>NC_134532.1:4575000-4917500 GCF_050624435.1 Tenrec ecaudatus | reverse complement strand
ATGTAGGGCCATGTGTTGGTGCAGGATGTCGTATCTCGTAGTGTGGTCAGCTGAATGGTCCTCTCTGTATGACGGGCCCTTCTAGCTGGTCTATCGACTTTGGGCTTGGTGGACCCAGGTGTACTCCACTACGTCCTTTCTCCTTCTTTTGTTTCAGCTTCCTTCTGGATGTGGTGTGGTGGGTCAGTACCTTTCCCACTCCAGACGATCTATTTTTGTTTTCTGTGGTATTCCATTCGAGTGTGGGGGTCGGCCTAATTCTGGTTTGGGCCGGCTTGTCGTCCAGCCTGTTTGTGTAGACCTCTGTACTTTGCGTTGCCCTCCTTGTTTGGTGTGTCGTGTTGGGGTCCATATGCATGTTCCAGATCTGTGGGGACACAACCGATACTCTCCCCCGGGTGGGTTAGTACCCTGCCGCCCCACATACCATCCATTCAGATTCTCCCCCTCCCGGTTCTTCCTCTCCCTACCCCACTACTCCTTCTTTATGCTGGGCTCTCATGTACCTCCCTAGGTGTGGCCTGTCCTCCCTCCAACTACCTATGCTTCCTCCCGTTTATTGTGGGATGGATGTTTATTCTTCTATTTATGTCATGCTGATAGGAATACTTTTGTAACCAAGTTTTGTTTAACTGAATCTCTATTTGTCTTGGCAAAGATATCGCTCAAATCTCTTTTTCTTTGGTTACGGATACCTACTTAAAAAATCTCCATATTTTGTAATATCAAAATACTTGCATCTTTTGAATATTTCCTTGTTGATTTTAAAAAAAGACCCTGGTGCAAAGTTAATCAAGATTCCTTTTAAAATTTATTCCTAGAAGTATCAAGTTACAATAGTGCCCAGATTCCTGACAGTATAGAAAATGGAAATTGAAGAAAGTTTGGGTAAATCGCATTGAAGAAGGTGTAGCTTCAAAAAGTTAATCTGAGTTTTCATAGCTTTTTTTTTCAAGGATGTAAATCATTATTAGATTAAAATGTGATTATATGTATCCATATTTTAAAAAATCATTTTATTGAGGGCGCCTACAGATCTTAAAACAACCTGTAAATCCACTGTGTCAAGCATGCTTGCACATATGTTGCCATCATCATTTTCCAAGCATTTTCTTTCTACTTGAGCCCTTGGTATCCGATCCTCTTTGTTCACCTCCCTCCCCCACACTCCCACCCTTGTGAACCCTTGACCAATTATATGTTATTATTGTTATTTTCATATTACACCATCCGCTGTCTCCCTTTACACACATTTCTGTTCTTTGACCCCCATTGGGGGGAGGAGGGTTTATAAATCCAGCATTGTGATCGATTCCCTCTTATTCCCTTACCCCACCCCACTCTCTACTTCCCTTCATGATATTGCTACTCCCATTACAATTCCTGGGGGGTTAATCTGTACCAATGTACCATATAGACTCAAGTATAAGCCAACCCAAATATCAGCCGAGGCACCTAATTTCACCACAAAACTGCATTAAAAATGTGCTGAAAAACTCAACTTGCACACAAGTATATACTGCATGTACTCTGGTCTAGCAGGGTTTGTAAGATAGGACTGGGATTATGGGAGTAGGGGAGACGCCTTCAAGAACTGGAGGAATGTTGGGTGTTTCATCGATGCTATATTGCACCCTCTCTGAATCGTCCCTTCTGTGAGGGGACCTCCAAGTGTCTACAGATGGGCTTTGTGTCTCCACTCTGACCCATCTCGTTCACATAGATAAAATTGTTTGTTTGGGATCTACTGATACTTCATACATGATCCTGTCAACACCTCATGCTCACACAGGCTGGTGTGCGACTTAGTTGCTTCCCTACTAGATGGCCGCTTGTTTAACCTCAAACCTTTAATATCCCAGATGCTGCATCTTTTAATAGCTGGGCATCATCAGCTTTCTTCACATTTTCTCTCTTTTTAAAATAATTAAATCATTTTATTGGGGGCTTGTACAACTCTTAACACAATCCACACACACAAATCCATTGTGTCAAGCACTTTTGTATATTTGCTTCCCTCATCATTCTCAAAACATTTGCTTTCTACTTGAGCCATTTTTATCAGCTCCTCATTTTTCCCTCCCTCCCTGCTCCCCCCTCTCTCATGAACCCTTGATAATTTATAAATTATTATTATGTTGTCATATCTTACACTGTCCGAAGTGTCCCTTCATCCACTTCTCTGTTGTCCATCCCCCAAGGAGGAGGTTACCTGTAGATCCTTGTAATCTGTTCCCCCCTTCTCCCTGTCCTTCCCTCCACCCTCCTGGTATCGCCACTCTCACCACTGGTCCTGAGGGGTTCATCTGTCCTGGATTCCCTGTGTTTCCAGTCCTTTCTGTACCAGTGTACATCCCCCGGTCCAGCTGGATTTAGAAGGTAGAATTGGTATCATGATAGTGATAGTGAGGGGGGAGGAAACATTTAAGAACTAGAGGAAAATTGTATGTTTCATAGTTGCTACACTGTACCCTGATTGTCTCATCTCCACCCCGTGGTCCTTCTGTTAAGGGGATTTTCTTATGCACCCATTTTGTCTTCAACAATTGTGTCATGAAGGTGAGTATCAGAGAGTGCCAAGTTATTAACAAAAACTGTTCTTGTGTTGAGGAAGGACTTGAGTAGAGGCCCAACGTCCATCTGCTACTTTAATACTTAACATATAAATATATGTACATACACCTATATCCCTATTGTTATAAATATATTTACATATATGCATGCTTATATTTATATCTCTATAAACAGCTTTTGCCTCCTAGTTCTTTGCTCTGCTTTCTTTTTCTCTCCTCCTGTCCCACTATCATGTTTGGCCTTCATTTGGCTCTTAGCAATTCCTCTCAGATACATTGCACTTGATCAACCCCCACCAGGCATTCTATGCCCTCCTTGCCATCAATTTTAGATCCCTTCTTGTTCCCTTGTCCCTGAGTTTGTTGACTCCCTCTCACTTTCCCCTGCCTCTTCCTCTCCCATTTCCCCCAGAACCATCTGTCTCATTGTTTCCCTTTTGGGATTGTTTTGTCTGCCTATCTTATATAGATAAAAAGGAAATGAGAAAAACCCTCATAACCTATAAATAGTTCTGGGTCGGTTCGGTGGCCTTTATGAATGTTTTTCAATCAGGTCTGATGAGATGCCAAGTCCTGCCTCCCTGAGTCAGAAGTCTATTTTCAGGATTCCTCAAAGGCTTTGCTATTTTGTTCCCCTTGATGCTCTGTTGCACTCCCCTTGCTGTTGGGGGTGGGGGGGCTCAAACCAGACACACTTTCTGCACTGGGTCTCCAGTGCTGTCCGCCATAGGGCTGTGGGCCAGTGAGGGGATGGCATGTCTCACGGTGGGGCTGGCCCTACGGTCCTCTCTGTGGATTGGCTGCTCTGAGTAAGAATGCTGTCCTGGGGGCTTGGTGAGCTATGATGAGGTTCTCTCTCTCTCATTTCTCTCTCCCTCTTAGTTTGCTCCCATGTGCTCTGGAAAGACCCACCACTCTTCCCAAGCTAAATGTTCAGTACTTTCCTCCGTTGTACATTCTTCTAAGGAGGGGGGTCAACATAGCTTGGTTTTGGATGGGCCCTGCAGTTCTCTGTTAGTTTGCTTCTCCAGGCTGGTAGGTTGCCCTCAAGGCCTGGCACACTGGGCTGAGGCCTGGTCCTTCTCTCCCTGTCCTGTGGGGGCATGAACAGTACCCTCCCTGTGGGTGGATTAGTGCCCTGCTACCCCACCATCTTCGTCTTTTTCCATCCACCCCTCCTTTTTAGTTGGATGCCGTATGCATGCCTGGGTTCAATCTGACCCCTGCCAGAGTGCCTTGAACGTAGACCCAGAATTATGCATTACGTAGCTTATCCTCTATGCCCACTGGGCTTTTTGAGCTTACTTCAGTGATTCGTGTTGTACTTGTCCCTTTGTCCTTGGCTAACTTTGCATAGCATTATTTCCTCCAACCCTTCCCACGAGATGATGTGGTCCATGCATTTGTCACTGCTTTATAGGGATGCAGAGTACTCCATTGTATGCATATACCAGAGTTTTTACATCCATTGGTCTATTGGTAGAAATTTAGGTTGTTTCCAATCATTTGTGTTGGTGAGCTGTGCCATGATGAACGTTGGAGTACAGATTTCTGATCAGTTTCTTACTTCTTCTGGGTATATTTACAGTTGGGGAATTGCTGGGTCTTATGGTAGCTCAATTTCCATTTGTTTTAGGTATTATCAGACCAATTTTCATAATGTCTGCACAAATCTACAGGACCACCACAGTGGATGAAAGTTCCTATCTCACCAAACTCTCCCTAGCACTTGTTGTTTTCTACTATTTTAAATGGGCTATCTTTGAGGGTGTTAAGTGGGATCTCATAGTTGTTTTAATTTGCATTTTCCTGATGGAGAATGATCAGGAACATTTTCTCATATGTTTATTGGCCATTTGGATTTCCACTTGTGGTAGTGAGGTTGTTAGTTTCTTGTGCCAACCTGACCGATAAACACATGTGGGGTTAATTGAAGGGTGGAGGGATAAATGGCTCAGTGAGCTTCGCCTTTCTAGTTCTCAGATCTCTTGTTTTCTGATGGTCAGATCAGGGTGCAGCTGCCTTAGCCAGTTCTCTGCTTTAGCTGGAAAGGCTCGCTTCCTGCAAAACGTCCCTTAGGAGAAGCCACATGGACCTAGACCGATGCAGCCCTGGGTGCTGGAGCACCCGTGTGGAGATCCCTGCCAGCACTGAGAAGCTTACACATTCACTGACTAGGCTTTCTTCCTGCAGTTGGTGTCATTGTATCTGTTTTGTGAAATGGAGGAGGACTTTGTGGATTGGTGTTGGACATATGGGTTATTGTTGAACTTGTGAGTTTGGGCAAAGCAGGGTTTGGATATTTTCTTGATGTACACTTAACCTTTATATAATATTTTCTTTTGCACATGAGTTTCTGTGGATTTGTTTCTTTAAAGTACCCAGACTAACACAGGTAGTTACATAATGTCCTGTCAACTTGAGTGAAGGGGTGGAGTCTAGCCTGTCAAATAGGCCATAGCCAATGGAGTCTCTGTGGGGCATGGCCTATTTAAGGATTCTGGGAGTGTTCCAGTATTCCTCCCTGGAAGCGAAACACACACACACACACTCTCTCCTTCATCTTCCTGCACACAAGCAACATTGAGCTATGCTGATGGAGTCAGAACCCCGGAGCTGGAGGAGCCATGTAGAGACACAAGCCAGTGCTGAGATGCTTTCACTGCCACTAGATCCACAAGTCTTTCCACCCACTGGCCTGTGATCTTCATGCATTTGGTGTCATTGCATGTGTTGTGTGAGTCTGAGGAGGATATTATACACTGGTATAGGACATATGGGCTAATATAGGACTTATGGACTTGATCTGGATGGGGCTGGGATGTTTTCTTAATATACAACTACTCTTTGATATAAAGCTCTGTCTTATACGCATATGCGTGTCTATGAATTTGTTTCTCAAGTCAACACAGACTAACACTCTGCCCTTGGGAAACTTTTGTTCAGGTCTTTTGCCCACCACCTCAATGGACTATTTGTTTTCTGTTTCTTATTGTAGGCAAGCAGAGTATTGTAGATTTTAGTAATATGTATTTTAATGTGTCATAAAGATGTTTTCCCAGTCAGTGGACTCTCTTATTATTCTCTTGGCTAAGTCTTTTGATTACACAGGTGTTTATCTTTAGTTGTCCCACTTTTCTGTTTGTGCTTCCACTGTGCATTTCCGATAGCGTATGAATTCACTGCGCCAAAGTTCTTAGGTTTGTTCCAATTCCCTCATTGATGGCCCCAGTAGTTTGGCTTTTACCTCGAGGTCTGTGATCCACCTTGGATTTTTTTCTTGCACATGGAGGGAAGTGAAGGTCTTGCTTCATATTTCTGCAGGTAGATAGATATCTTTTCAGGACTTCTTGTTGAAGAGAGTGTCTGGTTCCCTTTTGATTTTGGGGGCCTTTATGTATGCTAATGTTTTTATTTCTGTATGTTCTGTTCTTCTATATTTGTCTGAGTATCTGTTGTTAAATTAGTATCATGCTGTTTTGACCTCTGGAGCTGTATAATTGTTGTTAAAGTCAGGTAAAGCAAGCCTTCCTCTTTTGTCTTTCTTTTTGAGGAGTTCTCTGCTAATTCTGGGCTTCTTCCCTCTCCATATGAAGTTGGTGGTCAAGTTTTCCTATTCCTTAAAGCAAGATATTGGTGTTTGTATAGGGAGAGCATTAAACTTTTATAGTGCCTTGGGAAGGATCGACATTTTTACTATATTGACCCTTTCAGTCCAGGAGCATGGGATATTCTTCCATTTATGGAGGTCACTTTTGGTTTCTTGTAGTAGGGTTCTGTAGTTCTCCTTGTAAAATGTTTTTGTTTTTCTGGTTAGATATATCCTTAGATATTTTAGTTTGTGCTTGGCCATCATGAAGGGTACTACTACATTTTTAATCTCCTCTTCTGTGATTTCATCTGATGTGTATAGAAATCTAATAGACTTCTGTTTATTTTGTATCCTGCCACTCTGTCATATTCCTCTATCCATTCCAGCACTCCTCTTGTGGAGTTTGTGGTAGTTTTCCATATACAAAATCATCTAGTCTGCAAATAACAATACCTTCACCTCTTCTTTTCCCAGATGAATTCTTTAATGTTCTTCCTTTGCCTTATGTTGTTTGCTAGGCTCTCCAGTATGATGTTGAATAAAAGTGCGGACAAGGGCATCCTTGTCTGATCTCCTTTTACAGTGAATTTGTTTTCATCTTTTATCAATTGACTACTACCTTGGGTGTTGGTTTTTCATATATAGGTTGTATTATGTTGAGGAATTTTCCTTCCATTCTTATTTTCTTGAGTGTCTTAAACAAGACTGGATGTTGGATGTTGTCGAATACCTTTTCTGTATCTATCAATATTATCATGTAGTTTTTAATCCTCTTTCTTGTCAATGTGATGAATAATGTTGATGGACGTTCAGATAGTGAACAATCCCTGCATCACTGGAATGAATCCCATTTGGTCATTCTGTATTATTTTGTTTTAAATATTTTTCCATTCTATTAGCCAATATTTTGTTAAGGATTTTTGCATTGGTGTTCATTAGACATATCTGTTTGAAGCTCTTAATTCTTGTGGGACCTTGCTCACTTCAGGTATCAGTGTTATACTAGCTTCATAGAAAGGATTTGGGAGTTTGCCCTCCTTTTCTATGCTCTGGAAGAGCTTATGTAAGATTGATGTCAATTCTTCTATGAATATTTGGTAGAATATGTGAAGCTCTCTAGCTGGTGTGATTTTTTTTAGTTGTTAATCCCTTGATAACTCTATCTACTTCTAATATTGCTATGGGTCTGTTGAGGTTCTTGCTGTCTATCTGGGATAATCTAGGGATAATCTAATCTTGTTTTTCCAAGTATTTGTCCATGTCTTCCAAGTTGTTGAGTTCATTGGGGTATCAGGCTTCGTAGTACTGTGTAATTAACCTTTAAATTTCATTAGGGTCTGTTGTAATTTCCCCTATTGTAATATCCCTCCTCCTGGCTGTTGATGATTATTCCTGCCTTTCTTTGGTTGGTTTGCCAATGGTCTATTGATTATGTTAATCTTTTCAAAGAACCACATTTTTGCTGCATTGATTCTTTGCATTGTTTTCTTTTTTTCCCCAGATTTATCTCTGACCTGATTTTTATTATTTCTTTTCTCTTGCTATTAGCAAAATTACTCTGCTTTAATTGCTGGAGACATTGTGATAGTGTATCAATCATAAGACTCTCTTCCTTTTCCAAGTGTGCATTCATCGCTGTCAAACTTCCTTTGCTGTGTCTCAAATGTTTGGGTACATCATATTCTCACTCTCCTTGGTTTCTAAACACTTTCTAATTTTGTCTCTGATCTGGGCCAGTACCCACTCATTTTTCAGTGAGGAATAATTCAACCTCCAATTGTTTTCCTTGTTTTCTTAACCAACCTTTTGCTGATTTCCAACCTTAGGCATAATGGTCTGAGTCGGAACTCTGAATGATCTCTATGTGGTTGAATTCATTCAGGCTTGACACTTGTCCCAGCATGTAGTCTTCTATCTTTGCGTATGTACCATGTATGTTTGAAAAGAATTTGGGTGTTTGTTTGTTTATTTGCATTTGGGTGGAGAGCTCCAAAAATGTCTATCGGGTCAAATCACATAACTGTAGAATTTAGTTCTGTAGCCTCCTTGCTAATCTTCTTCCCATGTGATCCATCTTTTTCGAAGAGCGGTGAATTAAAGTCACCTACTTTGATTCTTTTTCAGCTTTTAGAGAGTTTAACAAATTTTGTATGTCTCTGATTGGGCATGTATATATTTCATATGCTCACTGGTTCTTGGTCCACTAATCCCTTGAGCATTATATAGTGCCCCTCCTTATCTCTTATTATGGCTTTTACTTTGAGTTTAGGATTGCAACACCTGCTATTTTTGAGTTGACATTTCCTTGGTACATATTTTTGCCAGCCTTTAATTTTCAGCCTATTTGACATTCAGAGTTATTTCATCCATCATGGACTCTGTGAGGTCATCTTGTACCATTTGTGTTGGGAGTTTATCTACCTCCTTTCTTGTCAGTACTGTGTGTGTGTGTGTGTGTGGTGGGGGGCAGGGGTTCATTCATGCCTTATTTTCACTGTTCAGCTAATGTTATCTAGGGGGATTTATTGTTATTTTTTTGGATGTGTTGACCTCTGACTTAAGTTGCTCTATGGGGTGGTCTCCTATTGTGCTTGGTGAATGTTGTTCTTCTGATCACAGTGATTCGGTAAGAGTATTTTTTGTAGACCTGGTTACCTTTTAACACATTCTTTGAGTTTTTCCTTTTCCAGGAAGACTTTCATTTCTCCATCTATCTTGATGAATAGTTTGGGAGGGTAGAGGATTCTTGGGTTGGCATTGTTCTCTTTCAATTATGTGAATATGTTACTCACTCCTCTTCATCGTGTCTGCTGATAGCTCTGAGCATAGTCTTATCTGAGTACCTTTATAGGTGACTGCCTTTTATGTCTACTAGTAGTTACTGCCTGGTAAGTTTGAGGGTTAAGTGTAGGACTGCTAATGAGAAGGTTGGGAGTTTAAATTCCCCAGCTGCTCTGAGGAACAACAGCTATGTGCTCCTGTAAAGATCTTCAGTTGTAGATGCACAGTATTTTTGTTTTAGAAAGATCAGTTATACACATCCTATGGGAGTGCTGAGCCAGAATTGACATGACTTCTGTGGGTTTGATTTGGTGCCTCATATGCTAAAAGGACAAACTGATCTGTATTGCAAGAAGTATGGTCATAGTGTCCTCAGAATCAAGGATGGCCAGATTTTGTCTTACATATGCTGGACATATTGTCAGAAGAGACCAGTTCTTGGAAAGGTCATCATGTTTGGTAAATAATATGGGAAGCAAAAAAGAGGAAGGCCCTCAACAATATGGATTGACACAGTGGCTGTATCAATGAAGCAGGGACAGGAACGATTGTGAGGATGGCACAGAAATATGCAGTGTTTTGTTCTGTGGTTTTTAGGGTCATTACGTATCAGAGCTGATACAATTACAACTAACTACAACAACAACAACAACATGCTAAAGGAGTTATGTTTAATGTAGTTGACTTACAGGGTTTAATAAGATTTGGTTATTATTATGTTATCGGTATTATGATTATGAAATTGGTTTAAGAGATAATATTAATCAATGCTAAGAAATTAGATAAAATCCTTGGGAATAAACACTAAGAAGTTTGGTATAGCTCTTACTGAGGAGAGCTGATTGAAGGTCAGAACATGGTCTGTCCAATTAATTTTAGTGTGCCAGCTAAGTAGGAAAAAATAACACTGGAACGTTTCTTTTCCTAAAATATTGTATTTGAGTGAAGATTTTAAAAAGACTATCCATGAATGTCACTACTTGGAAAATAAATATACTAGGAACATTTTAACCATATCAGCTGTGGTAGGACAAATGATGGCTGTTCAAATGTATCTACATTCTAATCCCCAGAAGTTTTGACTATGCTACTTAACTGCAAGAACTTTGAAAGTGGGTATTATCGATCTTTGAAATGAGCAAGGTGACCTCACTCCAGAGTGCATAGATATTAAAGGGAAGTTCAAAATGATCATTTAAAAAACTTTATGCCTATATATTTGAACATGTAGATGAATACATTTTTTTAAAAGCACAAACTATCAAAGCTTACTCAAGATGAAACAAATACATGGAACGTCCACAAAGGAATATGTTATGTAGCAAAAAAATTTTTCTGACAAAAGAAAACACAATCCAACATGGCTTCCATAAGGAATTCTAACAAAATTGTATATATGCATATACATATATTTTTTTCTCACAAATTCTTCCATGAAACTGAACAGGTAGGCAACTTCTCAACTTATTCTTTGATAAAAATAGAAGTCTACATTACAATCCAAGAAAGTTACAGATGGATAACTCTCATTAATATAGATGCACTACCCGTAAACAGAACTGTGGCAGTTGAATTTATTTAATTTGTATAACATTCTTTAAAAAGGATAATACATTGTCCTTATGTGCAATTTATTACAGAACAGCAATGTCCGTTTAACATATGAAAATAAGGAAATACAATTCACCATTTTATAAAACCACAAATCTTCTCAATAGACATACATTTGATATACTTTATTATCCATTCTTAATAAAATATGTAGAATAACTAGGTATAAAGAACTTCACACTGATAAAGAGCATTGATATGTATAACTAATCTAAAAATGAAAGTGAAGGCTTTCATCTTAAAATCAAGATTAAAGGAATCTGTGCTCACCATTTCTATTCAATATTTTATGTAAAGTTATTGGCCTTTCATTGGGCAAGAAAATGAAATGAGCCTGCAATCTGTAAAGGAAAATGTAAAACTATCTTTATTTTCAAATAATATGGTTGCCCATGTAGTAAATTTGATAGACTCACCAAAAACATTACTGAAATTAAGAAGTTTAACAATTTTTAGAAGCTATAAACATAATATTATAATGAATTTTATTCTAATTTTATCAATCTCTTATTAGAAAATTATACTCAAAATACATTTTATAATGACATCAAAATGTTAGAATTCCATGATAGAATTTTTCATAACCAAGAACAAGTGCACAAGAGGCAAAATATGACATAAGGCTATCTCATTTTAATTTAGACAACATCTCAAAAACATAATTGCTGCATTTAACACTACTCCCAGAAGATCTGAGGACCTGTGGGAATGCATCAGCACAATCATTCATGAAGAAAATAAAGTCATTAAAAAGACAGGAAGCAAAGAACAGATCAAAGTGGATGTCAGAGAGATTCTTAAACCTGTTCTTAATCATAGAGTAGCTAAAGTTAAGGGAAGAAATGATGAAGTCAAGGAGCTGAATAGAAAAGATTTAAGGGCAGATTGGAGTTGTATGAGTCCCTAATAAAATGTAAAAAAGGGAAAGAGGAGAAAAAAAAAGAAAGTGATTAGGGCAAAAAATGTACAGATGTGCTTTATACAATTGATGTATGTATATGTATGGACTGTGATAAGAGTTGCATGAGCCCCTAATAAATTGTTTTTAAAAAACAAAGTCAAATATTATAAGGAACGTGTAAAGACCTAGAATTAGGAAACCAAAAGTACAGAAAACACTCAGATTTATCTCAAGCTGAGAGAAATGAATTAAAAATTCAGGCCTTGAAAACAAACAAAACAAAAAATAATTCAGGCCTTGAGTTTCAGTATTGAAAGATTCTATGGCAAAAATATTGAATGATACAGGAATCATCAAGACAACATAGAAAGAATACACAGTCACTGTACCAAAAAGAACTAGTCAACATTTCACCATGTGAGTAAGAACTAGTGGGACTGAAGGAAGATGCTCAAGCTGCATTGAAAGTGACATCAAAAACACAACTCTAATAATTGATGGAAGATCAATTGAAATGTCTCAACAAGTTGATGAAATGCTGAAAGCACTTGTCTGTGTCATGAAGTTTGGAAGAGAGCTACTTGGCCACCTGATGAGAAGAGATCCATCTTTGTATCCATTCCAAAAAAAAGCGACTCAAGAGAATGATCAAACCATAGAACAATATCACTGATTACATATACAAGTAGAATTTTGCTGAAGATCATCCAACAAAGGATGTAGGAGCAGATTGACAAGGATCTTCCAGGTGTGGAACAAGGGGTATCCCTTTCTGACGTCATATGGACCTTGGCTCAAAGCAAAGAATACCTCAAAGATGTTTACTTGTGTTTTATTGACTATGCCAAGGTATTTGACTCTGTGGCTCATAAAAAAACTGTGGATAATTTTGGAAAGAATGGGAATTCTAAAACACAATCGTTTTCATGGGAACTTGTACATGGTTCAAGAAGCAGTTGCAGAAACAGAAAGGGGAATACTACATGGCTTAAGATAAGAAAAGGTGTGTGCCCGGGTGCAAGCCTTTCACCATACTGGTTCAGTCGAGAAGTTGGAATATCTGATGAAGAACATGGCATCTGGATTGGAGGAAGGTTTATAACCACCGTGGATATGCAGAAAGTAAGGAGGACCTCAAACGCTTGCTGCTAAAGACCAAGAACTTCAGTGTGGGTTAGAATTCAGTGTAAAGAAAGCACATCCTCAGAACTAGATCTAGAGGAAGCATAAATGGAGAAAAAGGTTGTTAAAGATTTATTTTGCTGGTATCTACAATTAATACTCATGGAAGCTGCAGTCAAGAGAGCAAAAGAAGCATTGCACTAGGTAAATCTATAGCATTGAAAACCAAGGATGTTCCTTGGAGAATTAAAGTGTGTCTGACCCAAGCCCTGGGATTTTCCTCTGTCTCATATGCATGTAAAAGTAGGACACTGAATAAGGAAGCTTGACGAATAATAGATTCATTGAATTTTGGTGCTGGAGAAGAATGTTAAAAGGACTGCTAAAGAGACAAAATTATCTGTCTCAGAAAAGGACAGTTAGGGTGCTCTTTGAGGCAAGCCTGGTAAGACTTAGGCTTCTTCTATATTTTTGATGTGCTTTCAGGAGCGACCAACCTTGGAGAAGGACGTTACGCTTGGTAGAGGGGCAGCAAAGAAAAGAAGGGCCCTGGAGGCAATGGACTGACATTATGGTTACAACCACGGGTTCAAGCATACAAGGCGGTATCCCCCTAAAAAGAATGGATTTTTTCCCAAAGTTACCTATTTGCATTTTTTAAAAACAAAAAACCGTATAACCTTCAAAGTGCTCTTCATTACACTTAATACATTTGTCACATCTGTGATTCCATTCTTGGAAATATGTTTCAAATGCATTTGTTTGGGTGGGTGACAGCACCTCCCTAATTTTTTCCTTCACCTCCTTCTCCATTATCAAATCGCTGTCCTTTCATGTCCCTTGTGATATTTACATGATGTCCCGTCAACTTGAAAAGGGGTGGAGTCTAGCCTGTCAATCAGGTCACAGCTTGATGACCTCATTTGGAGGCTCAAAGGAGATAAATAGCTCACTGGAGGGCAGATATACTCTCTCCTTCAGCTTCCTGCTGACAAGCCGGATGTGCTTTGCTGATGCAGGGGCCATGGGGAGACCTACTCCACTGCTGAGTTATAGTCTAAATTGTGTCATTGAACATAATTTACAGCTCTTTAAATTATGTAAGAAAACAGAAAATTCTGAATCTGAAGAAGACATTTTTTAACCTTTTAATTTTGAAATACTTTAAAACACAGAAAAGTTTCAAGAGTTGTGCACAAAACCAAAGACCTCTTGTACATAGTTGACCCTTGATTAACCAATGTTTGGCATGCCACGTGGGTTTTATTCTCTTACACACACACACACACACACACACACACACACACACACACACACACACCACGTTTTCCAAACCACTGACTGTATGTTGTGTATATCTTGACTCTTTACCTGATAACATTAGAGTACACATTTCCCCTAAACAAGGGTATTTTCTGATATAACCAGTGTATATTTTGAAAACTCAATAAAGTTAACACTATATTGCATGATATAACTATAGTAATTATTTTGAAACCCACTATGTTACATAGCTTCTGATTTAGTATTCTTTTTTAAATGAAATAAGCAGTTGCATGTTTCTCCTACTTTTCCTAAATAAGATTGTTTTTGACAATAAACAATCACACTAGATTTATAATATATATATTTTAATTTTAAATACTTTCACTTTCCAACTTTATTTTTCCAGTTAATTAGCATCTTCTTAGCATAAGCCAAACATAATTGTTTCCAAGAAAATGGCACTATAAGCAGTAAAAAATTAATGAAAATTCTAAACAATAATGTCATAAAATGTATAATTTAGTAAGGCAACTGTGGTTAGGAAGTAATAAAACAGGAAGTTGAGAGATTGAATTACAATGTTACAATGATTTTCTACATAATATATATAAAAATTCTAAATTAGAGTCAAAATTGGAGTGCTGGGAAATGATAAAAGAGCAGAAACACTTTACAATGAAAATTAATTAGAATTGAATATTGTTTGAATTTGGATGGCGAATAACAGGAAGAAGGTGAAGAAGCTATGGAGTGTCATGATTTTGGAGAATAATGTTGTCATTATCTGAAATAAGAAACAGAAGCTTTACAGAGTTTGGGAAGATATGAAAAGTTTGGTTTTGAGTCTCATAAGCTCAAGGTGTTAAGGGTAAATCCATGTGGAGAAGTTTAAGGCACAATCTAATGATATAATACAATCTAGGAAAAGCAAAAGAAGATGATGGAGATTATGGTTTCTTGATAATTTTATTTCATTTCCCCCCCAAGTAGTACCATGATCTCCCTTTTGGGCCTACATAGTAAGTCTGCAGTGAAAACTTGCTGATATTTAAGCTGTCTTATGGTTTGACCAAAATGTGAAGGTGATACATCATAGCTTATTTTATGTTCAACATTAAACTGCTTAAAAATCTAGTGTGTACAAAACAGCACAACAAAGACATTTTGTAATAATGCATCCTATTGTTTATCAACAATGCTGCATATTGAAGTATCATTGTCATATTGTCATCAGGATCCCAATTCTATTTTGCAAATTGGGCTAGACCAGAGGATGTACACTGGTGCAGATAGGAACTTGAAACACAGGGAATCCAGGGCAGATGATCCCTTCAGGACCAGTGGGGAGACTAGCGATATCGAGAGGGTGGAGCAAAGTTGGGTGAAAAGGGGGAACCATTTACCGGGATCTCCATGTGACCTCCTCCCTGGGGGATGGACAACAGAAAAGGGGGTGAAGGGAGATGTTGGACAGTGCAGAATATGACAAAATAATAATTTATAAATTATCAAGTGTTCACGAAGGAGGGGGAAATGGGAAGGGAGGGGTTAAAATGAGGAGCTGATGCCAGGGGCTTAAGTGGAGAGCAAACGTTTGAGAATGATGAGGCCAACGAATGTACAAACGTGCTTTACAAAATTGAGGTATGTATGGATTGTGATCAGAGTTGTATGAGCCCCCAATAAAATGATTTTAAAAAAGAATATAATATGCAAATGATCATGTCAGAGTGCTCAATTCAATTCCCACCCCAATGCTGTCAATACTTGCACATAAACAGCCATGAATATACACAAGCAATAGAAAATATTTTTTTCTGGAGAAAGATCAAACTTTTTTTGTTGTTATAATTCTTTCCATGGAGAATTGATTTTATTTCTCCCCAAATATTGTTTCCTGCTGTACATGGAGAGGAAATGCTTTCTCTTCTTTCTGGATACCACTGTGCACGGAAAATTGAAATCATTTGAGTGAGAAAGGAGAATTCTCTATTCACTGAGAGATAGCACTGAGTTTATGAGAACTCTCAGTTCCCTGACTCTGTTCTACCCTTCCTTTGCTATAGCTGCCTTCATAACTTACATGTGGTATTCATGCATCATCAGTTTCTAAGGCCATAGACACACAAGAAGAATCACCACACAAGATGCAGAACAGAGAAAGAGGCACTGAACCTGGAGTGGTAACAATACACCTCACCCCCCATTTGTCTTTGAGTGGTGTGAGGTGTTTCCTATCAGCTACTTACGTAAAAGTTGTTGGTTTGGATCCACCCAGCAGCACTATGGAAATAATTCCTGGTAAGCTCCTCCTATAAAAATTACAGCCAAGAAAGCTGATGAAGCAGCTCTCTGTCATACATAGGTTAGAACTGCTTGGGTAGCGATGCATTTTATTTGGTTCTAGGTAAGCTGCTGTGGTAGTGATACAATCTGTCAACTTGAGTGAATGGGTGGAGTCTAGCCTGTCTATCAGGTCACAGCCAATGATACCTCTGTGTGGGCATGACCTTCTCTTGAGGAATCTGGGAACTCCTGTCTTCCACCCTGGAGGCGGGACACACTCTCTGTCTGCTTCACATTTCTGAGGACAAGGCACCCTGATGGCAGCCAGAGTCCCCAAGATGCTTCTACCACCACTGGATCCACAAGACTTAGAACCCACAGGCCTGTGATCTTCCTGCTTTCGGCATCATTGAGTGTGCTGCATGAATCTGTAGAAGAATTTATGGACTGCTCTTTGTCATATGCTCTAATTCCAGACCTATGAGCTAATATTGAATTTATGGGCTCAATCTGGACTGGGCCAGGGTGTTTTCTTATATACAACTATTCTCTGATATAAAACTCTCTCTTACACACATACGAGTGTCTCTGGGTTTGTTTCTCTAGAAAACCCAGACTAGCACAGCTGCTGAAGATAAGCACATTCCTGTGAGACCCCTACTAGTTTCCCTTTCTTCCAACAGGAGCAGTAGAGCTACTAAGGTGATCCCCAAATCCTTACTGTCATTTATTTACACACCCGATACCAGCCCTGATTTCTTGCTCTCACTACTTTGTTGCCAATTTTTATTCTTACTAAGTAGTTTGACTATTGACAGCAGACATGCAGATAGATGGCCCAACTTTGTTTGCTGAAATCAAGGACTTAAATGAAGATCAATGACTGCCGCTTTCTGTATAGACTGCAACTAAATGTAAAGAAAAGCCAAACCCCCAAGCTACAGCAACAGACAATATTATGATAGAGAAAAGATTGAAGTAGTTAAGAATTTCAACTTACTTGGATCCAAAATTAAAGCTTGACAAGCAGTAAAAAAAATCAACTACTGAATTGCATTGGGTAAATCTGTTGCATGTATCTTAGGATGAAGTGGTCACTTTGAAGTTAAGGTATGCCTGCCCCAAGCTATGGTACTTTCAGGTACCTCATATGAGTGTGAAAGTTAGACATTGAATAAGGAAGGCCAAAGAGGAATCGATGCATTTGAATCATGGTGCTATATACTACAGACCGCAGTACTATGGAAAGTACTATGGACTGTGAGAAGTAGAAATGAATGAGGGGGCTCCACCCCCCAATAAAGGTAAAAAGCTCCATTGAGTGGAGCTTTCGCAGTACACATTTTTCCCACTAGAAGAGAATTGAGCAACTCGCTCTGAGTTAGTGCACCGAGTGGAATCACCTGGGAAGGTTCTCTTTGGTCAGAGGGATTTTTTTTCATAAAAGCAGTTTCGCTGAAACCTCAATATTTTTTGATGGTGGAACTGCCTTGCAAGATGTGGAACCACCTTACAAGACACAGAACTTCACTGGAAGATTACTGAATGACATACCATCTATGCACATAAGTGACTCCATGTCTAGAGAGACTAAAAGCCCAATAAGAAATGCTGAATCACTGCAGACTCACTGAACAACAATTGGCAAGAGAGGCTGTGATGTATAGTTTGATATTTTATAACAGTTGCTTTAATTTTTACTATATCCATTAGCATGATGTCTTCCCATTTTCTTCTTTGCTTTCATCTAAGAAAAACTTATTATTTTCTGGACTCTTATAGGAGAAACAGATATTTTATCTTTTGGCCACACCATATTTTTCATGTGAATTATTTCACTGGAAGGCCTTGTAGTGTCTGTACTTTTGTATCCTCCCACCCCCACCACCCCCATTGGACTGATCTATTTTCTGTTCCTGGAGATGTCTTCAGCACTCCAACCTCTTGCTCTTTATTGGAGTCTTCTCATCTTTACACGTTTACTGAAGGCAAATGCCTCAAGCCTCTCACATATTTGCAAGTTTCATAACTCTCAAGATTTAGCTGAAATGAATTTTACCACAATCCCTTCATTTATCACTATCATTGTCTTTTATAGAATCGGTGTATTGTTTACTCTCTGTAGTATTCAGCTTACAGCTAGACTTCATTCTGCTTTAGTTTTCCTTTTCTAAGCTCTGATTTCTAAATAAATGTCATTGTGGGGTAATGTCCAAACTCTTTTGCTTTGAGGTAAACAAATTTGAATTAGAATCTAGCTTCTTCTGTATACTAGATGTACAATCATGAGCAAGTCACTTATTTGAAGCTTTTGTTACTTCATATGTAAATTAAACAAATCACTCCAATAACCCAACCCAACTCACTGCCATCAAGCAGATGCCAATTTATCACGGTGTTCATAAAATGATCATGAGGATTAATTGAAGTTACGCATGTGAAAGGTTCATAACAATGGTTGAAAAGTGGATTTCATTTTTTCCTTATAAGTTTGACTGATATATTTACGTTCTAGTTTGTGTTAGACTGGATTCTGTAAGGAAGCAAACTTTGTGACATATGACTACAACAATGGCTCTAACATAGGAATAACAGTGAGGCTGGCACAGGACTGGACACGGTTTCATTCTGTGGTACATAGGGTTGCTATGAGTGGGAATCAACTTGATAGCACCTAATGACAACCACGCATTCACATTTAAAAAAACTCATACATTTGTAGTATCAGGCATATCCAATTAAATGCTTGGGGGGCAGATCTTAAGCTGAGGGTTTTCCCTGACTTCCATAGTTTAGAGGGCTAATGAACCCAAGATCAACAGGATCATAGGTTGACATTAGGTTTCACAGGTGGAGAGATGCATAGTAAGCAGGTCAAGCTTGTGTCCAGAGAGGTGAGTGAATCCAAGGTTGCCAGGTCAGATGGAATGTCGGACAGCAGGCCATGGATAACTCCTGTGACTGACAGGCAATATGGCAGGCCATTGGCACAAGTTCACAGAACTTGAGGTTGCTGAGACAGATGCAAGATCCAGATCTAGCAAAAAAAGCAACCAAGCCTTTTCACAGCATCTTCTTATATAGAAAGTAGGACAACCTTCTTTCAATAGCATCAGCACTTTGACCTGAGTAAGTATATAGCATTCCACCCTAATCTTCTTACAACCAATGGGATGCTCACAGCAGACCCCAATACGGAGTTGATTACATTGTGTTAGGTCACATCTTGGGGGATTACTGGGCATTAATTGCCAAACTACTGAGAATCCTTTCCCATCTAAGTGGACACAAAACTATCACAGCTGTGTAGGCCATATGTTAACCAATCAAATGGTGCTTTTGTATTCAGCAAAGAACATATGAGTTGCTATAAACTAGTCAAGATTATTTCAAAGTAAAATCCTTTTCATGAAAAACTAATCATGACACCAGTAATCATCATCCCTGGCCTGGCCCTTCATTCTTTAGCATTCCCCTTGCCTCCTCTGCATTGTTAGGGGAAAATATCCAGACAATGGCAAGTCTTCGTGACTTTTTTTCCAGGCTAAACAAGTCAGGAAAAATGTATCAGTACTATACAGATATCAGTGACAATGTCCCTTTTCCCAGAGCTGCTCCCCAAGCCAATATCACTGCCATTGAGTCAGTGGCAATTCATAGTGACCCTAGAAGACAGGGTAAAACCGCCCCATTGAGTTTCTGACACTGCAATTTTTAGAAGGAGTAGAAATCCCTGTCTTTCTCCCATGGTATAGCTGGTGGTTTCAAACTGTTGATCTTGCGTTTAGGAGCCGAATGACTAATGGCTATGACAGTAGGGATCCAATGCAATAGCTACTAGAAGCTGAAAATAATTTTGATTTTTCTTCCTTTAGAGCAATAAAGCCATTTATTTTCTGAAAAGGAGTTGGTAGGATAGTCTCATTGACTACATTTATGAACAAAAATAAAGAGTGGCACAAATGGTAAAACACTGGACTTCTAACCAAAAGGTTGGGAGTTCAAGCCCACTCAGAGATGTGTCAGAAGACAGGCCTGGTGATTTGCTTCCAGAAGGTGTAAGCCTTGACAACTCCATGAGAAAGTTTTACTCCATGTACATAGGTTCCCCATGAGTCAGAGTTGACTCAACAGTAACTCTAAACAACATTAAAAAGCAAGATTATTTTCTCCAAGAAGTGGGGAGACAGATCTCTGCCTTGCCCCCAATCTATTGCCTGAAACCAGTCTAATTCTTGCCAGCCTTGTTACTAATTCAGCTCCTGTCCTTATTTCTTTTCTCCCTTAAATTATAATTAGATGAATTGCTTTACACTGCTTTATCTTGTTCTATGTTTTATAATAATACTGCTTCTGGGCCGTTAAGCTCTGTCCCAGTATAACTTTTTTGAATCTGGTCTCCTCTCTAATTTTCTGTATTTCCATTGGTAGAAAGTGATAAACTTCCTACTTCCCACCGCTACACCGAATCTAACACTCCAGCTGCCTGTTACCTTGTTCATCTTCGCCTTTGCCTGGGTCTTTGGTATTTCAGAAGCTCCTCCCACCTTTCCCATTTTCCATGGTAATCCTGACGTTTAGAACACTGAAACCCTCCTAACCAAACAAGAACGCCTTTTCTTCTTAGACCTTGCAAACTTCCCCAGCATTAACCCCCCAATGGCTTTCTCCTAGCCAAATCTGTGTATGCTGCTGCCAAAGGTCCTCTCTCAGCAACCTTTGACCCTTTAAAACACTATAGCATGCTTTCACCTGGGCCCCTTCGCTCTCCCTCCCCAGTCCCATCAAGCCTTTCATTCTTTACCCCACTATGAGCCATCAATTTACTCTCAGGCAATTACACGGACTCTACCTTCCTCCTAGGCTCATATCCCAATCTCTTTAAGCAACTAGATCCAACTTCTAGTAAGTGGCCTCACGCCTCTGATCAGTCTTGGCAGTGGCCCTCTTACTTCAAGAGAGAAAATTGGTTCATAAGTCCAACAGGGCACATTGGCCTCCCTCTCTCTGCTGCCCAGGCACAATATTGGAACACTTTTTTTTTTTTGCCAAAGTCATCCTCTCCCCCCATTAATAGCCATTCATGGTTCCAACCTAACAGATAAACTGCTAACACATACCTAAAAATTCTAGGCACCCCACCAAGAACATGACCTCTTGCTTAGATACCCAAAGGTTCCATCTCAACCAACTTTCATTCAAATCCCTTGTGATTCAGTTCCTCACTTGGGGTTACTATAGCAGGAAATTTTCTCTCTCAGACTCTAAACACTCTTATTAAAAAAATATTCAAGGAGCTTGCTATTAATTTTATCACCTGCTTTGATCAGAAAGGCTAATTCTTTCTGTGTAGGTCCTCCCACTTTGTATGCCTACCTTCTGGTTGACCTCTACCACTTGTCTACCCGTTTGTCATCTTATGGTGGCTTGTGTGTTGCTGTGACGTTCAAACCTATGCTACTTCACCAGGATTTCAAATGCCAGCAGAGTCACCCCAAGTGAACAGGTTCTAACTGAGCTTCCAGACGAAAAACAGACTATGAAGAAGGAATAGGCTCTCCACTTCTGTGGAATTCGCCACTCAAAACCTTATGGACAGAACCAAAACATTTTCAGATAGGGACGATTTCATGAGAAGAAGCATAACATTCTTGGGGATGGTGCCAGAAGATGAGGCCCTAAGATTGGAAGGCACTCAAACATGACTGGGACAGCCCCTCCTTCTCAAAGTGGAGTTGACCATAATGACCTGAATGAAATAAAGCTTTCGGGGCCTTCATTTGTTGATGGGGAATAACTCAAAATGAGAAGAGGCAACTGCAAATATCACTAAATAATTGGAACTTATATGTACGAAGATCTAAAAAAATTGGAGGTTTTAAAAAAATGAAATGGAATGCATGAATATCAATATTCCAATTAGTGGTGAGCTGGGCCCTGGTACTGAACATTTTGAATCAGAAAACTATATAATTCACTATGCTTCATATGACACGATCAAGAGGAATGACATTCCATTCATAGTCAAAAAGGACATTTTCAAGATCTATCTTGAAGTATAATGTTGTCTATGATATGATTATATTTATCCACATTCAAGGAAATCCATTCAATTCCACTATCCAAATTTATGCACTAGCCACCAAAGCTATTCAAAGAATTTGAAGAATTCTACCAATGCCTTCCATTTATGTGTGGAACAAGGCATCAATTACTCATAGGGAAGTGCAGGTTGAAGCAGGAGATAATTAAAACCAGTCCATGGGAGCCAAAATACCACCTTAAGTCATTCTTATTGAATTTTAAGAAAATCTCAAGAACAGATTGGTGTACTGAACACCAAAGACAGAAGACCTGATGAGCTGTGGAATGACATCAGAACATCATGTATGAAGAAAGCAAAAGGGCATGAATAAGACATGAAAAAAAAGAATAGGTCAGTGAGGATGTCAAAAGGGGCTCTGCAATTTGATGGTCATCATAGAGTAGCTAAGGAACATGGAGAAATTGTGCTGTCAACGAGCTGAAAAGAAAAGTAGAAAGGGCAGCAAACCCCCAGTGCTAGAAAACCGTAAAGGAAGAACATTCTCAGTTTGATCTTAAACTGAAAGGCCTGAGGGGAAAAAATGCAAGATTCGAGTTTCAATCTTGAAAGATTCTATGGGGAAAATATTGAATGATGCAGGACACCTTAAAAGAACATGGAAAGAATGCACAGAGTCACTGTACTAAAAAAAAATACAACTAGTCAACAATATTCAATCATTTCAAGAGGGATCATATAGACAAGAACCAATGAAAATGGTGGAAGAAGTTCAAGTTCCACTGAAAGCATTAGCCTTAAACAAGTCTCCAGGAATTGATGAAATATCAACGGAAATGTTCCAACAAGGTGATGAAATACCCGAAGCACTTACTTGTCTATGCCAGGAAATTTGGAAGACAGTTAGTTGGCCAAGTGACTGGAGGAGATTCACAATTGCAAAGATAGGTGGACTAACGGTGTGGTCATATGGTAGATGGAACAAACTCTACTCACAGGTGCTCTGCTCACAAGCAAGTAAAAGTTTGCTGAAGATGGTTGTAGGAGCACACTGACAGGAAGCTGCCAGATGTTCAGGTTGTATTCAAAAAAGGACATGGAACCAGGACTATTATTGCTTATGTCAGACATATCTTAGCTGAAAGCAGAAAATACCAAAATATGTTTATTTGTGTTTTATTGTCTATTCAATGACATTTGACTGTCTGCACCCTTAACAAACTATGGTTTGCCTTGAGAAGAATGGGAATTCCAGAACATTTCACTGTGCTCATGGGAAGCTGTACTTGGATCAAGTGGTGGTGTTAGTAGAGAACAAAGTCATACTACATGTATTAAAATCAGGAAATGTGGGTGTCAGGGTTGTATCTTTTTATCATACTTATGCAATATGTATGTTGAGCAAATAATCAGAGGACCTAAATTATATAAAGAAGAATGCAGCATCAGGATTGGAGGAATGCTTACTAAAAACCTGTGTTATGCAGATGACACCACATTACTTGCTAAAAGTGAGGAGGACTTGAAGCACTTACTAATGAGAATCAAAGATTGTAGTCGTCAGTATGAATTACAACTCAATGTAAAGGAAACTCATATCCCAAAAACTGAATCAGTAAATAATAGGAAGCAGCAGTCAAGAGCTTTAATGATAGGTAAAACTGATGCTCAAGATCTACTTATTGAAAGTGTTGAAAGGGACAGTGTTATTTTAAGCACTAAGTCGCACCTGGCCCAAGCTGTGGCATTTTTCAATTGCCTCATATGCATGTGTCAGTTCAACATTGGATAAGAAAGAGTGAAGAAGGATTGATGTATTTCTATTACGATGCACACAAAAAAACATGGAAGGCACTATGGACTGCCAAAAGGACAAACAAATCTGTGTTGGAAGCACAGGGACCAGGGATGTGAGGGACGATACTGGGACAGTAGAGGGTGAGTGGGTTGGAGTGGATCTACATGTGACCTCCTCCCTGGGGGACGGACAGCAGAAAAGGAGGTGAAGGGAAACTCCAGATGGGCCAAGATATGACAAAATAACAATCTATAAATTATCAAGGCCTCATGAGGAAGGGGGAGGGGGGAGGGAGGGGAAAAAAGAGGACCTGATGCAAAGGCCTTAAGTGGAGAGCAAATGCTTTGAAGATGATTAGGGCAAAGAATGTACAGATGTGCTTTATACAATTGATGTATGTATACGTATGGATTGTGATAAGAGTTGTGTGAGCCCCTAATAAAATGTTAAAAAAAAGTCTTCATTGCTTATGAATCCACAACAAATAAAACTCACCCCTCCGCTGTCCAGAATAGCCTAGCAGAAGCAAAAGAAGATCTGCTCTCGGGCAGCCCCAGGCCCTCCTGGCACTAGCCTCAGCAGACCATCCTAGAAAGGTCAGACTGCCTGACCGTGGGTATGCAGGCCAATTTTGTGTGCCTTGGGCGGCAAGAGCTTAATAAAGTCTTTTGCCTGAACTCAGCTCCATGTCTGAGGGTCTTTCACACCAACTCCCTCTCACTCACTCATTATTTTCTAAAATTTTAATAGCAGAACTAGAATTCGATGGATATTTATTTAGTCGTAAGAGGGAGCTATGATCATGCCCATGGGTGAAGTGTGTATAATGCATTACAAATAGATAATTCAATGAAGAAAATTAGTTCATCTACCAATTCTACCACTTAATGTGTTTCTGAGGATTAATGTACAGGGATGATAAATATTAGTCAAACAGTGCCAGGGGAGTAATTTTCTGTCTATAAGATGGCTCAGTTACAGAGGATACATTGCTGAGGAGCTTCAGGCCTGGAGTAATTTTTATCCATTGGATAGATGATGTCCGTGTCAGTGAGCTACTGCACACTTGTCAGCCACATTAATGAGTGGTCTATTTTTTGTGAATAAAATTTTGATCGAAAGCCAGTCACACCCTTTCATTATATATTGTCTACAATTACTTCTGTGTTACCATAGCAGATTAAATAATTATGACAGAGAATATATGGCCTACAAAAAATACTTTACTCCCTGGTCTTTTACAGATGAAATTTGCTGACCCATGAATTGGTTAAAAGATAGGAAATTAAGAACACAACAGTAACAAAAAAGGAATAGTTCACTTCAACTTCTATGTTAAAAGAAAAATTAAAAAAAAACCAAACCCCTCGTTAATTCTAGGTTATTTCGCTTAATTTTAAAAAATTATGAAAAATTATAAATAATAATATGTTCCCATATACCTAACTAAATATATGGCAGTGTTTCCTTTGGAAAGTTTTAGCCTGTGAATATTTCTTTCTGAAAATATTACCAAATTCTATTAATGTTAACCAGTTAAATATCATTGCTGGTTATTATCCATGTTATAGGTTAGTTACTGAATTACTGAGCAAATAAATGTTTGACACATTTACTACCATTTTATGGGGAATTACTCTATTCTTTTATTTTAGCTGAATATTTATTCTTTCTCATAATTCTAATTATCTGGTTGACCGATCTCCAAAATCACTGCCTTCGCATCAATGCTGACTCACAGCAACCCACTCTATCAGTTTACGGGACTAGAAAGCCTGGTCGTATTACTCCCAAGGTGCTAACGGTGGTTTCGAACTGCCTACCATGCAGATGGAAGTCCAAAGCATAACGAGTATGCCCCGAAGGCTCCAGTTGACATCTGCAGAAACATAAATCTTCATAAAAATTGCTCTTCATTTTCATAGTCTTATCATATGTTATTATGTACTGTTGTGAGGTTCCGTGCGTGGGCATGGTTCTGAGTCATCCTGATCCATGTACAATGGAAGTAAACAGTGTGGGATCCTCACATTGTTGCTATGTTTGAACCCCTTGTTGCAGTCACTGCCAGTTGGCTTAGTGGGGTGAAGCGGGTTACGTTTAGAAGGCACGTGTAGCTACCTGCTCTGGTGATGATTACCAGCCTGTAAAGTACACGGAGTCAGAATCGACTTGGTGCCTGTGTTATTCTGTACACCCTCCCTTAAAAATCCCATAGGCACTGTCATCATCCTCAAAGACATCTTACTAAAGTCAGGATACTGCAATGTCCAATCCTGGAAACAAGGAAATCTTTGTTGGCTCTATTAATCATAGGCTATTCTCTAGGAATACTGATGATTTGCTTATAAAGTTTTAATAAGATTTTCACAAGATAAAAATGGTTAAGTGTGATGTATAGAAACTTACAAAAGAAATCATCCCCATTTAAGATTCAGTGCACTTTGAGCATAACTTTATGGAAATCTGAGAATGTAACAGAGCCATGAGTAATGGCCTATCAGGGACAACTTAAGTGAATGGGTTTTGAGATTAAAGTGAATACCTGAGTGAGAGTCCTCCGGGGAGAGACAGTAATTGAAAGTGACGCTCACATTGGCAAGATGCTTTCATCCGAAAGCTTCTAAGCACATCTGCAATTCAATGCAGCTGCCATCGCCCTAAGAGAACTCTTGAGATCCATCTCATTTAGGGATCCTTGGCTCTTCGAGATTGGGAATGTACTGAGAGGTTATTATCACCTTACTAATTATTTTGAATTTTAGATAAAATACTAACTCATCAAAAATGAAACATTACTTTCAAAACTTATAATAAACTTCTAAAAAGATAGCATTGCAGGCACAGAGGGGGACTGCTGTCTTGGAATATATACTTGAAATAAAGAATGAATTTTTAGAATTTCCAACTTTATAGCAGTCTAATTTTGATGATCCCCACTTGTCATCTTAATTAAAGTACTGCAAATATTTAAATTGTTTACTATTTAGTTTACCATTCAAATTGTTTACCATTTAGTGTACGATGCAGTTTATGGCTGATCTCATAAGCAGACATTTTTGTTGGTATATGTTTCTTGAGCAATTTATCTATTTGTTTGTATTTGTAATATAAATAAAATATAACATTGAAAAGAAATAATCAGTAATAAAATGCAAATCTTTCCCCAACTCCCCATGCTGTTCCTACACAGATATGTAATTTATCTATTTATCTTTCTGGAAGACATCTTTATTTTCTTTTGTGTCTTTGTTATGGACTGAATTTTGTCTCCAAAATATGTGATTTAATTCTTAACTCCTTATTTTTGTAAATACGATCTTATTAAAAAAAACAAGAGTTTCCTTTTGTTATGTTAATTAAATGATAGCAGTGTAAGATGAATGTTAGTTTTAACCACTTTAGAATATAAAAAGACCAGAATAGGAAACAGAGGAATAATCTAGGAAGCAAAACTATGGACAGAGGCATGAGCATAGGGGTGTCATTATGTAATTACTTTAATCCATAAAAATAGACGCATTGGCCTATATGTATATATTTACATGGCAATACACCGAGGTAGTAGATGGACTTGGGGCCTCTGCTCATACCCTCCCTCAATACACGAACACGTTATTCTAACAAATTGGCAATCTGAGATGCTCACTCTCTGACACAATTGCTGATGACCAAATGGGTACATAAGTAAATGTGGTGAAGAAGGCAGATGGTGACCAGCTACTAAAACATAATAGCATCTGGGGTCTTAAAGGCTTGAAGTGAAACAAGCAGCCATGCCCCAGAGAAACAACAAGCCCACATGGAAGAAGCGAGCATGAGGAGTCATTGGGACCTGGTAACAGGCATCAGAAGACCCTTAACAATCAAACAAACAAAATCATATGCTTAAGAACGAAGGCGATCTGAACAGAGACCCAAAGCCCATCTGTAGACAATGGAACACCCCCCACAGAGGGGTCACAGAGAAGGGATGAGTCAACCAGGGTGCAGTAAAACACACAATATTCCTCTGGTTCCATGAAGCTTCCTCTCCCCCACTCCCATGATCCCAGTGATGCATCTCACTTTAGACTAGACCAGAGCATGTACACAGTTGTGGATAAGAGATAAGAGCTTGGGACACATGTAACCCAGGAGCAGGAAGGTGACCAGAGATACCAGATGAGAAGGGTGAAAGGTGGGGGGAGCAAGGGAAGAAGGGGAAACTGATAGACACACAACCACACACACTCCTCCAGGGGAAAGAACCATGGAAACCATGGGGGAAGGGAGACAGTGTTCAATGTAACTTATAATCTATCATGGAAATAGTAATTTATAATCTATCAAGGGGTCACAAGGATAGGGACGGAGAGGAGGAAAAAGAGAAGCTGATACCAAGGGCTCCATAGAAAGTAATAGTCTATATATACAAATGTGCCAGGTGCAATTGATGTATAGATTGTAGTAAGCATTGTAAGAACTCTCAATAAAATATTTTTTTAAGAGAAAGAAAATGATGATGGCTCCTTGCAATCAGTTCCCCCCTTCCAACCCACTCCCCCTCCACTCTCCCAGCATGTGACCTCTTCCCTGGGAGAGGAACAGCAGAGAAGGGGGGAAGGGAGACTCAGGATAGGGCAAGATATGACAAAATAACGAGGTATAAATTACCAAGGGCACATGAGGGAGGGGGGAAAGGGGAGGGAGGGGAAAAAAAGAGGACCTGATGCAAAGGGCTTAAGTGGAGAGCAAATGCTTTGAGAATGATTGGGGCAGGGAATGTATGGATGTGCTTTATACAATTGATGTATGTATATGTATGGATGGTGATAAGAGTTGTATGGGTCCCTAATAAAATGTAAAAAAAGAAAAGAGGAGAAAAAAATGATTAGGGCAGGGACTGTACAGATGTGCTTTATACAATTGATGTATGTATATGTATGAACTGTGATAAGAATTGTATGAGCCCCTAATAAATTGTTAAAATTAAAAAAAATAAAAATAAAAATAAATCAACATGATCATAAAAAAAGAAAAAAAAAGAAAATGATGATGGCAACAAATATACAAAGGTGCTTGACATAATGTATTATGTATGTATTGTGAGAAGAGCTGTATGAGCCCCCAATAAAATGATTTACAAAAAGACCAGAATAGGCACTAAGACACCTTAGCGGGAAGAGAAAAGTTAAGGAACATTAAGAACTCTAAGGATCTCTGTCAGACACAAGAAATAAATAAAGGTTTACAGATCATTTACAGTTTCATTTCTTTCTCTGTAATGAGCATTTAATTACGCAGTATTTTTAGCAATGCACACGGCGTTGTGCTATACTAACAATTCAGGACCTTGTTTTTTCACTGGATATTCATAATTTAGGTTTAAGATCAGTTTCTTTCAACACATTAGTTTCTCCTCATTAGGAGAAACTCGAGTGATGATTTATACTTTTCCGTTTCCTTGAATGCATAAGTATCTCTGAAAATGTTAAATATCATTTTATGTGTCCTTCTTTAAGAACTATATTCATGATATTGTTATTCCCCCAGCCTACATTTCATTGCCATTGCTTCTGAATTTCTGTACATTTTTCAGCACACTGCTATTAATTTTCTAATTCATTTCCAGAAATAGACACATTTCTATTTCATATAGATGCTCCAGGGCATCATTATCACAAAGAAAACTGTGATATTCATACCTCATGAATACCAATGTGTGAACCTGTATGTGCGTGTTGTTACATCCAAATCCAAGTGACTTTGTACTGCACATTGTTGCACAAACCAGTCTTGTTGTGTAATACTTAAACCCTATAAGAAGCACATGGGGATTCTTATTTTCTCACATCCTTGACAATATTTGTTATAATAAAATTTGGTACTTATTTAATTTAAAAAGTGATTAACTTTCTTATTTCACATTTCTCTGATTAGATTTTTGAAAACGTTTTAAGATTTTCCACCTACCAGGCTTCCTTATTTATTCATGTACATTCTTTATTTGTTTGAACTTGAGATTCAAGTATTTTTAAAACCTTGTGTTGCTTATGTTCTAGATATCAGAATTCTGTTGGTTTCTTTCCTTACAAGGTTTTCATAATTGTTTCTTTCAAATCTACTTTGTAAGATAGAAACCCTTAATTGTGATGTTCGTTGTATCCATTAACATTTCACCTTATGATCTGTGGTTTCTTAAGCTTTCGATTTTTTATCAACTTTATAATAGATATTTCTAAGTTTCATGCACCTAATGTATCAGCGGAAATAAGAGGTTCCACAATGGGCTGAAACATAACAATTATGTTTTGTTTTCTTGTAGATAGGGTCGAAACCAACTCATCAACCCCTAACAACAAAACATCAGCATCTCATCTATGGAGTGTGAGATGAAATATCCAAATTATTGTTTTCTCCATATGCTTTATTTTTTGAAGCTTTCTATCCAACAATGTGCTTTGTGGTCAAAACTCTGTGGTTCCATCTCAAACTTCATTGTTCTACCTTTGTGCTTTTGAAGGTTCTGTTGTTCTCACTTAATAACTTGACGTTTTAAATTAATCCTAGCTTTTATTTCATATCATTTTCTATATCTTTATATCCAGTAAGATGAGATCTATTTTACTTCAACGTCACCATTTATACTTTTTCTTTATCAGCTGATTAGAAGTTTATCAAATTTATTGATAAACTATTTTTTGAAATAACCATCTTTGGGTTCATAGATTTTTAAAAAATGTTTTTGATATTATTTACTTGTGCCCTTCACCTTATTATTTCCTCCTTTCTATGGACTTGGTGATAACGTGCTCCCCATTTTTAGTTTCTTAAGGTGGATCAGTTGATTTAAGATAATCTTCTCTCCTGAGAAGAAGTCCTGGTGGTACCATGGATACTAACCTGAAAGTTGTTACTATTGTTAGAACCTATCAGATCAAGTACAAAGAACTCAGTGCCTTATTTGGACGTATCAAGAGGCTTGTGTGTCATGGTGACCTTATGCCACTATACTGCCCAGTCCTGGGCCATCCTCACAATTGCTGTTCTGTTTAAGTCTACTTCTGTAGCTATTTTGTCAATCTATTTCATTGAGGGTATTTCTCATTTGAATTTTTTTTTTAACCAAGCATGATGCCTTTTTTCCAGGGCTTTGTCTCCTGGTGACATACATTCCCAATCTACGTGGATGGAAGTCATGACTGCTGTGGAGTATGCAGGCGATTCTCTCACCAAGAGAGATGTGTTGCTTCTTCTGACAATCCATGGTATTATCAATATTCTTCTACAGCACCATACTTGAATGCTTCAATTCTTCTGTGGTGTTCCATTTCATTGTCTAACTGTCACATGCGTATGAAGTGATTGAAAATACCATCACTTAAGTCAGGTGGACCTTACGCCTCAAAGTGACATACTTGCTTCTCTTTAAAGAAGTCTTTTACAATAGGTTTGCCCAATGCAACACATCCTTCAATTTCTTGGTAGATTTTTCCAGTTGCTTTCAATTTGGGTAATTTCTGTTGACTTCTATTGGGAGTCTCTGGGAGGTACAAATGGTGAATGCACTCAGGTTCTAATGGAAAAGTTAATTTTGATTTCATGGGAAGAATCTTTTTATTAGCTTTTTTATTAGCTTTTAGACTATTTTTATTAGCTTTTATTGTGTTGAATTTTAAAGAAAACAATTCTTTGAATTGTTAAAATGCTTCATTTAAAAAACTTAATCTATCTGAGATAATACCCTAATTCATCAGTTATATTTATCTGTATCTATTGGGTTGCCTGTGGGTACTATTTCAGTTTTTGTACATATATTTAGTCTAACTTTGCTATTTTAACATGAACTTGCATTTTTATTTTTTAGAATGAATTCCTTTATACCATATATACCTTTCCTACTTCTTTTTACTGAAATGAAAACATTTTCATGTTTTAGTTTTCTGGAGTAGCTTTATGACATTGATAAATAGAAATTGCATTTATTTATCATAATAGGGTACCTAATAAATACTTGAAAACTATAGTTTATCTTCCCTCAGCTGAAAGGAGGCATTTTTGAAGTAATTGCATGGAGTAAGAACACAAACGCTCTAATTTTGATTCATGAATGCACTCTTTTTCTTAGCTGGGTTGAATATCCATAGACAGAATAATTAACTCCATCCTAACCAACCTTTTAGAAACTGGAAAAATACAAATGATTGGTTTTTACTACAGTCCCTATATATCCCAAAACTTGGGAATGATCTATCTTGTGATGTAACAAAGAATATTAGTATTTAAAAGCTATGTCTGTCTGTCAATATAAATAATCTAAATCCATCTTTAAAAAAATCATTTTATTGGGGGCTCGTAAACTCGTATCACAATCCATACATACATTCATTGTGTCAAGTACATTTGCACATCTGCTGCCATCATCATTTCCAAAACATTCTCTTTCTCCCTGAGCCCCCGGGTGTCAGCTCCTCATTTTTTGTCCTCCCTCCCACACAAACCCTTGATAATTTATAAATTATTATTAATTTTTCATGTCTTACACTGACCAGTGTCTCCCTTCACCCACTTTCTGCTGTGTCTCCACCTGGGAGGAGGTTATATGTAGATCATTGTGATTGTTTTCCCTCTCTCCTCCCACCTTCCCCTTCTCCTCCTGATTTTGCCACTCTCAATATTGGTGAGGGTTTTATCTGTCCTGGATTCCCTGTGTTTCCAGCTCTTATCTGTCCCTGTGTACATGCTCTGGTCTAGCTGGATTTGTAAGGTAGAATTGGAGTCATGATGGGGGGGGGGGTAAGGAAGCACTAAAAAACTAGAGGAAAATTGTATGTTTTGTCGGTGCTATACTGCACCCTGACTGGCTTGTCTCCCCTGCCCCAACCCTTCTGTAAAGAGATGTCCAATTGCCTACAGATGGGTTTTGGGTCTCTCCTCCATACACCCCCTCATTCACAATGATATGATATTTCATTCTAGGTCTTTGATGCCTGACACCTGATCTCAATGACACCTCACAGGCTGGTGTGCTTCTTCCATGTGGACTTTGTTGCTTCCCAGCTAGATGGCCGCTTGTTTATCTTCAAGTCTTTATGACTCCAGACACTATATCTTTCCATAGCTGAGCACCATCAAGTTTGTTCACATTTGCTTATGCACCCGTTTTGTGTTCAGCAGTCATGTCGGGAAGGTGTGCATCACAGAATGCCAGGTTATTGGAACAAAGTTTTCTTGCGTTGAGGAAGTACTTGCGTGGAAGCACAATGTCTGTCTGCTACCTTAATACTAACCTTATAAATATATGTACATAGATCTGTTTCCCTATCGTTACATATAAATATATTTATATATGCACATGCCTGTATTTAGACCACTATAAATGTCCTTTGTTTCCTAGTTGCTTCCTCAATTTGCTTTTACTTTCCTCTTGTGCCACTGTCATATTCAGCTTTCATTCATATTTCCGTAATTCCTCCCAGTTTCATTGTCCTTGATCAAGCCTTACCAGGCATTCTTTGTCCTCCTCACCATCTATTTTAGATCACTTGTTGTTCCCTTGTCCCTGGGTTTGCTAACAGCCACATCCTTTCCCCTGCCTCCCCCTCTCCCGTGTCCCCCTGGAACTGTCAGTCCTGTTGTTTTCTCGTCCTGGATTGTTTATGTCACCGATCTTATCTGGTTAGACATGCAGAGACAATAATAAGTACAGAAGCAAGTCAGAGCAAAACCAACCCACAAAAGAAAACAACAAAAACCCCAACAACTAAAAGCAAGGAAATCCTATAAATAGTTCCACGTCTGTTTGTTGATCTTTAGGAGTGTTTTCCAGGCTGGTGGGGTGCCATGCCCTGGCCCCAAAGTTGATTTATGGTATTCCCTGGGGACTTCACTGCTTTGCTCCCATTGCTGCTCTGTTGCATGCTGTTAGCATTTTGCCCTGGTGTGGTCGGATCAGATCTGGCACAATTCCTTCACTGTGCTTCCTGAGTTGTCCTTTGAAGGGCTATGGGTCAGTGAGGGATGTTGTGTCTTGTGGCCTTGCTGTGCATTGGTTGCCCTGAGCAGGAACATTATCCTCGTGGCTTGATGGACCAGGATGTGTTCCAGTCTCCCTTCTTCCGTCTTTCTTTCCTCTTGTGTGCTCTGATCAGATGTGTTGTTCTCCCTGAGCTGTAGCTTCAGTGCTGTCCTCTGAGGTGAATTCTTCTGGGGGGAGGGGTGTGTGTCCACATAGTTGGGAATGGGCCTGGCCCTGCAATAAGTCCATCTTTTTTCCAAGAGTTTTATTGGCACGTAATTTACATATCATACAGTTCAATAGTTCAATCATTTAATCATCAAGGTACAGTCACCACCACATCAATCTTAGAGCAGCCCTCTTCTCATTGGATAAATCATCTTTAATATCAGTTGTGCAATAACACTCAGTTCTAGTCCTCCATGCCCCCCATCACCTTCATCATTTGCTCCTGAAATCCCCTTTCCCTGCTATTGCCAACCCCCAACCCCTGCATTCCCTACAACCCCTTGTGTCAGTTATTCTCATTATGTATCCCCTCCTCCTTTGCATCACTTCTTGGAAAACCAACAGAAAACCATAAAAAACAAAATTTTACTAAGGTGGTAAGGCTAAAATCAGAACAGCATGAAGACAAAAATACAAGTAATGTGTAAGAAAGAAAAGATTCTCATCAATATTCAGAAAGGCAGGGAGGACTTTTCTGTCGTGGAATAAGAGATATTTTCCCCAGTACAAATTCAGTTCACAGCTACCTAAGTATCAAGTTTGATCCAGCATGATCAAGATTACAATGGTCTCTGCCTGATAGTAAGGCTGTTCCAGACTCTTGCCCTTGGCTAGAATGGATCTGCCAGTGGCTCAGTCTGACTGGAGATTCAACAGATGGGTTATGGACTCCCAAGGTCCTCCACAGCCATGTAAAAATTTGCTGTTCATAATTTTAGCTCTGATACTTTATTTCTTCACCATACACGAATATTGTAATTATCATCTTTGGATCACTGAAGCTGGTGTGTTTCCTTCATGTGGACTTAGTTGACTCCTCACTTGGCTGCATATTAGAAAACAAGCCTTTAAGGCACCAGACACTATTCCAATTGATTGCTGGGCACCATCTATGTTCTTCACCACCCTTTGCTGTAGCACTTTTATCTTCAGTGACTTTTTCATGAAGGTGTGTATCGAGCAGGGCCCTGATGTAAGAACTAATTGCTCTTACATTAGAGCTAAGATTTAGTGCAAGCCCCATGCCATGATCTGTGTTTTTTAAATATTCTGTATCTGGGGAGTTAATACATATGTCATATCCTTCCATAGTTTATTCCTGACAAACATGATTGTACAATTTCTTTCACAATCAATCTCTGAACCTGCTTTTCCTTCCTGGACTTCTTGACACCATCTCCCTTTTATCTCCAACCCCCACCTCCATCCCTCTCTCATGAAACCATTCTTCTATTTGCTTTCCCTATAGGTTCAATGATCCTGGGTTCCATTCACTGACAGAGAAACCAGTAGCATAGTTTCAGGCAGGTGACCTCCAATGGTGGTGCACCTCTGAGATACACCAGAATATAAACAAGCATAAGCAGACTATAACAGAATGACATCATAGAGTTGCCATAATACACAGGGCATTGATATAGCAAGACCTTGTTTGTTGGCCAACCAACAGTACACCACTCTCGGTACTGCTGTCTTCTGCTTCTTCTGACACCAAGTGTTTCCAGCTTAAGTCCTTAGGATACAAGTGTGTCTGAGGTAGAATCAAATTCATATAGTAGGATTCCCAAATGTGTTTTCACCGATGCAGCCTCTGGAACCTACCATGCACCCCAAAGATCCAGGATTCAGTGTCCCAGTGTTCTGTGGGACCTGGCCTGGGTTCTCAGGGTACCCTTAGCTGCCCAGGTCAAGTCTGCCCACCTGCTACATGCCACTAAAGATCCTTCCCAACTGATGTTCCCAAGAGCATCCCTGGTCTCTCCTCCCCAGATCTGGGCACCAGCTCTTCCCACCCTCCCCTCAACAGATGTGAACCTATGTTCCCTCAACCTTGTCTGTTCCCTCTCCCCTTCCTGTGCTGCCCCCCTTATTAAGCCTATCCCTCTGATAGGGCCACCTCCCTCTCAGGGGCACTTCACCCCAGATCGACATGGCTACCACTCTTCAGACAGCCCCCTCCATTTCTCCCTCCAGTCTATTGACCCCAGCTATCATTAGGTGCCCTCTGGCCAAGTGACCTACCCTATCCTTAGCTGCAGTGGATGATGTGTGGTTCGTTGCCACTTGCCCGATGAGAGTAAGCCATATTTTATGATACCTGGTGACTTTCTTTATGTGAGGGTCAAGAAATTAAATCTGAGTTTTTCCTCTTTTGCAACTTAGCTTTCTATTGCATTTTGGTATGCACAGATGTAATAATAACATAGACAGTCCATGGGTTATAATGATAAATGGCGACTCTGGTCTTTGGGGTGAAACATAAAAGCATACTGACATTTTCTTTGACTAAATGACCAAATTGTGTTGATTACTTCCCACAATCCCTGATTACTCTGTGCTTGACTCCAATATGAGAAACTGGTTAGTAATAATAATTATAGGTAATGCACAGAACCCTCTGGCACTGTCCTACTGATTTTCATCTCAGACTTAGAATAAACTCAGACTTAGAATAAACTCATAAGGCAGAATAATGCCTCTCAAAGATGTAGAATTCCTCAACCAAGAAACTATGAATATGCTATATTGAATGATAAAGGGAATTCAGGGTTCATATCCAATTAAAGTTGCTAATCTGCTGACTTGAATATAAGGAGTGTATGTTGGAAACATAAGTAAGTCAAAGTTAATCAAAATGATTCTTTGAATATGAAAGCAGAAGGAAGACTGTATGAGCCAAGAAAGATTTCAAAGTACCACAATGCTGGCTTTGATGATAAAGAAAGAGGCTACAAGGCCAGGCATGCAGGTGGCCTACAGCCCCAAACCCAACCTACTGCTTGTTGTCAAGTAACTTATGACTCATAGTAACCCTATCAGACAGGAAAACCACCCAAAATATTTTCCTAGTCTGTAATCTTTACGAAAACAGAATGCCTCATTTTTCTCTTGCAAAATAGTTGGTCGGTTTGAGCCACTGACTTTAAAAATGTTTTAAATTTATCATAAAAATATAATAGTTTTATTGAGATATAATTCACATACCATATAATTTAATGGCCTACATATATCAATGTTGTGTAGTCATCATCACCACAGTCAACTTTAGAACATTTTCTTCCTTCTTATATCCATTATTATTAGTGCCCCAAATGCCCCCCAACCTCTCTGTATGACCCTAAGAGATTATTAATCCAGCTACTCTCTCTTTAGCTTTACCTAGCCTAGATTTTATATACAAAAATTAATACCAACAGAAAACCTTCAATGCAAAGAAAGCAGAAAGCAATAAATACTAGAAAACATTTAAATGGGTCAAAAAGCAGAACAATAATAAGGTGTTAAGTTTTAACCTAACTACATTTGCAATGTACTTTCTACACTTTCTAATGCATTATCTGATAGCAAGTCTATTCACATCCCTGGTCCACGGTGAGAGGGGATTCACGGGAAGCTGAGTGCACATGGGGATTCTGCATATGAATTTTGGACTTTGACTGACATCAGTAGCCTTCTGCAAACTGGGTGCTCAGAATTTAAGATCGACCACAATTCCTTTCTCCAGTCTGAGATTTTTTAAGTTCAGAAACCTTGAATCACAGGCTTGGTGCTTCGTTGTATGGGCTTAGTTGACACTTCACCTAGATGGCTGCTTGTTTTAATATAAGCCTTTAAGACCCTGGATGGTATACTTTCTGAGTACTGGGAGCCATCTGATTTCTTCACCACATATTGACATAGCTTAAGTGATTTCTTCATGATGGCAAGTATTAAGTAGGGCCGTGCCAAAGGAATTAATTGTTCTTGGATTAGAGCTACTGCTAATTGCAAGCTCAAAATCCATTCATATCATTATGGTTTACATATATCCTGGTCCATTTTAGAGACATTATCATAATTTTATTGTAGAATATTACAAATAATACCCATGACATATATGGTAATTTTATTAATAGTATCATTATCTTAGTCAAAGGTATGGGATTTAAAATACTGTTGAGAAAAGGAAAGCATGTATATGTAGAACAGCTTTTCAACTTAAATACACAGATTATTGACCTGCACAGATTAAAAACTTAAATAATTAGACACTACATAAACAATGAAGGATGGAAAATTTTTCAATAATGCTCATTCAGTAACATACACCTGTTGGACTAAGACATTATAAAAAAAGAAAGAAAGCATAAAAATAGAAAATATATGGTAGTCTTAAAGTGCCATTCATTGCTTACCCTTAAAGCATACTCTCTGAACCAAAGCCCAATGACTCCTGAATCCATGCCCTTGGGATAGTAGTTGTCTGCTTCTTCTCACAGGAGGGTGTTTCATCCTTAAACCCAAGGAAGTATTTCAGTTCCGTTCATCTGCTACAGTGAGTTTACAGGCTTGCTTTCTGGGCTTTCCAAATCCGATCCTTCCGCAGTGGCCTATGAGAATGTGTGTACCTCAAGAGGACAAGTCAAAAGTCTGGTTGCTTATAGCACATGGAAGAGCTCACCTGGAGTACATATAAGCTTGGCAAAAATACCTGATTAGGAGCCTAATCCAGAATGTATTCTTCCACTGTCGAACAGTTGTATATGGCACGAACTGATTGATTCCATCTCCCCCATCTGGAGAAACTGACCCCAGCTGAGATATGGTCCCCTCAAAGTGATGTTTAAGATGTACAAATGAGGGAGTGGTCTATGGGTCATGAATCAGGCAGGCCTATGTCATCCTAGCTCTGGAGACAGAACTAGAAGATTACATGACCTGAGAACAGATGTCTGCCTTTGTCTTGGTGTTTCTCCTTATAGTAATGGTCTTATTCAATGCATCCATTTGTGATCGACTAACTTTGCACAACATAGGGGTTTCCAGGTCCATCCATGTCATGAAGTGCTTTGTGGTTTCTTTCAGGGATGCATCGTATTCTGTTGTACGTACGTGTACATATCAGTGTTCCTCCTTTATCTGTTCTTCTACTGAGTGGTTTTCAGCTTCATCATATTATGAACTTTGCTGCAAGGATCACGGGAGAGCAAACATCTGTTCCACTGTTCTCCCTCTCATTTACTTGGTGTATACACTCAGTAGAGGTGCTGCTGGATCATGTGCGATTTCTATTCCCAGTTGTTTTAGGTAGAACCAAATCACTTTGCAGAATGGGTCTGTAAGCCTACCAGCAGTGCATTAGTTCCAGTCTCTCCAAATCCTCTCCAGCGTTCATTGTTTGGGTTTCGTTTGCTTGTTTTGCGGATTGGGCAATCATTGTGAGTTTGGTGGGATATCTGACCTTTGTTTTGATTTTCCCAAAGGCTAGGAACCATCATCCTTTGAGTAGTCATACCATTAACCACTGCTTCACCAGAGATATTAGGTGGCTTCTTGAGTCAGAAAAAGCTGGAAAATAGATGTTACTTTAGAGCAGCGATTCTCAACCTGTGGGTCGTGACCCCTTTGAGAGTCGAACAACCCTTTCACAGGGGTCACCCGATTCATATCAGTATCAAAATTACAGTTATGAAGTAGCAATGAAAATAATGTGATGGTTGTGGGATCTACACAACATGAGGATCTGTGTTAAAGAGTTGTGGCATTAGCAAGGTTGAGAACCACTGTTTTAGAGTCTCTAGACTAGACAAAGCCCTACCACCCCTTGCTTTTAAGCCAGTGAGACCCATGTTGGATTTCAAAACTCCAGACTGTTAGATAATGGGTTTTTGTTGCTTTAAGCCATAACATCTGTGGTAATTTGCTGAAGGTACATGAGGAAACTGAAATAATTATCATCCCCACTTGGCCGACTGAGGACACTGAGACATAATTTAAGAAACTTGTCCAAGTTTACACAGATGTTCACAGGCAGAAATGGGGCACAAATTCAAATATTCTGACTCATTAGATTATGTTATTGTTACTTTAATGTCAGGTTTCTTAAGTAATAAATCACATCCAGTAGAATTTATCCTTTTTTAGTGTACAATCTTATGAGTTTTGACAAATGCATAGAATCTTATGACAAATGCCACATTGGCAATATGGAACACTTTTATCATTCACAAAAGGTTCTCCCCAGAGGTAGGCTTCTGCTCTCTGATGATGTAATTTTCTAATCTGAGCCTAGCTAGTGTCATGGACCATATATTACACCTTTATTTGTACATCTCAAAACCACTTGAACAGAAGAGGCCTCACCTCAGCAGTTTCTTAAGATGGGAGAGAGTTACTGCCACGCACCATGGTTCTAACCTCAAACCAACTACACTCCTACTAGAATGATAAGTGAAATTTACTGGAAATTCAAGTCAAGACATGGGTGAGTGGGGCATATTTATTTCAAAGAAGGCCATTCCACTTCTCTTGGTGGATAAACTCAGTGGGTCAACCAACTGTCAGGAAAAATGCTTAACAATATTTATAGAGAAGCACAGGGGAGAATATGCCCAGTCTTACCTTCCCCGCTGGACAACGTTGACCTAGTTTTTACTCAGCCGTTAGTGACACAGGCCAAAGGATATAGACAACTGTGACTTAAGTCTCTGTCCTTTCGAGGAGCACAGCATCCTTCATAGGCCACACCCGAAGGATCGGATGTGGAAACTCCACTAAGCAGACAGGGCTTCATCTTAAACTCAGTTGGATCAGATTTAAAGAACTGACATAATCCTTGGGACTTAAGGTTGAAATGCCTTAGTGTGAGAAAAAACAGATGCGTGATATTCTAAGATTATGGAATTGGCAGTCTTTGGACTTTGGTTCAGATCTCTTACTTCAAAGGTACTCAATGGATAGTGACCCAAGACTACCATATATTTACTATTTTTATGCTCTTTTTGGTGTTTTTTTTTGTGACATGTGCTAGTCTGGCAGACATGATGAATCTGAAAGCTTTGCTCTATCCCAACCTTCATTGTTTCTGTAAATAGTGTCTAGGCAAGTAAGCTTTTAGTCTGTACAAGTCAATAATTCATATATTGTGGTATGAAAAGTCAATTTATACATGTATAATTTCCTTTTCTGAACAGTGTTTAAATTCCAAACCTTAACAACATTATCAATGGAATCTTTTACCCAATGGGGATGATATTTAATGTTCTCTATTATAAAATGATAACAATGTCTCTAAAGCAAACCCAAGACATATATAAACCATAGATATATGAATGGATTTTGTCTTGCAAACAATCATAGCTCTAATCGAAGAACAATTAGTTATTTTGATATGGTCCTATTCAATACATGCCCTCATTAAAAATATCGCTGAAGATATGGGTACAAAGTGTGCTGAAGAAAACAGGAGGCACCTGTCTATCAGAAAAAAATAGGATTGGGGGTCTAAATTGTGTTGCTATTGTTGTTGTTAGGTGTGGTCAGTTTGATTCCGATTCATAGCCACCCTGTATGCAACAGAATGAAACACCTCCAGGTCCCCCACCATTCTCACAATTGTTCTTATATTTGAGCCACTTTTTGCAGCCACTGTGTCAGTCTATGTTGTTGAAAGCCTTCCTCTTTGCAGGTTCCCATGATGTCCTTCTTCAGAAACCAGACTCTTCTGATGACACATCCAGATTATGTGAGAGGACGCCCAGCCACCCTGGCCTCTTAGAGGCATTCTGACTGTACTTATTTTCAGATGGATCTGTTTGTTCTTTTGCCAGTCCATGGTCCTTTCAATATTCAGTTTCCATAGTTCAAATATATTGATTTTTCTTCAGTTTTCCGTATTTAATGCCCACCTTTCACAAGCATATGAGGCAATTAAACATATCTTATCTTGGGTCTTAAAGACTTGTTTTAAAAACCAGCAACCATCTATGTGAGGCATCAACTAAGTCTCCATGGAAGAAGCACACCCGCCTGTGTGATCCAAGGGCTGTAAATAATAAAATCTAAATCCAGAGGGAGGAATCATATCAATGTTTAAAATCTGAGCACACCACATAGAGAAGGCTATATATAGATGGCAGTGGGAATCCAAAATCCACTTAAGGGTTCCCAGGTGGATTAAGAATAGTGAATTTCCTCTGACCATAGTTTAGGGATGTGAATAGTTTTCCTAGCAGAGAGAGCATTAGTAAAGTCAATTATGGTAAAATTCAACACTTTATCATTTGTTCCCCTCTTTTGGCTTTTTAAAAAGTTGTTTCAATTTTTAATATTTTCTGCTGTTTTCCTATTGAAGTTTTCTTCTGTTTGGTAATTGTTATTTTTGTTTTGTTTTGTAAGGTATTCTGTATATGAAATTCAAATCTATACAGTAACTGGATTAATAATCACCTAGGATCATGGTAGGAGAGGTTGAGAGGTGTATGAGAAATAAAAAATGTCCTGAAATTCATTATGATATTGATTGAACAGCTCTTAATATGATTGAACAACTAAATTGTATGTTCTATTAATTAAATGCCTTAAATCTATCAAATTTTATATAGGTTCCTTCCACCCACTTTATGCCCCCGGAAAGCACTAACCTATTTCTTATCCCTATGAGTCTGTCTTTTTAAAATTGTAATTACAAACAGGCTAAGAGCTGTGGAAAGAGTTTCTCTATAAAACCCCCAAACGCAAAATCACAAAACAAATGTTAAAACCTACAAGGTATAAAATTGGGTAAAATGATCAAATTAGAAATAACGGAAAGCAGACAATAATTTTAGAATTATTACTTCCTAAAACCTGAGGGAGTCTGACCATTTTAGTCCTGGTCACACCTCCTATTCAGGTTTTCATGGTGTGAACTCTAGTTATTGCAAAAACCAGTGACTTTACTTTCAAAGAGTACAGATGAACTCAATTAGTGGTGGCAGGCAAAATGCGCTTCTCTGATGAAAAGTGATGGAGTTCATTGATAATAACCTTCTAGTCAGTTTAATGGAGAGTCTGTAGGTGAAGAAAGTGTAACCTTTTTACACGACAGGCTACTGGGGAACTCTTACAGTCTTCTAGAACCAAAATACGGCCAAGCCAAAATGAAAGGCCAGGAAAATTTGAGAACAGGATGCAATTTTAAGACTTCTCTCAAATGACTTTCAGATGAGCTGTCAAAATAGAAGCCTTACATAATTAAGACATTTAAGCAAAATCTCAGTTAAAACCATTAACTAGCTTAGATATTAGGCAGATATAGTGACAATACCTGGGAAGCTAAGCTAAAAAAATAATTATAAAGAAGCATTAGCAGAGATTTCAGTTTACATACGGTAGAGTAGATGGGTTCTGCTAAACCCAGCTGTATTCTACAGATGGATTCTGCAGTATAATTCCAACTAATAATCTATTTTTAAAATTCAAAAACCCCTAAAAAATTCAAAATTGTTACACTATATGATCCAAAATAAATATGTTAAAAATGAAAATTTGTGAAGAAACAACATGTGATTTATACTCAGGAACAGAAACTGGCAACAGAATCAGAATCTGAGTACGACCAGATGTTAGATTTAGCAAAACCTTAAAAGCAGCTATCATAGCATAGTGGTTACTGCTGGACTGCTAACCCCAAGGTCAGCAGTTCAAACCCACCAACCACTCTGCAGGAGAAAGACAGAGCTTTTTACTCTCATAAAGAGTTACAGTCTCAGAAACACACCTTGTGGGTCACTATGTGTCAGCATTGACTTGATGCTTTTGTTTTGCTTGGTGTTACAATGATATATTCAGATAGGTAAAGGAAACACTACCCAAAGGATTGAAGTGCCTTAGGATGGCAAGGAGTTAATAAACAGAGAATCTCAGAAAAGAAAATCTAAACTATATTAAAAAATAAATTAATAAGGAGGTTTTGAAAGGGAGCCAAATGCAGAAAAACAAACAAAAAAAATAAATAAACAAAAATATAGATCCAGGAATGGGTTTTGCACTCACGCTAAATCCTAGCTCCAATTTAAGAAGAATTAATCTTCCCATGTTCCATATTTGCCCTCAGGAAGGAAACACAGAAGATGTGGGTGTAATAGCAAAGTGTGGTGACGGAATTAGATGGTGCCCGGCTATCAGATAAAATAATGTCTGGGGTCTTCAAACCTTGGTTCCAAAGAAACAGCCATCTAAGTGAGATTCACATGGTGCACATGAAAGAAGCTCACCAATATCAATTACCATACAATCCAAACTCAAAGGAGGGAATAGTATCAAAGCCTAAATTATGAGATCCCAGTTTGCAGAAGGTTATGGATGACAGTGGGAAGCTAGGATACATGTATGAGCTCCACATAGGAAATAAACCTCTGGTGATTTCCCTCTCTCCATAATAGAGGGCTGGGAGGAAAGCAGTTACCAAAGAGAGTGCATTGGAGAGATGACTATAGAAGATCAAAATGATAAATCTGACTTGAACAGTTAAAACCTGGTCACTTCATCCCCCTTCTGATGCACGTTAGCTTGATCTGCTTTTCAACATTTTCTGTAGTTTTTGTTTTGTATTGTTTTTTGGTTTGGTCATATTGGGCTCTATCGCAGATGGTATGTCATCCTCTTACATTTTTGTTAAATGTTTTTTTTTCTGTTTTTGAGTATATGAAACCCAGGATTGATGAACCTATAGGGACAGCAAGTAGAATAAGAGTTTTGGGGGGTTAAGTGGTAGTGGCGGTGGGGGCAGTGGGGAGTGGGGAGGATAAAAGGGAGCAGATGTCAAGTAGGGAAAAATGTTTTGATATTGATTGTGGAGGTAACTGTACAATACTGCTTGGTGTGTTTGAACTATGGGATGATATGATATTTGTATTAACTTCCAATCAAATGGTTTTAAAAAATAAAAATAAAATTCTAGAGTTAAAAATGCAAGAAATGGAATGAGGGAATCAACAGTAAATTTGACAGGGAAAAAGAAAGAGCCAGAATAAAATTGAGTTAGTTTAACAGAAAATTTCCAATTTCAGAATTTTAAAAAGTGGATAAACAATGAAGACTGTCTTAGAGAACAACGAGGCAATGTCACACATTCCAATTATGTTTAGTTATAATCTCCGAAGTAGAGAGAAAGAAAGCAACAGGTAAAAATGCTGGAGATACAACGGCTATAAATCCTAGAATTTGATGGGTGATATTTTCTCACAAACTCTAGATTCTCAAGAAACATTAGCTAGGAAAAATACAGAGTATTTAATGCCAAGAAAGCAAACAAAACTCACTGTCGTTGGGTCAATGTTGACTGATAGCAAATCTTTATAGGGACTAAAATTTATGCACATATTTTATTCAACCTCAAATATTCTGATTCAGTTGTCCTTGGGTAGAAACCTGGGAATCTGTATTTTTTAAAGTATTTTTAAAACACAGAAAGAAACCTTTGACCTAGGGAGCAATATCATACACCACATATTGCAGTCAAGTCCAATCCAATTTACAACCATCTCGTGTGTTAGAGAAAAGGACTTCATAGGGTTTTCTTGACTATCGTTTTTACAGAAACTGCAAGCCAGGCCTTTCTTTCATAGCATCGCTGGGTAGAGGTGAATGGGCAACTTTCTGATTAGTTATTGTGAGGTTCTGTGCAGTCCGTTCCAACTCATAGTGACTCTGGCAACAGAAGGAATCAATGATCCCATGTCATCCTCAAAATTGTGATGCCTGAGCCCATCCATGTAGCCACTGTGTCAATTCATCTGGTTGAAGGTCTTCCTCTGATGCAAATATTCCATATAGATTAGCCACTAAATATGCCCTACTTTCTGGTTCTTTTGGTAATGCAAAATTCATTTGACAGTGTTGTGGTGGTTATACAATCAGTCGTCAATATGAGAGCATGAAGAGTGAAGGGGTGGAGTGTAGTCTGTCAGTCAGGTTGCAGCTTGCTGACCTCTCTTGAGGGAGCTAAGGAGATAAATTGTTCGCTGGAGGCAGGACACACACTCGTTCCTCGTGAAACATTTCTGTTGACAAGACACATGGAGCTACACTAGAGTTCTCGAGTCAAAGGAGCCACATGGAGATCCCTGCCAGTGCTGAGATGCTTAGATCGCCACTGGGTCCACAATACCTTCCACCCACTGGCCTATGATCTTCCCGCAATCTGCGACATTTTGCATGCATTTCATGAGTCTGAAGAGGGCTTTATAGAATGGTATCAGACATATGGGCTAATATCAGACTTTTGGACTTGATCTGGACTGGGCTGGGATGTTTTCTCAATATTCAACTGCTCTTGAACATAAAGCTCTTTCTGATACACATAGGAATCTCCCTTATTTATTTCTCTAGTCTCCCTGGCCTAACACAGTAAAAAACCTTAACTCTCAACCATCAGTTTTCTCCACCATGCCAATAGCTGAGTTGACTTGCTTTATACAAAGTCAAGGACAGGGATAATGTACTTCAAGCAAAATAGGATGTTTTGTATGAAGTCTCCAGTTCAGTTTGGAACACACATTAGTTTAAAATATGTAACATGCATTAAATAAGGACTTTTAGTTTTATTAATACATTTAATAGTGTCGGCGATTCTTCATTCAATCCAACTTAACTGACTTCTTAGTGTTCACCATTATCCATATATTTTCATACCCATTATTGTGACACTTTTTTGTCAGAAAGGTAATCTAGTTTATTAAAGATTTTCAAATAGCCACACTGCTTTAGAAGGAATGCAGAGTAGTGGGGAATTAGAAGGGAAAAGGTGCCACAGCTTCTGTTTTTAAATGAAGCAGATCTTGTTACATTCCCTTGCTGAAATCTTACCATGATTGTTTCATTGCTGATTTGCTTGGGGAACGGTGAGGAGGGGAGGCAAAGGGAAGACAGATGTATTGTGTTTTCTTATCATAGACAGTCTATTCTACACTCTGTTACGGCAGCAACGATGGCCAGAAGGGTGAGAGAGGTCCCGCATTGGGAAAGGTTCTATCTCAGGTCTCACATGCCGGGGAGAAAATGAAGTTCTGTGATCTTAATGTTTGCTCCTTAAGAGGTCTTGGAATGAACAATTTTTTAAGTCCCGTAGGAAATCCTTGCGGAGCTTTCAGTGCCTTGATATTTTGAAAACAGTTCTTCTAATAGTTGCCTTTTAAACGTAGAGTAGATTAGGGCTCTCATGATACATCGTATGCCAAGACTTACACTTCCTGCTTTCTTTGGCAGAACCCAAACCTCAGAGCAACATTACAAAACTTCTCCTTCAATCCCATGACCTCCCTGGGGTCTAGTCATTACGCAATCAGAGCAATGTGGGTGCACCAAGGAAACTGGGGTCAGAGAGTAACTTGACTTGAAGTCTGTTCCTATTTTTTTAGCATGAATAAAGCTAATGTAGATGTTAATTAACAAAACAACTCCTTCTGCAGTGTAGCATATGAGCAAGCACAATTGGTGCTGAAGGAAGAAGTTCCAACTGCGTTGAATGCATTCGTCCAAAACAAGGCTCCAGGAGTGAATTGAATAGATAGCCATGGAAATGTTTCAGAAATCTAAGAAGCACTGGAAACATCCACCCTTCTGTTCCAGAAAGTTGTAGGACACCTCCTTGGCCAACTGACTTGAAGAGATCTGTATACAAATCATCCATTTCAAAGACACATAACCCAATAGAATGCTCAACTTCTATGTAACAATATCATTGCTATGGCATGCAAGTACATTTTCCTGAAGCTCATCCAATGACAGTTGCAGCAGTAGATTGACAGAGAACTGCCAGAGAAGTCCAGGCTGGATTCAGAAGAAGATATGGAACAACGTATATCATTGTTGATGTCAAACGGATCTTCTCTCAAAGCAGAGGATACCAGCAAGATGTTTACTAGTGCTTCATTGACTATACCATGGCATTTGACTGTGGTAGCAGAATAAACTGTGAATAAAATCAGGGTTTAATCCTCTCACCAGACTACTTTAATCTATATGCTAAGCATATAGATTACACGAGGAAAAGTGTAACATCAGGATTGGAGGAAGTCTTATTTTTTTAATCATTTTATTAGGGGCTCATAAAACCCTTATCACAATCCATACATACATCAATTGGGTAAAGCACATTTGTACATTCATTGCCCTCATCATTCTCAAAATATTTGCTCTCCACTTAAGCCCCTGGCATCAGCTCCTCATTATTAACAACCTGAAGTATGCAGATGACACAAACTTGCTTACTGAAGGTGAGGAGGAATTGAAGCACTTGCTGATGAAGATTGAAAGATTGAAGCCTTCAGTGTGGATTATAATTCAGTGTCAGGAAAACCACATCATTATAGATGGAGAAAAGATTTTTAAGTTGTCATGGTTTTGTCTGGCTTGGATCCATACTCAATGGTCATGGAAGCAGCAGTGAAGAGATCAAAAGACATGTTAACATCATTATGTTACTTCGAGACTAAGGCGCACCTGATCCCAGCCATGATATTCTCCATTGCATAGTATGCATGTGAGAGTTGGATATTGATTTAAAAAGACCATAGAAGAATCTATGCATTTGAATCGCTGTGCTAGAGATGAATAATATAAAACGACAAACTCATCTGTATCTGAAGAACTAGGGTCGGAGAGTTCCTTAGAGGCAGGTAAGATTTCGTCTCACATGCTTTGGACATGCTGTCAGGAGAGACCTGGAGAAGGACATCATGTTTGGTCAAGTGGAGAGAAGGCGAAAATGAGGAAGACGCTCGAAGTGATGGATTGACAGCATCAAACGACTCAGGCACAGCAACAATTTTACGGACGGCATAGAAACGTGCCGTGTTTCCTTCGGCTGTGCCTAGGTTGCTGTGGTTTGGAACACCTAACAACCACAACACACATTATAGAATCAGAGAATCGCTTCAAAACAGAACCTGTTCTAAGTACCAGCTTAAAGACTTAAGTACTTTTTCTCCCCTTTTTTATTCTATTAAGGTATTTAACCATTCAGAGATCCTAGGCAATAACCTAAATTCTTCAGAATTACACACCTAGAGAGTTGAGGCTGAATTCTTGAGAATAATTTTGAATTTTAAAAAGTTTTTTCTTTTTTTTTGTTTAAAATAATTTTGTTAGGGCCTCTTACAGCTCTTATCCCAATCTATATATCCATCCATTGGGTCATGCACATTTGTATATATGTTGCCATCATCATTTTCAAAACATTTTCTTTCTACTTTTTTTCTTTTTTACATTTTATTAGGGACTCATGCAACTCTCATCACAATCCACACATATACATACATCAATTGTATAAAGCACATCCATACATTCTTTGCCCTAATCACTCTCAAAACATTTGCTCTCCACTTAAGCCCTCTGCATCAGGTCCTCTTTTTTTTCCCCTCCCTCCCCGCTCCCCCCTCCCTCATGAGCCCTTGATAATCCACAGATTGTTATTTTGTCATATCTTGCCCTATCCGGAGTCTCCCTTCCGCCCCCTTCTCTGCCGTCCATCTCCCAGGGAGGAGGTCACATGTGGATCCTTTTAATCAGTTCCCCCTTTCCAACCCACTCACCCTCCACGCTCCCAGCCTCGCCCCTCACACCCCTGGTCCTGAAGGTATCGTCCACCCTGGATTCCCTGTGCTTCCAGCTCCCATATGCACCAGTGTACAATCTCTGCCCTATCCAGTCCTGCAAGGTAGAATTCGGATCATGGTAGTTGGGGGGAGGAAGCATCCAGGATCTGGGGGAAAGCTGTGTTCTTCATCGGTACTACATCGCACCCTGACTGACCCATCTCCTGTCCTAAACCCCTCTGCGAGGGGATCTCCAGTGGTTGACACTTGGGCCTCAGGTCTCCACTCTGCACTTGCCCCTTCATTCACTATGGTATACACACACACACACACACACATACATACACACATATATACACACACATACATACACACATATATACACACACATATATACATACACACACACACACACACACACACATATATATATATATATATATATATATATATATATATATATATATATATATATATATATATTCTTTTTTTTTTGCATGATGCCTTATACCTGATCCCTTTGGCACCTCGTGATCGCACCGGCTGGTGTGCTTCTTCCATGTGGGCTTTATTGCTTCTGAGCTAGATGGCCGCTTGTTCACCTTCAAGCCTTTAAGACCCCAGACACTATCTCTTTTTTAAAGCATTTTATTAGGGGCTCATACAACTCCTATCACAATCCATACATGCATCAATTGTGTAAAGCACATTTGTATATTTGTTGCCCTCATCATTCTTAAAACATTTGCTCTCCACTTAAGCCTCTGGCATCAGCTCCTGATTTTCCCCCCTCCCTCCCTGCTCACCCCTTTCTCATGAACCCTTGGTAGTTTATAAATTATTATTTTGTCATATCTTGCTCTGTCCCACGTCTCCCTTTACCCACTTTTCTGTTGTATGTCCCCCAGGGAGGAGGTCACATGTAGATCCTTGAAATCGGTTCCCCCTTTCTAACCAACCCTCTTTATTCCCTCCCAGTATCGCCACTCACTGCACTGGTCCTGAGGGACGCATCCGCCCTGGATGCCCTGTGTTTCCAGTTCCTATCTATTTTTTATAACAGTTTTCAGGTGTGGTGTCTTTGTTGCCTTAATGTCATCTATCTTAATTCTTCGAGTTCTAACATCCATTCTAATATGCATTGCAATGGCTACACAGAACTCGGACAAAATTCATGAGAAAAGTTTTATTAACGAAGTTAACAAGTAATGCCTGTGAGAAATGCTCGAGGTTGAGTTGTTTATTAGGACGTGTTACAAAGTTCTGTCGATTCTGCTGAAATATGTACAAAGGGCATACACTCTGCCGTAAGCCTGACACAGAAGGCACCCAGCTATGCTTTTGTGGATTAGCAAGTCCAAATTCCTGACTCATGGCCCAGAGGTACCCCACTGAGAAAGCCTGACACCTGCACCAAAGCACTCCGCTTTACTTGATCCAGGAGCTGGGAAGCGGATCACTGTTCCATGCTCCGGCTCCTGGTTCTGCTGCTCCTCTGCTTTTCTAGCTGTCTTCTGGATCCAGAAGGTTCACTGCATAGGAGGATGGATGCCTTCCCCTCCTGGCCCTGGGTGGTAATGAGATTTCTCCTCCTGCTCCTCAGAGGACTCATGTTCTACACTGCAGGATGACACACCAGGGAATCCTGTTCACAAATTACTCATAGGTAAATCCTATCAGTATTTCACCCACCTTCTTACCCTGCTCATGCCGGGGAAGGTTGTTTAATGGGAGTTAGAGACTTGGAATAGAAGAGCCCCATTAAATAATTCACTACCTCCGCTGCATTTATTTATTTATGTTTTGTCATTACGTCTCATGTTGTATGTTCTTTCATGAAACAGCAAACGGTCCCTTTCATCTATCTGTTTAGTCATCTCAGGGAATTTTCAAGTTCTTTTCCTTGTTATGATTGTTTAAATTAGACAATTTTAAATTAAGGACAAAGTTCACACTAACATCCTAAAATGACTTTGTTAGTCGTGAATTACATCAATTGAACAAAATGAAATGTAGGGTGATTTGAGGCATTCTAATTATTTTCTGGCCTCATACACCATATGGATCATTGCTATTCTACCCTATGGAACCACTATACAGAGAATCAGTTAGACTGCAGTGCTTTTGGCTCTTGTGTGTATGTGTGTTCTTTGTTCCAAAATATATCAATGGTGGAGGACTAAGCAGCTTTTCATTCTGTTGTGCTGTGGATACCAGGAGTTGGGGGACACTGTTACAGCTTCTAACAAGTACAGCAGTTGTTTTTTTTTAAGTTCTCCTTTTGATTGCAATATGAGTGAAAACAAGATGTCAACTTGAGACAGAAGCCAGCACCATAAATCATTTATATGGTCCTTTATTATCTTTAGGAAACATCAGAATTCATTTTAGAAGTCATATGTAAGATTATTTTCTCTTTTTTTGTTTATTTATTTATTGGTCATAATATTTTTCTTTTTATTGTTTATTGTTCACATTATTTTAAAAAATTCTAGGAACTGATGACATGTATCCAAATTAAGTTATTTTGGAAAAATATTGATTTAATTTAAAAAGCCTGTGTATATGTTTTGTAATCAGGTTTGAGGATCATATTTTCCTGGAAATTTTATTCAAGTTTTAAGTTTGTTGTCTTTGAATCAAGAAAGTAAACAATTAATATTTTAAAATTTCTTTGCTTCTAGACTGAAAATTGCTGCTTTCTTAGCCCTTTAACCTTCTTGTCATTTTTTGTTTTTCCACACATAGCTTTCTTCTCTCTTTTTCTTTTTTGTTTAGCGTAGGTAAGATTTAAATCTACTTTTTTGTTTAAATTTCATTAATTTTATTCTTATCTGAATTAATTTATTCTTAGTTCTAGTCTGATCCATGGGCTTACCCAATTTCTTATGTTTGACGTTATTCATTTCTGCATTTATTTTCATACTTATTTATTTGATTTTTTGTGGTTTAGTTTCAAAATTAGAATATAGCATCTTCATTATCATTACTTTCTAGATAGTTTTAAATTTTGGCTCACATTTCCTCTTTGATCTACTTTTTATAGCAGAATTTTAATTTTTAAATTTCAAGGAAATTAATTCATTTCTATGTAGACATGCTTTCGGTCTTTTATTTCCTAAAATTAATTCCTGACTATTATTTTGTAAACAAAATATTTTCTATTATTTGTATTTCAAATAGGAACTTTCTTTTGTGGCATAATATATGAACTTTTAAATGAATATAACACAAATATTTTTGTATTCTCAGAAAGCATGTTTGCCTATAATTATTGCTTTCATTAAGAGAGAGATAGAATGTTCATGAAATAAGAGCAAATGTTGAAATTATGATTTCCATTCTATTTAAAAATTTTCTTGAAATTTTTGAAGGCTCCTGGTATATTGTTTAGGTCTTCACATCCTTACTTATGTATTTATCCTTATAACCTGGACTGAATTAGATAGTGAAGTTTCAAATAATTAACATCTCTGATTCTGTTTAACACAATGTAAATGATTTTGATCAAATGATTTTTATACTTTTACTTCCATTCCAGGTCTGTTTACTTCCATTTCTTGGCATAGTTGTAATACTATGCAGATGTTAATGGGGGGATTTCCAGATAGCATTTTAACCTAACCACAATTTAAGAGTCAAAGGTCAATAATCTGCCCTATTGCTGACAGAGCAAATAGAGAACATGAATTTCCCCACCCATTGTGTCATTTGTAATTTCAACATCAAGGCTTGCTTCATGAACATTCTTCTACTTTCTAAATAAAACATTTAGGAATTCATTTGCTATTATTTTATAATAAAACAGAACACTTCCAGTTGATGGAAGTTCATCGACTCCTCACAGACTCTCATTTACATAAAATATGATTCCTCTCTACTGAGGATCAACCTCCTTATATTCAAAAGACACATGTGATATGCTTTCTTTACATAAGAACCCTTTTTCATGATTCATCAAATTTCATTCTACTTCTGTAAGTGGTATATCTATTATGCACAGTGGGGGGTTCAAACCAGATGACGGAAAATCAGAGAAAAATGAATATTGCTGATTTAATATAAAATGTATGTATTGTCCTTAAGTTCAAAATGCAAATTTTTAAAAATAACTAGAAGTCACAACAAAAAAGAAAGAAAGCCTTTCATATATTTTTACATAGCCTAATCTCCTGATTATATTTAAAAAAAAACACTGAAAAGCTACTGTTATCTCATTTGGTTTTGACAAGTAAACAGAATTTAATACATTTTATAACTTCCAAATGTTAATAAACTTTCTAGAAAATAGGATTATTTGAATCTAAATTTCTGTTAACTTTCATGTTTCTTCCAGTTTATTTTCTAAGCATGCTGAGTTGAGTTGCTTTTATTGGGCTAGGTTAGTTATTATTTACTTCTACTTTCAGCTTCTCAATAATCATCTTTATCAAATTGTCAGATAAGCAAATAATCACTATGCTGCATTTAATTTTGTAATACAGAGATTAGTAGGTTACAGATCCACACATTTGACCTCCCATATTGTCTCTTCCTTTGCAAATGAATATATCCTTGTATGATTCATAATTTTTAGTAGCAATATTACTAAAAAAAGAGGTGGGAAGTGATAAAAAGAAAGAAAAAAGTCTGATACAGTTCAAGAGAAATGATGAAATTCACGTTTCCCATCATGACAGCATTATTAGGTACATTTATTGTAAGTGAAAATACAAAATGAAAGATTAATCTTTTACTTAGAGTATAGACTGAAAAGTCACTTACTGACCTTCCTTATTACAGTTTTCTATCCAAAGTGCTAAAGTGGTAAGAATTTTCTCTTCGATTTACTCAAGGCAATAATCACCTAGGAAATTGTTAGGGTTAGTCTTTGTGCCATTTCAATTGTGCCATTTCAATTGTAAGTGAATGGGTCCGTTGTGATGCTATTTTACTAGCCACATGTGACTGAACTGAAAGACGATGTCAAGATAAATCAGGAAATGTGGTAGCCCTGTGTAGACACAACCTTAACTGGTGAACTTGCCTGGGAAGCATCTGAGAAATGCCAGTAGGGATGATGGATCAGCAGCGTGAACCCCTGTGCCTGAGTGGTCTTTGATTGAAGACATGGATGAAGTGGGGGGAGGGGCATGTACCAAATAGTTTGCAGACATAGCACAGACTTGCTTGGTTTAATCTTAGTCTTGGAAATATTTGAGAAATTTAGATGGCCACCCCATTTGTTGGATGAAATTGCTTTGTTTTACAGTATTGCTAATCCTCCCTCCGGTATCTTCATTCCAGGATTTCAGACAGCTATGGCTTGGCATTTATTTAATTATCCACAATAATTAAGGTTAAACCATATTTTAAAGGTCCAAGATTTATATGCCCTTAGAAGAACAGTGCGAAAGTTTCATATTGATTCCCTTATCTCAATGTTAACATTTAGGGTTATTTCTGTCTGTGCGATTCTCTTTTTCTCAGAACTATGTACACTGGATGTCTTTCACTCCCAGGTTTTGAGCCTATTATATATTCATGGTAACCAAAACAGCTTAGTGTTGGTACAATGATAGACATGTAGACTAATGGATTAGAATTGAGAACATGGAAATACAACCAACTCTCTATAGGCACCCGATCTTTGATAAAAAACTAAAACACATTAAGTGAGGAAGAATGAGATAAATGGTGCTGAAAAAAGAATTGGATCTCCAGCTGCAAAAGAATGAAACAGGACCTGGATCTCACATCATGGACAAAAACAAACTCATGATGGATTAAAGATTAAATATACTAAAGACCATCAATGAAAACATAGGGACTGATGGACCATAATACAAGGTATAAATACTCTACCAAACATAATGAAAACTAGCCACACTACAGAAGACAAAATAGAGGACTAGGACCCTCTAAAAATACATTTATGTAAACAAAAGAGTAAAAGGAAAATTCACAGATTGGAAAATTCATTTGGCATTAATAGGTCAGATAACAGGCTGAGTTTAAAAATCTATAGAAAACCACAACATCTTAATAAGAGAAATTCAAATAACCCAATCCAAAAATGGGCACAGACATGAATAGACAACTTACTAAAGATAACATCCACTGGTTAGCAATCATATGAAGATCTGTTTCAGTTCCTTAGTCATAAGAGAAATGCAAATTAAAATGAGCTATCACCCTACATGAACATTCTTAGCATAATTTAAACAAAAAGAAAACCAGAATATAATAAATATTGGAGAGGTAGGCCCAGGGGTATCAAAGCTATAGAGGGAGTGGAAATATTGAAACATTCATAAATTGTTGGTGGGATTGCAAAATTGAACAACCACTATGGAAGTAAGTTTGTTATTTCCTTAAAAAATACAAATACCCATCTTTACAACAAGAATTTGTATAACAGCAAAACGAAGGAAACCATCAAATACGCCCCCCCCCCCACTGTAGAGGAATGGATAATCAAATTCTGGTACATTCACAAAATGGAATATTATGCATCATTAAAAAACAATGGGGAGTCTGTGAAACACCTCAAGACATGGACAAAGTCAGAGAATATTACAATCGGCAGTCAATCTCATAAATATTTAATGACACTATTATTATAAAGGAAAAAATAAAAATGATTTGACATCATTTAAAGTGAAAGGATAAGATTTTAAAGACTGATGAGACCAGAATGAGGGGAGAAGGAGAAGGAAGGGCCAGTAGGTACGGATGGTGGGAGAGCAGGACAAGGGGAAACAAAGAAACACACACGTGTGTAAGGGTTTAGTGGAATACTGTCACTGATCGGGGGAGAGGGGCTGTGCAGCTCTATCAAATATGTTTTTCTTTGTGTCACATTCCAAAAACAAAGGAAAAGAAAAAAATGAATATATCAATAAAATAACAAAAAGGTTAACATTTACAAATCCTCCAGATTTCTTACCATCACACTGCCTTACAAATCCTCCAGATTCCTTACCATCACACCAGACCTAAACACTGATCTGAACGGCCATAAGAGGAGGAAAGGTAATAGTGGAAAAGACTTGGATTCTTTTGACATAAGTTAGTTCCAAACACCCAAACAAACAGTACTAAGTACACGGGACTTAATAAAGAATAAAGTACATGAGACCATGATTATGAGAAGAGATAAAGGTGTATTTTCTTATGCAACTGTTTTATTGAGGTAGGTGTTCTCTGCCACTCGGCTCCTAAAGGAACACGCGGGCAGTGTTGATCCTGTCCATCAGGTCGCAGCTGGATTATAGGGAAACCTACATAAATGACTTTCTGAATTGCCTCCTCTCTCCCTGGAGGTGGGCCACCCTCTCTCTCCTTGGTCTTCCTGTTGACAAGTCACTTGGAAACTTTCTGAGACCTGCGAGAGCCCCTCTCTCTGTTTTCACCTCGGTGTTCAGGAGACACACTGAGCCACTCGGAGACCTGCAGGTGCCTTTGAGATGCGGCCAGGCTCCTGGGTCTGCAAGACTTTGCACCCAGCGGCCTGTGATTTTCCTGCATTTGGCATCATTGCATGTGATGCATGAGTCTGAAGAGTGATTTATGGACTAGTAGCAGACTTACGGGTTAATATCAGACTTATGGACTTGATCCAGACTGGGCTGGACATTTTCTTAATATATAATTACTCTTTGATATAAAGCTCTTTCTTATACATGTATGAGTATGTGTGGATTTGTCAGTCTAGCCAAACCAAATATTATGTACAAATGAACAATAACTCCAAACATTTTGGAGTTATTATCGAATCGATAATATAAGGGCATGCTGGTCCTTCTCACAGTGGCCCCAGGTATATCAAAGCAAAACTGCATCATAGAGTTTTCAATGGCCATTCTTTTCAGAAGGAGATTATGGGACTTTTGTTCTAAGGCCCCTCTGGATGGCCTTGAACTTGCAATCTTTCAGTTCATAGCCAAGTGCCTTAACCTTTTGCACCACTTAGGAACTATATTGAGTGGATATTACATTCTAAAAATTGACATTTGAGAACTATAAATCTTAAAGACATTCCTGAATCAAGATTAGTTTTATATGAATGAAATACATTTCACATTTATTTAATCTCCAAATTTAATTTGGATTTATCTGATTTGGAACTGGAGTAGTGGCAAGGCAGTCATTTATTTTTGTTATGACTTGATGTCCTTTTCCAAATTTTTAGTCATCTTTGCATTTTCAGGTTCCCAAATAAGATAATATTTTGGAGTAAGCATACTATTTTGCCCTGGTAAGTATAATATTTGTCATTTCAAAATTCAGTATACAATATTGTAAAGAAGTTTTCCTTCAGTACATATTATTGACTGATCACAACTTTCAAGCCCCACCATTATCTTTTAACATACCATCTCCCGGCATGCTGGTAAGAAAGCCAATTGATTTCTCCTTTGAGGTGTCAGGAAATCGGAACCATGCTGGCCCTGACCCACAGGAAGTGCCATAACATTTAAGCAGTCCCAGCCCTAATCATGATAAAAGTCAAATTAGCAGCCTTTCTCTAATTTCGGTCTCTGGAACAATTTTCAGGCCTGCTTGGGAGCGTGCCTGTTCCCTCCAGACGCTCCATGATGCACTTTTGTAAGCTAGCCAAAGCCTTTGATGCAGCGGTAGAATGTACCACCCAGCTTATCATCTGAACTAGTCCTTGAATGGGTATCCAGCCTGCTCATCCAGCTTAACATCTGAACTAGTCCTTGAATGGGTATCCAGCCTGATCATCCAGCTTAACATCTTAACGAACACTTGAATGGGTATCCAGCCTGCTCCTATTAGCTAATCAACACAGATTATAATGGTTATAGTCAACTCTAAGAATAAGAGATCTCTGGAAAACAGCTACAAACATATAATTTGTGTCAAATGCAGGATCGTTTATTTGATTCATTCTCCTCCAGTCTACTTCGATCCAGTGAGCATTATCGTTCTTCACACAATTCATTAGTGAGCATTTGGCCTAGGTCTCCAATTTTTCTTTGGTCAGAGAATAACTCATTATGTTTCCTTATCCTGCCTACACTTTTCTCCTCCAGATGTTAGTTCCATTTAAGTGTTAGCCATCCTCACACAGCTGGAAGTTCATATTTTGTGTCGATTTGTTTGTTTGCTTGGTCATTCCTTATTATTAATGGCTCATCTTGTATCTACCATTCTTTGACAGCTAGATTGAACAACCTCTTAGAATGTGCAGCTGATACTTCCTGGACTCCCACGTAGCATCTCCTACCCTGTGGGATACTATCAGGCAAGGGCCACAGCCTTCTTTGGGCGCCAGTAATTTGTCACATGCTGAGATAAAGCAACATGCTGAGCTCCACATGGACCCGCTGTGGGGCTCATTTTATGAACTGAAGCAGGCCTGCCAATTCCTAGCCAAAAAAGATTAACCAACTGGCTGAAATGAAGGAGGCAATGTCCCTCTTTTTACTTAAGCCTTCATTAGGGATTTAGACACTGCTTGTTTGAAGGGGACCTGGCAAAAAGCCTAGATCTTTAACCATGGGATGCTTGGCTACACTCACAAATGAAACTACAAGTTCTTCCCCAACTTTGAAATCTAGCATTGTAACGTCTTCACTAATCTCTCTGGGACAGGGGTCCATATGCATTTTATCAGGTTCCATTTTTCTACTGCCTTACTAACTCTTCGACTGCACCTCGTCTGTAACATGCTACGGTGATACAGACACCATAGGTACTAAATAGGAGTCCTTCCATGTTATGTAGCGTCTTGGTTTACTTATGATTATTCCTAGTTTAATATCCCTAAGGGGGATCTGAGTAAACTCAAGGAATTCCTAGAATCAGTTATAATTAAGATTCGCCGCTCAAACTCAGAGTTCCCAAAACAGGATCTTTTTCTCGAGTCTCACTTCTGGGTCATCTGTCCTGACCTTTGCTGGGACCCCTCAATGACTCTCTATTGTTGTCCTCTCCGAGGCTGATCTGAATCCTTATAGAAGATCATCAACTTCCCCTTCCTGGAGAGTGAACACCTGGCTTCCAGAGTTCTAAGAACCAGGTAAGGAAACAACTCAAATCCTTTTTGTTTTGTTTTTATTACTTGGAATTTAATACTTATGAGTGTACCAAACCGTTCCATATTTCAATCACAACAGGCGGAGCTATACAATCGCTACCACAATCAGTTTCCAAACATTCTTTTTCTACATGGACTCCTGTACATCATTTCCCTTCTACTCCCCCACCACTGTACCCACCTCCCCCCGGGGACCCCTTATTCTACTTGCTGTTCCTATAGGTTCATCAGTACTGGGTTCCTTATACTGAAAATGGGGCAAGCATATGACACAGCTTCAAGAGGTTGACCTCCACTGACATAACACATCTGAGATACACTCTACTACGAATGAACAAAATCCAAACCAAAAATACAGAACATTTTGGAAACCAGCTGCATTATAGGGAGACCAGCTGACAACTGTTCAGGTCAGATTTATGCCTTTTATCTTCTATATGCCTCTCTCCCAGGCACTCTGTTTAGTGATCACTGTCCTCCCATCCCTCAATTTTACACAGGGGCAGTTCTCTGGAGGCTTCATTTACTATGCCATTCCACAAGGGAATCTGGGGCTCCCAGTGGCATCCATCTCCTTCTGCACACTGGATTTCCAAAATGGCCTCTGACACTGAATCCTCCTTCGACTTTGGATTCTATGAATTCCGGTCCTCCATGACTGATGCTGGTGTGCTTCTTCCATGTGGACTTAGTGGACATCTCACTGAGATGGCTGCTTGTCTTTCGACGAGCCACTAAGACCCCAGACACTATTGTATCTGGTAATTAGGCACCAGCTGAGTGATAGTTAAAAAGAGTGTGGGAAAAGGGACAGAGCAAGCCACATCACCCCAATATCCCTGGCAATATACTCCCTGCTATTCTTGAGGCTTATCTAATTATTTCTCCACAAAGATTCTCAGGGATGACAAAAATTCATTATGACCCAAAGTTATGATGCTCCCAGAGATTGATTATGTATCATGGAGAATGTAGATGGCTACCATAGACTGAACAGTGACCTCAAAATGGAATCTATCACGTTTCTTTAATCAGAAGAAGACTTCATTTCTTTCTTTAAAAAAAATCATTCTATTGGGGGTTCACACAGCTCTTAGAACAATCAATAAATCACTTGTATCAAGCACATTTGTACGTATGTGGCCATCATCATTTTGAAAACATTTTCTTTCTACTTGAGCCCTTGGTATTAGCTCCTCCCTCCTACACCCTGTGAAACCTTGCTAAATTATAAATTATTATTATTTTCATATCTTACACTATCCGTTGTCTCCCTTCACCCACATTTCTGTTGTAGAAACCATCACTTCTGATCTCTGTCATACTCAAATATCATGATGAAGCTCACACTTCTGAATTAAAGTAGAACTTCAATATTTTTTGATAGCTTTGCTAATTTTGGAAAAGAAAGCATGGGTGATCCAACATTGCCAGTGAACATATTTATAATACAATAAAATATTATAATATTTCCTAGTCTTAGCTCATTACTGAAGCTGGCATGCTTCACTTTAAAAGATAGCTAAAGATTTATTGTAAGTAGAAATACACCTAACATTCTCGTTGTTAGGTGGCATGGAATCAGCTCTGGCTCACAGCAGTGCTCTGTACAACCCGATGAGCCGCTGCATGGTCCTGCGTCATCCTCACTATTCTTTCAGCTCCTGAGCCCATGGATGAAGCACTGTTGTCAACCCACCTCGTCACATATAGGGTTGAAAAGTAGAAAAGTGAAAATACGTATACGTCCAGACTCTTCAGATAGGTAATATTGTACTGGGATCGTGAGACTAAGTATTTTAAATGCAGAGCTCATCAAAAAATGATTTCAAATATAAAGAATATTGACCCTACGAAGAAGATTTCATTCAAAGACTGGTCTTGATCACGAAGTTGTCCTAAAGCTTGAAGTCATTTGAGAGAATAACTTAAATAAGAAAAGAGGCTGAAATTAGCCCACACTGAGCCAGGGCAGGAGTGGGAAATAATTTAACATGAATTATTCCAGTGGACACTATCCTGAGAAGGAGTGACATGAAACAGAGATTGGAAATAGTACAAATGACAATGGAATCGACAGGATATTTTTTTAAGTATGTGGAATGTAGACTTTTTTTTATAAAAGGAAGGGAAGGAGAAGAAAAGTAGAAGGTAAAGTAAGAGAGAACGTTCTCAGAGAAGGCAGGAAGGGAGGAGATCCAAAGTACAAGGGAAGGCATTTCCTTTGGACTCAGATGAGAACAGGGGGAAAAGAGATTAAAATATTCCAACATAAACTTGATGTGGGATAACTTGAAAGAATTCATACTTAACTATATTTTCTTCTTTAAAGGGGAGACTTGGTGATCTGATAACAGTGAGGTGACATTAGGTTAAACAAACTCCAAATAAAATTAAACCAATTGCTATGGAATAAGGAAAGAACTTAAACAAAGTGCTGATCGGCAAGCAAAGGATCTGACCTGTTAGCCACTTCTTGGAGGCAATCTTATTATTTTTTCGCAATTTTTTGAGGATCTAAGTCTGAGTTTTCATTCTAAGCTGTTATTGGTAAGTAGGACTACAGTGATGAACTAGTTTTTTTTAAAAAATACTGCTCACAATATGCTAATATTAAGATAATTGTGCTATTAAGTATTGTGTAATGGGAAGCAACTGAACTCTGAATATGCAGATGCATTTTTAAATGCTGGCTATGTAAAAACATGCAGATCAACCAGTCAAGAAACTGAAAGAGAAACTGCCATCGAGGCTATTTTGATTAATAGCAATTCTGTGTAGGGCTTCTGAGTCTGTTACACTTTGCTGGTGCGGAAAGCTTCATCTTGCTTCCAGGGAATGCCTGAGGAGATTGAAAAATGGTGCCAATCTATCTTATTGAGTCTCCTTCTTTGTCACTTTACCAAGCATGATGCCCTGCTCGGGGCACTGGCCTCTCCTGATGACATGTCACAAGTACATGAAACGAAGGATCATTCTTCTTGCTTCTAAGAAGCAAATGATACATTCAATATTCTTTAGCAATATCAAACTCAATTGCATCAAATCTTCTTCAGATGTCCCTACTCATGGCTCAGTTTTTACACGCATAGGAGGCAATGTAATAACATGGTTTGGGTTAGTCCTAAAAATGACAACTTTGCTTTTTAATATTTTATTATTTTTAACCTTTTATTGTGAGTCGAGTGTTTTCTAGAGCAAATCCGTTTTCCACTCAACAGTGTATACACATTTTACTTCATGCCGCTGACGGCAGTCCTGCAAGGTAACATCAATTAACCCAAATTCCTCGCCGCGCTTCCAATTGCCATTCCCCCTTCCCTAACCCTCCTGAATTTTGTCCTCCAGTAGATACTGCTCTTTTAATTTCAAATGGTTATTTTCGGATATGTTTATTTCATTTGTTCTATTGACCCTAATAGATTTTTTCTCTTTAACTGAAAACTCTGCTGTGTGGAGACTTCATTTTCATACCCGAAGGCCACAGTCTGTATAGTTCCACCAGTCTCTACCTGATCATGAAACTTAGTCTTTTTATGATTTTGAGGGTTTGGGGTAGCCGATTTCCAATGTGCTGTTTGATTTTTTCAAAATACTAATTTCTTTGGTATTGTTTATGGGCCCAAATAAAATAAGATCCTTGACAGCTATAATCTTTTTTTCTTCTGGCATCCTGGTGTTTATTGGACCCTTTGTGAGGATTTTGGTTTCAGTATGCTGTGATGTATCCCATACTGCAAGCTATAGTCTTTGATCAGCATCGGTTACTGATTCACATCCCAGTCACTTCTAGCAATCAATGTTGGGTCATCTGTACATGACAGGGTTTTTTCCCCGAGACTTCCTCCAATCATGATACCATGATACCATGTTATTCTACCTCCAATCATGATACCACGTTAATTCTGGAATGGTTTGTTTAGCGTAGAGTAAGTCCGGTGAAAGGATATACTTCCTGATATATACCTTTCTAATTAAACCATGCATTCTGTTCTTAATTGACTTTCTCTTTGATCCCCTGACGTGCCCTGGTTGATCTCCAGCTTCTGCTTGAGTACAATTAAGTGTACCGCATTGCCAATATTATCAATAATTTCTTATGGTCTACGTGGCCTGATGTCTTTTCATAGTTTATAAAACACGGGTAAGTTTATTTTTGTCATTCTCTGCTAGGAAAATTTCCTCAGATGCAATAATACTGTTCAGTGATTTCTGTATTCTGTTGGATGACCTTTGAAATGGGCACAAACATGAATCTCATGGAGCGTTTCCAGTGCTCCATCCATTGGTTGACTCATCTAAGTTGATAATGTGGGAATTACAGAGCCTTCTTATACCTCAGGGCCGCCAGTAAATCCTGGATTTCTTCTTTCAGGAAAGTCCACCAGTTCAATTGGCTACAGCGATTCTCTATATTCTTTCCACCTTCTTCTGAAGATTCCTGAATTGCTTATTTTTTTGCCCATAATATCCTTCAATATTTTAGTTCGAGATTTGATCCACCCTCCACCCCAGTTTTATGGTCTGAGAACTGCTGAATGAGTTGCTCTGTTTTTACTGTCTAACTCATCCATCCAGTGTGTCAAACACATTTGTACATTTGTTGCCCTCATCATTCTCAAAATATTTGCTTTCTACTTCAGCCCTTGGTATCAGCTCCTCAGTTTTCCCTCTCTCCCCACTCCACCCTCCCCCATTAACCCTTGATAATTTATAAATTATTAGTATTTTGTCATATCTTACACCCTCTGACGTCTCCCTTCACCCACTTCTCGGCTGTCCGTTCCCCAGGGAGGAGGTTATATGTAGATCCTTGTAATCTGTTCCTCCTTTCTCCTTCTTCCCTCCACCTTCCAGGTATGCTACGCTCACCACTAGTCCTGAGGGGTTCATCTCTTCTGGGTTCCCTGTGTTTCCAGTTCCTATCTGTGCCAGTGCAGATCCTCCAGTCCAGCCAGATTTGTAAGGTAGAATTGGGATCCTGATAGTGAGGGGGAGGAAGTATTCAGGAGCTAGAAGAAAATTGTATGTTTCAACATCACCTTCTCTAGCTACTCTTTGAAATCTTCTGTTTCGCTCTTATAAATCTTTTCTTCCCCTCACTTTAATTATTGCACATTGGAAAGGTAGTTTCAGAGTCTCTCCTGACCACCATGCTGACATTTATTCCCTGTCTTTTTAACGACCTTTTGCTTTTTTCATGCCTGATGTTCTGAATGTCAATTGTATGATTTCAGTCATTACCATTGAATATATCAAATTGATTCTAAGTTCAGGTAGGGTATAATCAAAACCATACATCGACTCTCAGGACCTTGTTTTAATTTTCTTCAGTTTTTAACTTTAATTGCATATGAGCATTTGATGGTCTACTCTGCATTCTGTCTATGGTATTTTTTTTCTGACTGCTTATAATGACTTCTCCATTGTCTCTTTCCAGAAATGAAATTTGTTGGTTCCTGCATGCTCCACCTGGGGAGGTCTGTTGTTTCCCGTGCACGTTGTTCATACAGAAGGTGCTTGCAGTGAGTGCTATTGGTCTGGCAAACACATAACTCCTATCACTAAAGACATATCTTCCAGCTTCCAATGGTTCTTTATTTACAGTTCCCATATTCCTATCACCAATAATTATTACTGCATTTTTATAGCATGTTTGAGCAATTTTAGATTTCTGAAGTTGGCAAAATATTTCCATTTTCTCATTTTGGCATTGTAGGTTGGTCTGTGAATTTGAATAGTAATCATTGAGTTTTGGTCCCTGTGGTGATACAATTTTAGATAATGGCGACAGCCAATATGTTTGAATTTTTATGATTCATGGCCAGTGGCCAATGGTCGGGCTATTTGGTCAGACAAATGAACTCTAAAGGAAAGTCTGTGTGGTACAAGAACATATGGAAACACTATGGGAATTTAAAGGGTGCATCAGAATGGGACACCTTGATGCCCACAAGCAGAACCCTCTTCCTCTACCAGAAGGTGGGCATGTTGGCTTAAAGTGGCCAATTTTGTCTCTGAGATAAGTGGATGTAGGCGTGCCACAAAAATACAAATAGGCTGAATCTAGACCCATTCCTCTTATACCCTTTGAGGCACAGAATGCTAATAGACTGTTCTGTTTGCCTAAAGGAATGATAGAGGTTGCAGATGGCTATGGGATAGGTTTCCAGGGGTGAAGATCCTGCACATAGCTGGAAAATTGATTATATCAGACCATTGTGACTATGGGGACATCAGGTGACTACAAATCAATCCTCATAGGCTCCCCTGCAACGCCTTCTGCTGCATATAAAATGAGCCCCTTGGGAATCAAGAGAATGATTTCATCTACGACAAGCTCCAGGAGTGGAAACATTTTCTAAAATATTCTTGACCTTCTGTGGGACACAGGAATCACTCAAAGAACCTAGAAGCAGGATTGAATTCGCTAAACTGCCTTGATTCACTGGAAAAAAAAATCTGTTTTGTGAAGAGAGAACAATGAGAAGTCTTTGGATTCCAAATGAAATAAAGAACACCTATGGATTCAATTAGCTCTCATATTGAAATCCATTACCCAGACAAGAGCTCTTCTTGGAACACACAGTTGGTGGAGTTATAGCAAACAGATACTAAGTCAAAGAAGTAGCATCAACAAAGAATACTAGAAAATGTGCTATGACTACATTTAGACTATCTACATGTGGACAATTCACCATCAACTAAAATATTTTAACTCAACAAATAGAACACTAGAATAAAAACAAATCTAACAATCCAAAAACCTTAGTACAGAAAGGCCTTAATGCAATACTGAAAAAGGGGGGGTGTTAAAATTGTAAATCTCTTAACTTTTTGTGTTTCACCCAGCATAGATGCACATACAAATAGAATGATTTTAGTGTATTACTTTTGATTCCCCAAATTACTGGCAAAGCCATAATGTTTAATGGATAGACAGCAGTTCTGGTTCAGTGTTTGCTCAGCTTTGCGGCAACTTTCAAATATCTGGGGAGCCTTACTCATCCACATCTTCAGGCTCACCCCCCAAACAATTAAGTCAGATACACTAGGGTTGGGAATAAAGTCATCACTTTTATTTTGGTTTTTAATCCTCCAAGTTCTCGTTCAATAAAATTAAGTATAGGCGCTGCTATTCTAATTCTTCAGATTACCCACCCCTCCTGGGACACTTTGTCAGACTGTGCTTGCGTGCGTGTTGCTATGAAGCTGGAAGCTATGCCACCGGTATTTCAAATACCAGCAGTCTCTCCTGGGCGGGGTAGTTATCAGTGAGCTTCAAAACCAAGATAAGCTAGGGAGACTAACATATGAGCAGCAGCAAGCATTGTGTAATAGAAGGTGAGCTCATTTTGGTTAATGGCGATTTTCCACGTCTATATATTCTAAAAATGGTGATTGCACATTTTCTAGTTTTCTTTTGGGCCCAACTGGTTTGACTTAATATTAGGGGATAAAATGGCTAATGTGCCCTGAGTAGGCATTTGCTCAGGCTGAAGCATTCCCGAAGCATGATGTCAGCGGCTGACAAGAGGAAAAATAGTTCTGTGACTCCTTTCACAGTCTCAGGCTGATAGAACCACTTACATAGTTTTAAATGTCCTCTGATATTTTGTCATCGGACTAAATCTAGGACCTATAAAAATCTAGACAAAAATTAAAATAATTGAGCCTTGATTAGAGCGATAACAGATGACGTTTTCTTGTTTAAAATGCACTTACTGCCATAAAAATAAAGTTTTCTAAAAGCATTACATATAGTTCACGGGTGGACTTGAATTTCAAAATATATGGTACTCAGTGATAAATGGTGTTCATACATTAGGGAAAAAAATCTCATGGGCCCTTACCTGGCTCGAATCATCCACTTCCTGGCATGATACAACTTAGCCATGACTCTTGAAGCATTTAAAATTCCAGACCACTTTTGGACTGTCATTAAAAGTCTCTTCTATGATGCCTCTAAAGTTATTCTTGAAGCAATGGTCTATGACTCATAGTCAGGAGACTAGGCCAGTGGAACTTCTCAGTGTGAAGGGCTTTCCAAAGCACACAGAGGATTTTATTATTCATCACTATATGGACTTCAAAAATGGAAGAGAAGTAAAAGAGGCTAAGCCATGCCGATCCCATTCACAAAAGGTTACACTTCCTTGAAGTCTAGTCTCTATCATGAAAGAATGCACATGATTAAAAAACTACCACTATCACCACCAATAAAACCCTAAAGACCAGTTGTAATAGAGGACTAGACAAAATTGAAGGAAGAAAGTTAAGAAGGAAAAGAGAATTAGGAAAAAATAAATAAATGTGATGACAATTATGAAGAAATTCAAATTAATGATATTAATTGAATGAATTGTCTAAATTAGTCTAATACATGACTTGGAGAATTTAATGATGAATTTCAGGTGCTTTAAGGGAGAGATTATATAACTTTGAAATATGGTATATTTCATTTTCCAGTTCCACCCTGTCCTTGCTTGGATCCACAGTCAACTCTTATGGAAGCAGCAGTCAGGAGATCAAAAGATATATTGCATGAGGTAAATCAGCTGCACAAGATCTTTTTAGAGTATTGAAAGATAAGGACGTTATTTGGAGGACTGAGATGTGCCTGACCCAACTTATGATATTTTCCATTACCTCATGTGCATGTGAAAGTTGGACATTGAGTAAGAAAGACTGAATGAGGATGAATGCATTTGCATTGTGGTGCCGGAGAAGAATATTAAAAGTACCGTGGACAGCTAAAAGGACAAACCAAACTCTCTTGGGAACGGCATAGCCACAGTGCTCCTTAGAGGCAAGACTTTCTCTTATATAATTTGGACGTATTGTCAGGAGAGAACTTCCCTGGAGAAGGACACCATGCTTGGTAAAGGGGAGGGGCAGTGAACAAGTTTAAGTCCCTCAAGGAGATGGATTGACACAGTGGCTGCAACAATGCGCTCTGTCTGCGAACCATTGTAAAGATGGCACAGGGTCTTGCAGGGCTTTGTTCTATTGTGCATAGGATTCGTATGGTCGTAACCAACTTGATAACACCTACAACAAGCATGTCCTATAGGGCCACCATGAGTCAGCATCTACTCAATGGCAGTGAGTTTGCATTTATGTTTTTGGTTTTGAGATATAATTAAAAAAACCAGAATGATATCAAACTTTATTTACCATTTAAGACCCTTGGCCAAAGAAAATGGATATTAAGACAATGTTCTAAAAATTTATAAATATTAGTGAGACCCTTTATATGCTTTATGATACATGCATCATTTTTTTTAAATGAGTTAATCCCTGCTAACTGATAGGCTGGCAGTTTGAGTTCACCGTGTGGTGTCTTGAGAAGAGCTGGTGATTTATTTCTGAAAAATCAGTCACTGGCAATCCTGTGGAGAAGAGCTGTGCTTTACTTTCCTGCACATGGAGTCACCTTGAGTCAGAAGCAACTTGAAAGCAGCTGAATTGACCTTGGTATAATTTTGTACGTTCTCCAGTCTAATTTCCAACCTTTCTATCTCTTTACAATTAGCACAGTGTTATTATGAGGCGTGGAAATGCAGACTCAAATGGAGCATACCATTTGAACAATAACTAACTGCCCTGGTGGTGTGGTGGCTAATTGTTGGGCTGTGAGCCACGTGGTTGGCAGTTTGAACCCACCAATTCCATGGGAGGAAGACGGGGCTTTCTATTCCCGTTAACAGTTACAGTCTCAGAAACCACGGAGGGGGTGCTGTAATCAGCATTTACTCAATAGCAGTGAGTAGAGCGGACTGTGTGTTCAATCGTTTTTCAAGAGACTTCTGTGGATTTTTCTCATTTTATTTTCCAGAAAAAGTCTGTGAGTTACGCAGTATTGTTATGTCATTGAGTAAGTGGACAACTTAGGAACAGAGAAGTTAAATTAACTCATTCAGTAATAGTGTTGGTCTGATAAGAGAAACTGTCTTTTTAACAACACAAAGAAAACAATAAATCAGGAATAAACTGCATTTCTCCAAGAATATTTTAAAAATTTTAATCAGTATTTTTCAGATTTAATTCAACTTATACTTATTTACCAATCACCTTCCATGTAATTCTGTGTTTATCATATTAAACAATCTCTATGTGTCCATCACATGGAGCATTAAAAGATAATTATATTTAAAACATTTTATCAATTTTCCACACACAGAAAATACAGCTTTTCTAAGGTTCATTAAAATATATACTAGCCTTTTTTCACTTTTTTGTGGTATCCTTTCTCTCCTGGCTATGCTTTCCTATGAGTAACTTTTAAATGACAAGTTAAGTTCAATTTCTTGGTTCTTACTCCTCATCTAATGCTCCTCCTGTACAACCCAGTCCCTCCTCCCTGCCATTTTGATACCTAATCATTTTTGCTGAGTAAAATAGCTTATCGTGTATATTATGGAATTTGTGGGCTTTTATTCTTATGTTGCATTTGCTAAAGATACTGATCATTTTAGTAGGCAAGTTGAAACTACGTTTTTTACATCTAGTGGCCTGTCTTTTAAATAATAATACCTACCACAGATTCTATGGGGAAAAAGCATCGGATGCTTTTCTGATGGGGCAGAGGAGTTCCCAACTCTGTGGGAGGGTAGGGGAAAAATACAAACTCTCTCTGTCCCCCTTGAGTAGTTATTATGCATTAAAGACTAATCCTAGATCGAAAGTTAACACAAGATGATACTACCTGAATGTGCCTAATTTAGAGGGTTGCAGGTTTGAGCAGATATAACGGATAAAGGATAGCAGGATATTGTGAAACACAAGTTTGGGAGTACATTTTTTTTAAAGGTGCTGAAACCGTGAGTTGAAATCATGGAGATGGAGCAATGCATTGGCTAAGGTGTGGACACATTGCACCAGAGATGAAAAGGTGAAGGTGAAGTGCAAAGCTATTGAGTAGTGAGAAATCTAGAAATATATTAAGTAGACTGAAAGAAAAGTAAATCATTTTGGCTGTGGTAGGAGAGTTTTCTAAACCAAATAGTTTTCCCAGCATATCAAGAGAACATCTTGTTCTCATGTGGAAAATAATAATAATGCATATTAAAGTCATTTAGTTGCATTTGGATGACTGTAATTTTCTGAAGCTCATAATAAGTGTACCAGGCATGACTTAATTATTGTTGTTTACACCAGACAGTAATTAACATCATCATGGTGGTTAGTAGAGCTTGTCTAAGGTCCATTAAAATATATACTAGCCTTTTTTCACTTTTTTGTGGTATTCTTTCTCTCCTGGCTATGCTTTCCTATGAGTAACTTTTAAATGACAAGTTAAGTTCAATTTCTTGGTTCTTACTCCTCATCTAATGCTCCTCCTGTACAACCCAGTCCCTCTTCCCGGCCATAAACCTATTGCTAAGCTGAACAGGGTTTTCCCTTTGAAATATCCTTATACCAAATTGATAGATACATTTCTACAGCTTCCATAACTAGAACTGAGGGTGGGGAGGATGTGTCCGTGGTTGTTAGGTGCTGTTGCATCAGTTCCCATTCATGGCGACCTATTTCATGAATCTGAGATGTTTCTCGCAGGCTTAGCCCGGGTTGCAAATTTCTTGTGTGGAAATAGGTCGAAAGCGGGCAAAGATGAAAAAGTTATCAAAGTTCACCACATGTCTGTCGATCTTACGGCATATGTTAGCTTGCATGCTGCCACGATCCTGGACGATCAACCATTGGCTTTTCAAATGCCATCGGGGCCAAACACAGCAGGTAGGTTTGAGCAAAGCTTCTAGACTTAGACTAAGACGAAGAGAGAGGTGGTGCAATTCTGACAAATGGGCCCCTGGGAACTTTACAGACAGCAGTAGACCACTCGCTTATATGGTGACAGAAGATGAACTTCTAAGGTTGGAAGGTACTCAAATGACAAATGGGGAAGAGCTGTCCCCTCAAAGTTGAGTGGAAGCTGAATGACATGGAAGGAGCAAGGTCAAGGACAAGGACCTTCCCTTGTGCATGTGGCACACAACAAAATGAGAAGACACAGCTGCAAAAAATCCACTAATAATTGGAATATGGAATGTTTGAGGTATGAATCTACAAAAAATAATATTAATTAAATGAAACAAATAAAGATTGCTACCTTAGGTACTACTGTGCTGAAATAGACTGGCATGGTCTATTTTGGATCAATTACAAAGTCTATTAAGCTAGGAATGGCAAATTGAAGAAGGATGGCATGAGGTTTTTTCATCGTTAAAAATAAAATTTCAAGATTTATCTTGAAGTGCAATGCTGTAAGTAGGAGGATGATATCTATATGTCTTCAAGGGAGACCAATTAATAAAATTATTTGTCAAAATTATGCACCGATGGTGAATGCCATGATGAGGACTCTGAAAATCGTTATCAACATCTGCAGTATGAAATTGGTCACATGTGCAAATCACTGGTTGTTGGAAGAAAGATTAGCGGTTAAAAATATCGCCTTGGGTATATAAACAATGCCACAGATTGCATGGCAGAATTATGCAAGATGAATACCTTATTTATTGCAAATACACAATTATCAAATGACATTGTCTCTTCATCTATGGGAAAACACAATGGAGAAATTCATATCAACGGTTAGAGTAAGCATAGGATCCATTGCTCACATGGAGGTCAAGATGAAGCTGGAGAAAGTTAAAAATAAATTCACAGGATCCCAACTGCAACCTTGAATATATTCCACCTGAATTTAGGCACCATTTCAAGAACAAAGTTGACACATCAGACATTAATGACTAAAACAGAGAATGACATCAAAAGCATCATACATGAAGAAACTAAAAGGTCATTTAATAGAATGGAAAGAACTTGGGAACAGGCTCTGAAGCTCTGTCTCAAATGCAGAACAGCTAACACAAAAAGACGAAATGATGAAGTAGAATGGTGAGCAAAAGAGTTCAAAGGGCAGCTCCAGAAGACAAAGTATGACATTGAAATGTTCAAGGACCTGGGGGTAGAAAATCAAATGGGAAAAACACATTCAGTATTTCTCAGCCAAAAGATGGAAGGAAAACATGTGAACAGTATTTTAAATGCCACATGTAGGTAAAATGTTAGTGACGATAATTTTAAAATGATGGCAGCTGTATATTGACAGCAAGCTGCCAGGAATTCAAAGCAGATTCTGAAGAACAAGGGTTCTCATTGCTGATGAAAGGTAGAACCGAGCTGGAAGGCAGTGATGTTTATTTCAAGGCATTTGAAAGATGTGCCGTGCAGTGAATTATTTAGCAGGTTCCTTCAAGCCATAGTCTTTGCTCTTACCACCAAAGGACTTTTTCCTGATGGATCGAGTTAAGAGAAGTGGGGAAAGAGCTCTTATAAATTCAGTTGCGAGTGATTGCCAGCAGGGTTAGTTGTGATTGCCATCTATCCTATTAGGTGTAAAATGAGCCAGCTCAGAAGCAGGGGTCTCCACAGAGCCAGGAGTGGAGCACATTCTACGGACCCTGAGATTCCTGCACACTGCACATCCTTGAACCAGGGGACAGGTGTAATACCAGAGGAGTGACAGAAGAGCAACAGAACCAAGAGCCAGAACTTGAGACCACGCAATGAACCTCCCAGTGCACAGAACACGTAACGCTTAGTGCCTTTGGAGAAGGGCACATAGAAAAAGGTGCTTCTAGCCACGTAATAGAGAGGCTGGTTTCCTGACCCAAGGAGCTAGAGCTTAGTGCCTTTAGGCTGAGGTTGATGTTTACGGTCTTTTATTAACAACCCAACGTGAGTTTTGAAGGACCCCTAGCGATGTAGTGGATTATGCATTGCACTTCTTATTGCTAGATCAGCAGTTCAAAACCACCAGCAAGAGAAAGATGAGGCTTTCAACTCCCTTGAAGATTGTCAGTCTCAGAAACTCACCAGGGTAGTTCCTCTCTGTCTTTAGGGTCTCTATGAGTTGGAATTGACTTGATGGCAGTGAGATTCGTTCTTTAGAAACAAGCTTTGTAACATTGCACCATCTGGGCAGAGATGAGACCAGAGGGAGATTCATCTGCAGGCCTGGTTGAGTATAGGCCGTCCTTTCTGAATAGTGTATCCTAAATATATTTTAACCTTTTAATTTCCTTAATAAACAAGTATTGCCCGTGAATTTGTGTGGCAATTGCAATGAATTTTCGATCACAGCTGGAAAAGTGGAGACTGCTATGGAAGGACAGTTGTTTTCGTAATTGGTAGGAAGCTTGGAAGGCTACCTCAGAGTGACCTCCTGAAATCAATCTTGTGCAATGCTGATATGGCATTTGACTTTTCCTCCTTGTCTTGTGAAGTGGGAGGAGGTCATTTTTTTCCCAGTCTGTATGCTGATAATATGAATGCAAATAGTATTACAAACTGGAAGATAAGAAGATGAACTTGGCATCGAGATTGGAGAAGACGTCACTAAGAATTTACAATATGGAGCGGATCCCATTCCAGCACCGGATAAAAATGGAAAGCCTGCTGGATGCTGCTGCTTTTTCTATTAAGCTTAAAAACACTCTCATCCAACACCATAGCATTGAAGATGATACTTGGAGAGTCGCTAAGAAAACAAAAGATGTGATTGTTTGGAGATAATCTTCTGCTGGTAGGTTGAAATAATCTACTTTATGGTTTGTGAACAGTTGATGGAATTAAAATTTTTCTGAAATATATTGTTTTACTTTCAGTATGTTCTATGAGTTTGGACAAAAGTAATACTGAGAAAAAAAATCCCTCCTCTATTTTTTAGAAAGATGAACTTCATTGCTTAAAGACACCAGAAATACTGACAAGAAGAATTCAAGGATAATTTGGTTGCGATAGATAGATAGGTGTCTTTTGTGGACCTATTTATTAATGTAGTTGTCTTGATACCATTAATTGTTTTATTCTTATTAGAATTGGTGCATAAATATGGCAGAACTAAAATCTGTCCAATATGAGGAGACTTGAAAAAGTTCACGGAAAACTGGTATTAGTTTTAAATGCCACCCCCACCGCCCCACCCTGAACTTTCTGAAGCCTTCTTCACGTGTGGTCGAGGACATATTGACTTGGCCATTAAAAATCTGCATTGTGTAAAATGCTTGATGTTAGCTTAAAATCACCAGGAGATAATAATCTCTCACTACAGCAGCCAACTTGAAGGAGGAGACCCCACGCAGCGTGGAGACCCCACACTGCCTCATGAGGGGGGTAATGAGAGATGATTATCCATCGGAGGCTATACAATGTGGACACCAAGCTGGGGCAAAGCTAAGAATGGGAGAAAGGCGCCCCTACTTTTGACAGGAGACACTGATTCTCTGTTGGTGGGGATGGTGGGTGAATGGGGCAAAGTAACCTCACATGGGGGAAGGGTGCTAAACAATGATTGTAGAGATCCTGGCCTGACTCTACGAATACATTTCTACATCACACTTGAGCCAGCCATGGACGAACCAGCTAATGACTTTGGACGCTGACCTTGCTGGTATCATGGTGTAACACAGAGGCTACACCACTTAACAAAGAGGCCCGGATGAAGAAAATGAGCCCAGCGCAACGTTGTCTGCACCCGTGGATGGAGGACTGGGGTATCTGGATGGGAGAGGAAGCAGAGAGTAGTCGCCCTGGGACTGTAGAAGTGGCAGTCATTGGACCTTGCTCGAGAGGTGTCTAAAGGAAAGGGATCCAGACTACCCATATGTTTAGTACCTTGATTCCCTCCACCCCCCTTTCAGTGACAAGACAGGTTTTTATCTGTATGTGGAAGAACTGACCCAGGAGGTTCCCCCTGACACCAAGCCCCATACTTAGGGTAAACAGAACTCAATAGAACGGGAGAGCAAACTGCCAGGTGGAATGTACTTGTCATTGGGAAAATTGATGTCACCAGTGCGATCCCCTTCTGCCTCAGGCGAATGATTAACGATGCTGTGCTTTTTTGTTTATGTGGACTTTTGTGTTTCCGCATTTACCTTTCCTCACACCACCCCCTCTCTCTTTCCTTGCTTCGGTTTTGTTTGTTTGCTGGTTGGTTTTTGCTGGCCCAGTTGGTCCTATGGGGGTTAGATTTTGTCAAAGGATGACGGCCAAAGTAAACCTCAGTTGTGCATAGTCCATGGAAAAGCATATGAATTCTGGGCTCACTCTAGCCCCAATCCAAGAGCAATTAGTTCTTCCAGAGAAGAACTGCTCTATGGGTGTCAGCGACTAAGCCTTGTCGGGGAACAGTTCTGATAACACAGCCCTGATAATGTGGCCCTGCTCCATGCTCACCTTCCTGAAATAATCACTGAAGATAAGGGTGCTACAGCAACGTGCACATAGTGTCTGGCTATCAATCAGAGCAGTGTCTGGGGTCTTAAAGGTTTCTGTTCAAACAAGCAGCCGTCTTAGTGAGGAGTCAACATAGAAGAAGCACACCAACCTTTGTGATCCAGAGATGACAATGACAAAATGCAAATATGACAAAGGGAAAAGTAGCAGAGATAAAATTGTGAACAGTGAATTTGTGGAAGACCGTGCCACTGACAGATCCCCTCTAGCTACAGGTAAAGGTCTATCAGACACAGATTATTGTAATCCTGATATTGATGGATCAAGGTTGATACTGGGTTAGTAGACCCAGCCTGAATTTGTTTTAGATGCAAGGAACTCTTGCCTCTTTCATGACAAAAGTATCTTCCCTGGTTTTTAAAATATTGATGGGGGTCTTTTCCTTTTTACTCATTGTTGTATTTTTATTTTTATATTACTATTGATTTATCAGTACCATGCTATCTCTTTTGTGTTTTTTACTTTTCTGTTGGATTTACCAGCTTGTGAAGCACAAACGGAGTGGATACTTAGAGATAGTAACTGGTGCAAGCATTTATAGGGGATGTAGGGTGACAGGGAAGTGAGGAGGGGGAAGGTTTGGGGAGCAAACGATGAAGGCGGGAGGGGGAAGGTGTATGAGAGCTGAATGTGATTACACAACTTACTTAAAAGGTGACTTAAGCATGGAGGGAAAAGAAAAGACAGAAAATCTTCTAAACTTGATTGTCATAATGACTGTCCAATTCTTCTTGATATGATTGAATTAGATAATATATGAATTATGGCCCCCCAAAACTGTGAAAAATAAAAAATCTGCAATATGCAGATGACACCCCCCTTTTTACTGGAAGTGAAGCAAACTTGAAGCATTTATTGAATGAAAATGAAACATCACAGCATTCAGACGGGATTACAACTAAATATAAAGAAAACAAAATTCTCACAACTAGACTAGGAAACCTAAGGGGAGAGAACACTTAGTGTGTTAATGAAAACATTGTCATTGGATCCATAGTCAACTTTTATGGAAGCAGCCATCAAGAAATCAGAGACTGCATTTATTTGTTTGTTAGATTGTTTATTAATTAATAATTTGGGGGAGTCTCTTAGAAATCTTATAACAATCCATCATTCAATTGTATTAAGCGCTTTTGTGCATATGTTGCCATCAACATTTCCAAACATTTTCTTTCTACTTGAGCCAAGTATCAGCTCTTTTCTCCCCTCCCTTCTCTACCCTCCCTCCTGAATCCTTGATCAATTATCTATTGTTATTGTTATTTAATATCTACACCATCTGTTCTCTTCCTTCATCCACATTTCTGTTATTTGACCCCCTCAGTGTGAGGGCTATGTCTTCAACCTTGTGATGGGTTCCCCTTTTCTCCCCCTTCCCTCCTCCCACATCCCCTTACCCTCATGATGTCACTACTCCCATTGTTGTTTCTGAGGGGTTTATCTGTCCTGAATTTCATGTGTCAAGAGTTCTATCATTACCAATATGTGTACACCGGCCTTGCTGGATTTGTAAGGTAGAACTTGGCCATGGAACTGGGGTGGGAGGAAACATTTAGGAACTAGAGGAATGATGTGTGTTTTGTCAATGCTATATTTCACCAAGGTTGAATCGTCCCTACCTTGTAACTCATCTATGGGGGAGGAGGGCGGGAAATATCTAATTGTCTACAGTTGGGTTTGGCTCACCACTTCAGGCCCCTCATTTGCATTGATATAATTGTTTCTTTTGGATCTTTTGATACCTGTTACCTGATCCCATTGACACCTCATCATCATACAGGCTGGTGAGCTTGTTCTATGTGGGCTTGGTTGCTTTCCTGCTAAATGGCTGCTTGTTTAGCTTCAAGCCTTTAAGACCGAAGATGCTATATCTTTTGTCCTCGGGCAGGAGCAATCACCAGAGAAGGACATTATGCTTAGTAAAGTAAACATCAAATCGTCAACACATGGATGGATACAGTGGCTGCAATAGTGGGCTCAAAGATATCCCTAATTGTGAGAATGATGCAGGACTGAGCAGTGTTTAGCTCTGTTGTGCATAGTGCTACTGTAAGTCAGAACCTAGTGGCTGCCATCTAACAACCCAAAAAGGATATTGTTCAGTTGTATCCAACTCCACCTCATACCTTTGGCCAACCAAACAGATTTCTGACTTGATTTATAATGTCACCCTAATTTGTGAATTCAATACATTTCTATCATTGACTTCATATAATGTTTAACACTACATGTCTTACATTTAAATCTGTTCTACTCAATTATTGAGGCTACGATACTGATTATTTATTTGTTACTGATGTAGCCTCAGTAACTATAATGATGCTTTTCACAGATCAGCATGCAGTACTCTTTTGCTAAGTGGATGAAAATATTAAAATTCTATGACTTATGACTTAAATGATACATTTCTTATATCCTTAAATATGACTAGCAATTTAGATAGAGCTGTGTGTGTGTGTGTGTGTGTGTGTGGTTGTGTGAGTCAGAATTCACTTAATGGCAGTGAGTTTTGTTTGAGTTTAGCATGTCTATAAAATATTATGTTTAACAACCATACTCACTGCCATTGAGTCAATGATGACTAATAATGACCTCCCCCAATGTGGTTGTCTGAGAATGTAACTGTTTACAGGAGTAGAAAGCCCAGTCTTTCTACCATAGAGCTGCTCATGGTTTTGAACTACCAACCATGAGAATTGCTGCCCCATGTGTAACCGCTATACCACCGGGGTTCCATAAGAATAAGTGAAGAAAATTAAATAGATTTTAGTATGACAACCTCAGAAAACTTTTGTCAGTGAGTCTAGTAAGCACTTTTGTTTTGTGTGTATTTTAACGTCTTTTGCATACACAATAATTTTAGCACCTAAGAAGGCTAATTTGAGTTTTTCTTTAAAGTAGACTTCTGTTTAAGTTTCTGATAAATAAGATAAATGAGGCAATATTCCACAGGAGATTATAGCACTTCCGTTAAAATAATAAAACTAAAAAACATTTCAGAGACTTTAACAAAAATAAACAAATGGCTGTGCAATTTTTGTCCCTGATTCTTCAACTTGTTGTCAACTCAACCTCAAGCACACGTTCGAGAAACACAGGAACTGAGCTTGTTTCTTAGGACGGTGCCATTATCCCCTTTATTTGATAGCAGCAGTGATCTATTTACTCGTGTCAGTTCTTAAAATTAATTCTGAAGCTTTTAGTTTAAGTTTGTTTGGAGCAAAAGGTTGCTGCTATCGTCGCAAGGTGTCGCTGAGAAGGTTTCTATTCATAGGAACCCCATGATGTCGAGAGTGGAATGCCGAGGTGTAATCAATAAAACACTCAATTAAACCCTCCCAGGTCTTATAATGGTTATGTTTGAGCCATTGTTGCAAAAATTGTGTCAATCCGTGGCATTGAGGGTCTTCCTCTTTTTCATTGATTATCTACAAAGCGTGATATCCTTTTCAGGGTCTGGTCTCTCCTGAGAGCATATCCATCTTTCTTTACCTCTTCTGAAACCAACTATTCCTCCCGCACTAATCTGTTTCTATGCTGGGTTTAACAATTCATTGCAACGTTCACACAAAACTCACAGACAGCACTCACCATTGAAGGGATTTATTAGAGAAGTTCATTGTTTACCACGAATCAGGACCAGCAAAGAGTCAAAATAAAGTCACTGGTCTACAGCAACACCTGTCCTTAGCTCGCCTCCTACCTGTCCTCAAGCTCTGGGCCATGCTGTCCCTTTACTTTTGCTTCTACATGCCAGGAAGTCAAGATTTCTTCCTACCTCACTGTCCCACAATCATGGCGCTGCTCCTCTCTCTCTGACTCCCAGTCTCCCTGCCACCGTCTCTGGTGCTTCTGGCCTCCACCTCCACCTCTTCAAGCAGAGATTTGGAACCTACTCTTCCAATGGTTTTGTACGTCCTCTCCGTGTCCTTCCTTCAAAGATGGTTCATCCTCATAGCCAGAAGGTAGTAATAAGAGTTCACCAGCCCCATCTATGGGTGTTCACCTGTCCTTTGTGCATAATCACACATAATCATTTGGTGGTAGCTACAGATATTTGGATAGAAGAGCCCTATTAAGAAATGGGGGGCAAAATGTATTTATAGAGGTATAGTTATCGACATGTATATATGTAAATATATTAATTTATAATGAAAGGGATAGAGACCAATGTACATATATTTATGTTAATGGTTAAGACAGCAGACAGATTTGGGGCCTTTACTCAAGGCCTCCTTTAACACAAGAACACTTTGTTCTAATAATCTGGCACTCTTCGATGCTCATTTTCCTGTCACCATCGCTGAAGACTAAATGGGTGCATAAGCAAAGGGGAGCAAAGAAAGTGAAAGTGCTCGGCTATCAAAAGATATAGCATCTGGGGTCTTAAAGACTTGAAGGTAAACAAGCAGCCATCGCAAATAATCCCACATGGAAGAAGCACACCAGTCTGTGTGATCATGAGGTGTCAACAGGCTCAGGTATCAGATATCAAATGATCCGAACAAACAACTATATTGACATGATTAAGGGGGTTAAGTAGAGACCCAAGGCCCTGTAGACAGTTGGATACCCCCCCCCACCCTCCCCAGAGAAGGGCTATAGGGGAGGGATGATTCAGCCAAGGTGCAGTATAGCACCAACGAAACACACATCATTCCTCCAGTGCCTAAATGCTTCCTCCCTCCCCCCCCCCATCCACTACCATAACCCAGTTCTACCTCAGAAATCTGGCTAGACTGGAGAACACACATTGGTACAGATAAAAGCTCTCGACACATGGAATTCAGCACAGATAAACTCCTCAGGAACAGTAGTGGGAGTAACAGGATCATGAGGGTATGGGGATGATCAGGGAAGGGGCAGGGGGAGAAAGGGGGCACCCATCACAAGGTTGGGTATATAACTCCTTCCCCCCAAAGGGGATGAATAAAAGAAATGTGGGTGAAGGGAGACAACAGACAGTGTAAGATATGAAATAATAATAACAATACATAAGAGAAACTTATACCAAGGGCTCAAGTAGAAAACGTCTTGAAAATGATGGTGGCAACATATGTACAAATATTCTTGATAAACATTTGTATGGAATCTTATAAGTGCTGTAAGAGCCCCGAATAAAATGTTTTTTTTAAAGACGAAATGTCTCTACCACATCAACTTTCACATGCATATGAGGAGATTGAAAATACCATGACTGAGTCAGACAACCTAGTCCTCAAAATAATAGCTTTTCTCTTCAATGCTGTCAAGAAGTCTTCAGCAGCTATTGCAATAGATCATTTGATTTCTTGATAGCCCCTTCTATGATCATTAGCCAAAGATCCAAGTAAAATGAAGTTATTGACAAGCTCAATCTTCTCTCTGTTTTTCATGATTTTTAGTGGTCCAGTTGCATAATTTTTCTTTCTTTATATTGAGTTGCCTCTTTCTCCTGTGGAGTAGATAGTGGGTTTGAATGGCAGACTGTACAGTTAGCAGCTGAGACCTTTAACAAATGTGTCACCAAGTGAGTTAGTTAGTTTATTGTGTCAACCTGGCAGATAAATGCATGTGGGGTTAATTGAAGGGGAGAGAAATAAATGGCTTGGTAGGCCTTGACTTTCTAGTTCTTGGGTCTCTTGCTTTCTGATGGTTGGACCAGGGTGGAGCTGCCTTAGCCAGTTCCCTGCTTTAGCAGGTGGGGCTCACTTCCTGCAGGATGTCCCTGAGGAAAAGCCACATGGACTTTCCCTGATGCAGCCCTGGGTGCTGGAGCAGCCATGTGGAGACCTCTGCCAGTGCTGAAATGCTTACAAGTTCACTGAGTTGGCTTTTCTCCTGCAGTTGGCATCATTGCATGTGTTTTGTGAGGTGGAGGAGGACTTTGTGGACTGGTGTTGGACATATGGGTTAATGCGTTAATGTTGGACTTGTGGGGTTGGCAGAACGAGATTGGGATGCTTTCTTGATGCTCACTTAACCTTTATATAAAACTCTCTCTTACACATGAGATTCTGTGGATTTGTTTCTCTAAAGTCCCCAGACGAATACACCAAGGAACTTGTATAAACCATGTGTGGTTAGGCGGTATTGAGTGTGTTCCTTCTATTAGCTTGTGTTACTATGGTGGCTTTCAGGCTGCTGTGACAGTATAATCACTGTAATCAGTATTTCAAATACCAGCAGGGCGACCCATGCTGGAGAAGTTTCAGTGGAGCTTCCAGACAAACACAGACTAGAAAGAAGAAGCTGACCACGTCTGACAAACCAGCCACTGAAAACCTTATGCTGCTGTTGTAAGATCGGATCAGTTGGTTCTCACTCATTTTGATTCTGTGCACCCATAGATGAAACACTTCTCAATCTTATGCCATCTTTCCAATCATTGCTCTAGTTGAGCCTATTGTTGCAGGAGCCACTGTCAGTCCATCACCTTGAGAATTTTCCTCTTGTTTGCTTACAGTCTCTTCTAACCGATCATTCTGTCCTTTTCCAAGGATTGTCCATTCCGATAACATGTCCGAAGTACATGAAATGACCTTGTGGCATTTTACTAAGGAGCATTCTGGCTTTACTTCTTTACAGACAGATTAGTTAGTTCTTCACAAGATCCCTCAGATATTCATCATTTTTCACTGGCTCTCCTTACTCATTATTCAACTTTCATATGCATCTGATTATAAAAAGCTCGGAGCAGGTCCCCGTTTTCCTCAAGTTCAGACCTTTCCTTTTTAATATGTAAAGAGGCTTTTAGTGGCAGGCTTGCACAATGCATTATATTCTTTGATTTCTTGGATGTTTCTACCAGGGATGTTGATTGTAGACTAAATCTAAGTGAAATCCTCTCAACTTCACCCATTTCTGATATTATTTATTGGTCAAGTGTGAAGGTTTTTATTTACATTGAGCAACAGTTCCTATTGAAGTTGGCAGTCCTTGGTCTTCATCAGCAAGTGCTTCAAGTCTTCTTCCTTCGCAGCAAGAAGTTGTATAATGTGCATATCACCATTTGTTTAATGAGCCATCCAAGAATCCTGATGCCACCTTTGTCTTCATGTTGTCCCGTTTCTTGGATTATTTGCTCAGCTTAAAGATTGAATACATATGTGAAAAGGATAAAACCCTGGATTTTCCTATTTTTAAAATATGCAGTATTTCCTTGTTCTGTCTAAAGAATTTCCTCCTGATTCATGTACAAGTTTCACATGAGCACGATAAACTGTTCTGGAATTTCCCTTCTTTGCAAAGTTATGCACAGTTTCTATGACCTATAGACTGAAGTGCATTTGCATAGTCATTTCTTTGTGGAATGGGTACAAGTGCCTGTGTCTTCCAGTTGGTCAATCAGATCTCCCAATTTGGGGCAAAGATGAGTGTTTCCAATGTTGCATCAGCTTGTTGCGATATTTCAGTTAGAATTCTGTCAATTCATGGAAGCTTGTTCTTTGGTAATGCCTTTAGCACAGTTTGGGATTCTTCCATCAACAATATCAGTTGTCGAGCATATACGACCTCTTGAAATAGTTAAATAGTGTTTTTTGGTGTAGTGTCTCTGTGTATTCTTTCCATCTCCTTTCGATGCTTCCTGTATCACTTACTATTTTCTTGATAGAATAATTCAGTATTTTCAGCTAAAGACTTGAGTTTTTTTTTTTTTACAGATCTTACCACTTGGGAAATAATGAGTGTGTCCTACTAACCCCAAGTCTTTGCCCGCTTCATTATAATACCTGCTCTTCTTTTTGAAAAATCATTTTTATTTGGGGATCTTACAGATATTTCAACAATCCACAAATCAATTATATTAAGCAAACCTGTCTTCTTAAAGTTTCCTTTGGAATTTTCCGTTCAGCTCTTTTACATAATTTTATTTTTGGCTTTTTGCTTTAGCTACAGTGCATTCAATAGTAAGTTTCAGAGTCTCTGCTGACACCCACTTTGATATTCTTTTCTTTCCTGTTTTATAAAAGGCGTTCTGCTTTCTTCATGTATGTTGTTCTTGTCACCCATAACCAGGCTGGCCTTTGGTCATTCGTGTTCAAGGCAGCCATCTGTTTGGGAGATTACTGTTGTTGTTATGTGCTACCAAGTTGCTTCCGACTCGTAGTAAGCCTAAACACAATAATCAAAGCACTGCCTGGCCTTGGCGGTCCTCATAATTGTTGTGTTTGAGCCTATTGGCGCAGACGCTGTGTCCATTCCTGTCAAATGTTTTTTTTTTAATATTACCATAGTGAATGAGGGGGAAAGTGCAGAGTGGAGACCCAAAGCCCATTTGTCGGCCAATGGCGATCCCTCACAGAGGGGTCTAGGGGAGGAGATGAGTCAGTCAGGGTGCGATGTAGCACCGATGAAGAATACAGTTTTCCCTCAGTTCCTAAATGGTTCCCTCCCCCCAACTACAAAGATCCGAATTCTACCTTGCAAGTCTGGATAGAGCAGAGGTTGTACACTGGTGCAGATAGGAGCTGGAGGCACAGGGAATCCAGGGTGAATGATACCTTCAGGACCAGGGCTGTGATGGGCGATACTGGGAGAGTAGAGGGTGAGGGTAGAGGGTGAGTGGGTTGGAAAGAGGGAACCGATTGAAAGGATCTACAGGTGACCTCCTCCCTGGGGGACGGACAACAGAAAACAGGGTGAAGGGAGACGCCGGATAGGGCAAGATATTATAAAATAATAATTTATATATTATCAAGGGCTCACGAGGGAGGGGGTAGCAGGGAGGGAGGGGGAAAAAGAGGACCTGATGCAAAGGGCTTAAGTGGAGAGCAAATGCTTTGAAAATGATTAGGGCAAAGAATGTACAGATGTGCTTTATACAATTGATGTATGTATATGTATGGATTGTGATAAGAGTTGTATGAGCCCCTAATAAAATGTTTTTAAAAATGTTGTTGTTTTTTAATTTTGTTGCTGCCTTACCAAGCATAATGTCCTTCTCAAGGGACTGGTCACATGTGAAAATATGTCCAACATATGTAAGAAAGTCTCACCACCCTGGCTTCCAAGGAGCACTTTAGATGTGCTTCTTCCAAGAAACATTAATTTGTTCGGACTGTTTTCTGATACTTTCAATAATTTCACCAACACCATAATTCCAATGCATCAATTCTTCTCCAGTCTTCCTTATTGAAGGGCCACGTTTCACATGGATATGAGTTGACTGAAAATACCATGTCTTGGGTAAGGCACATCTTAGTTCTCCAACTGACATCCTCATTCATCAACACGTTCAAGAGTTCTCATGCAGAAGATGTGCACAATGCAATACGTCTTTTGATTTCTTGACTCTCACTTCATTGAGCATTGATTGTGTATCCAAGCAAGATGAAATCTTTATAAATCAATGCTCACACCACTCTTCCACTGTCATTTTCCCCATAGCACTGTCCTTGTAAGCTGTATTCAACATTGTAGCATTTTTCCCAAGCAGGAAACAAAATTTCACAATTGCACTGCTGTTCTCTTGAATTGACCCTTACAATAAAACCAGGTTTGAGCCAAACTGCTTTAATGAAAAAATTCATTGTGATCAGAGAGAACCTACCCAGGCGAAGCCACTGGGTGCACTAACTCAGAGCAAAGTTGTTAGATGCTTGTCTAGGGGGGGGGGGAAATGCATACTAGAATGCTCCACCCAGTGGAGATTATTTTTCCTTTGGAGAGAGTACCCTCTTGTAATTTAAATACTATCCCTGTGGATAATAAATGGTGGTAGACTTCTGTGATAGTTTATTGTACCAGTCTGGGCGATAAACACACGTAGGATTAATTGAAGGGCGGAGAAATAAATGGCTCCGTGAGCCTTGCCTTTCTTGTCTCTCGCTCTTTAGTCATCGGACCTGCACATGGCTGCCTTGCTTGTTCTGTGCCTCAATTTAAGGAGGACACTATCTGTGGAACGTCTATCCTGTGGATTGTGTCGCTGTAAATTAGGGTCCCTTTAAGCCCACACGATTGGAATGTTCGTCTCTGGAGCTGGGGACCGACAGTTGGTGACCTGCTTTGCTGTTTGCTGCCTGGGTTTATATAGCCCAGCTCTCTCAAAGTCACTCACTGCCATGGAATTGATTCCAACTTAGAATAAACCTATTGGACAAAATAGAACTGCCCCTGTGAGTTTCTGAAACTGATACTCTTTATGGGAGAAAAAGCCTCATCTTTCGCCCATGGAGCTACTGGGTTTTAGACTGTTGACCTTGTGTCTAGCAGACCAGTGTGTAACCTACTACATCACCTCCACAAAACCCCTCAGAATGCACTGCCATCATGCTGATGTCATCTCATAGTGACCCTATAGGACAGGGTAGAACTGACCTGTGAGATTCCAAGAGTACCAACTTTTTACAGATTTTCCTGCAGAGCAGTTGGTGGTGTTGAACTGCTGTCCTTTCGGGTTACAGCTTAATGCCATAACCACTACGCCACCAGGCCTCCACAGCGCCGAGTTAACATAAAATAATGTTGAATACTAGTAATTCCCTACGAGCCCTGGTGGTGTCGTGTTACACAATTGACTGCTATCTGTAACAGGCCAGCTCTCCAAAATAGTTACAGTCTTGACTCAGAGAAGGGCGGTCCTACCCTGTCCTATAGGGCCTTTATGAGTCAGCATCGACTAGGTAGCATGGAGTAAGTAATTCCCCGGATTACTTTTTAAAGTAGTATTAGGCAACATTTTCTGACCTTTTCCCAAAGCATGTTCTAAGCTCACATAAATAGAGTTAATTATCAAAACAAGCTTCTGAGATATAATTATATCTATTGCCTGGATTATAAGACAAAGAGAGGTTGAGTTACCTGCCCAAGTCTCAGTTTTACAGAGAGTAATTTGGGAAGTCTGCATGGGAATCGTACCAGTTTATTCTCTACAGTTTTACATCCGTTTCTTTTACAAATTCAGATCAGAGATTACTATTTTGGCTTAATAAATTGGAATGACTATTTATTTTAATATGGCTTTACGTGAACACACATATACAGACATACTTGATTTGTAACATCTCCACAGGCCAGGTCCACAGCCGCGATTTAGGATCACATGGTATATTGTTGCCTGTGATCTCAAGGATGTACTGAAGCCTCACCATGGAGGCTTCAGAACGCAAGCCCTCTCAGTGAAGCAAATGAACATGCCTCTGAGTTGCCAGGAGGCAACTGATAAATGGCACCTCTGTTTGTTTCACTGCTCTGTCAGTTTCCACACAGATGAACCAAGAATGGAGTTCATCAACTACAAGAGAAATGGTTTTCTCTTTTTCTTTTGTCTCATAGAATAGATATTTCTCACAACATCTCTGACATGAATACATGCCCTGTGCAGGCCGACAGTAAATAGGAGCATTTGATTACTGAAAATGCAAACCGACTAGACAGACCTCAGCCAAAGCCCAGAGCAGGATACTGTGAGAGGAGCAATGGATCTCTCTGTAATCTTTGGTCAACAGTTGTGAAAGGTAAGTTCATTGTGCCAATCTGACCAATAGGTACATATGGGATTAATAACGTTGCAGTTTGATTGGAGGGCAAAGAGACAAATCTCTTGGCAAGGCCCGCCTCTTGTTCTCTTGCTCTCTGGTGATCAGACTTTAGATAGTTTTCTGCCTCGACTGTAAGCTACACTGCCTGTGGGACAGCAACCCCCATGAATTGTGTTGCTAGAGCATGAGGTTCTTTCGAGACCTGCTTCCCCATGCTGCTGGTGTATACATTTCTTGAGCTGGAGGCTGGCAGATCCTGTCATCTTACATTGGTTGAGTTCAATTTCCATCCTGGCCTGTTTTGTCAGGCTCCTGAGCTGCTGACTGTTAGTGTCAGGCTCTGCTGTTTTCTATCAGTGGCCCGACCGCCCATCACCAATGCTTCCTTGACCTTAGACCTGGCAGCCCTTATGAGTTGAAGGATTTCCAGTATATTAACTGTCCTGTGGAAGTGAGTTGAACTGTACTTCTATGTGGACTAATTAGCTCTTATATTCCTTTGTTCTCTTTCTCTCTCTCGTATATATTCATAAGTGTCACGGTTTGGTTTCTCTAGAGAACCCTGTCCAACACAATGGGCAATCAAGATCTTTTCCCACCAAAACTAATCAATATAAGTCTGCCTAGGCATAATCAGCAGATAGAGATGCATCACATTTGACAAGGACAAAGAGGGGGCATCGTGATGTATAGCTTTGGTGGGGAAACCAGAAGAAAATAAAATCATAACTGTTTAGTAGGTAGAAGCTTGGGTTGTTTTTTAATAATTTTTGAGGGAAGGGGAGGAAAATATGTATGGCCCTTTGAAGTTGTTCATCTTATACCCTTCCCTCTCCCCCAATATAAGTGACTTTTCCTCCAAATTAAAGTATTTCATTTTTGTAAACTCAGAGTAATAATGGCAAAATTACAAATTATCAGTAACAAAATAACAAGAACAGCTGCTAGTCTTTTCCATAATAGCTGAAGTAGCATTTCAAAGACACTAATTCCAAAGTGGTTGATAAATTTACTTTTTATTGAGATTATATTTTGAGTGCCTGTCTGGTGGCCAGTGGGTTACACATTGATCTGATAACCATAGGTACTGTAGTTAGAAATCACCAACCTCTCAGGGGAAAGGTGAGGCTTTGTGCGCCTGTAAAGATTCTGAGCACTGTAAACCCAATGGCACTTCTACTCTGTCCGACAGAGGCGCTTTGAGTCAGAGTTAATAGCAATGAGAATATCTGTTGTGCATCATCAGACCCTCTTTATGTACTTTCCGCTCATTTGCTCTAATATGCATAACAAATTTTTAAGTAAGCTATCAATTTCTCTTTTAAGAGTCAGTGGAAATGAGCTTTAGAGAAGTTAACTTAATGGAACATAACAGACCAGAGGTCAGATATAGTCTAGACGGATTTATCTTCAAAATCTGTCCCTCACACTGTATTTCAAGTGTACAATACACAAAGGATGTGATTTTCATCCTGAGGTGATAGTGAAGACGATAAGTTTGGACAATATAGAAGGGCATATTATGGAGTAGAAATGGAATGGAACTATAGTATAATTAGACTAATTATTAATCCAACTTTTCTCTCTCAACTTGATTTCTATATTAAATATGAGCTTTTGGATTCAAATGCTAGTAAATCTTATATTTCATTTTTAAGATGTGTGATTTAAATTGTTCCCCTAAATTGTGGGAGAGATCAAGACTTTAAAGATGACTCCTTATATAATTTTCACAGTCACAAATTATTTTAATAGGTCTCACAGGGGAGAAACTAATGAAAACAGAACAAACAGGCTTACACATTATTAATAGTCTAACTCACAGGGCTTTTGGGAGACAGATAACATCCCTTAAGAGAATTAAAAGATTAATGATCTTAGTTTCCATAATGAGAACTGTTTTCTAGTTAATTTAGATGTTTTTAAATGCTAGTCTAAAATAAAAGACTTCCAGCAATTGTTAGGATATAAAAAGACTCATGCCATGTTATTCACGGTAGGCATTTTCTGGAATGAATGAGGAAGTATGAACTTCTTGCTTTTTCTGATACAGCTGAGGGAAAAGACAATGAATGGGCACTGAGCCAGCAAACCACTTCCTTTATAACAGCATTTAACATTAGTGCTATAAACATAACTAGCTTAGACATGCCAATGTGTAACTTGTTGATCTAATGGACAACGAGGGTATGGTATTTGTTGTTGTTGTTTTATTTCAACTTGGAAAGATGTGTTCTCTAATTTGGTCACCAGGGTAATACCTAAAATAGTTTTCACAACAATAGCCTGTAGTTTGATCCTTTCTTCCTTGAACACTGGACTGGCTAACAAGGCACATCAAATATTGCATATAAAACATAAACCTTAACAACGCAGTATTGTCAGCCTTAAAATACTCCTATTTATAGCAGTTGGCAAAGTATTGTTTTCAGCCAATTCAAGTACTTACTGAAATAGAAGTAAATGAAAAATTAACCATAATTTTGGACTGGATTCAACACAGAGAATTATCTAATATTTCATCACATTTATGAGTCAGCACTTTCTTGGCTTCTACAAAGACGTTACAAATAAGCATAATGTTATCCAAGAATTATAACGTCCAAATCTCAAAGGAAAGTGGTATACTTTTTAAAAAAGATTTTACAAAGATACTGCATTTTTCTAAAATGACTTTGTAACTGCTACTGTCAAAACTTTTTTTGCAAATTATTTAAAATCCTGTAGGGTAAATTTCTGTAGAAAATAAAAACATCTATTAAGGTACGCAAACCAGCAGCCCTCAAACTGATTGACAAAATCTGCCCATTATTCCAACACCAGGAAGGGGAAGGACGGGGTGGTGAGGGAAAACAACAGCCACAAAGGGAGACAGTGGTATGGGGGGAACAGGGCACTAACCCACCCAGGGAGAATTAAAAAAAACACCTATTATGCTAAATAGATACATATATAGACCAGACACTTCGGTTGCCATTTACAAAGGCAAAGACTATGGAAACACATGAATCCATTCAAAGGGAAGGAAGGGAAAAAGAAATGAGCTTTCTTGAGTAAATAGAAGCCTTCATGGGCTGTTCTCTGTCCTCCCGTTGCCCCTTTCACGCCTAATTTTACTTTTTCAATATCAATTTTATATCTATCACAAGATAGAGTCAAAATTCTATAGATTTCTTCACCAACTCTAAGAAAGGTTTAAGATCTAATCTAAGTATTGAATCCATTTTTTGATTTTGTTTACAATTATTTTGCTACCAGAAACCACACCGTCACTATAGAAAAGCAATTTTCTTATGTTCGCAAGGTCATAAGAGTACCTTGAGCTGGCATTCTGGCAGGTTCAAGTCCCCGGGAAGAGGATCTGGATCTTCTTTGGAGTAACCCCACTAGGCCCCTGAGGTCCTTCTTATTGGACCTAATTAAGTTGTCTGGTAATTTGCTACAAATCTTTTTTGGGAATATAGGGGAAAAATCATTAGACAAACCTGTCCAGCCCGAAGTAAGTCACCTTAAATAAGTGTATTTTGTTAGCTCTATGTGCTTATTGGACAATCTGAGTCAAATGCGTCTACATAAAAAAAATGATTGGGCTGGAAGAGGGAAAATGGATTTTCAAAGAAATGTTAAATATTGTTGAGGGAGATAGAATGGGAGAGGAAATGGGGAAAGATGATGGAAAGAGACATCCTGACAGGTGCAAACATATATAAACACCTGGACAAAGATATTGGGAATACAAAGTGTTTATTTTAAGTGTATCTGTGGGGGCCCTGAAAATCTATATATAGTTAATTAAAGTGAAGGTTTCCACAAGTCAGGAACTGATGTGACCCAGAAGACATCTAACTCCTCTATTCCAAGAAAAATATGATATCTGATCTAATTTGATCCATTCTAGCATCTTGCATGCCGTGTAATTATTATGTTCTCAGGTGTCACTGAGTTGGTTCCGACCCATAACAACCCTATGCACAGCAGACTGAAACACTGCCTGGTCCTGCACCATCCTCACAACGGTTCCTAGTCCTGAGCCCATTGTTGCAGTCACAGTGCCAATCCATCTCCTTTTCACCGCCCCTCCACTCTACCAAGCATGACATCCTTCTCCAAGGAATGGTCTCTCCTGCCAATCTATCTAGAGTATCTTGGACAAAGTTTTTCCATTTCTACCAAGGAGCACTCTGACTATATTTCTTCCAAGACGATGCTTGTCCTTTTGTCTGTCCACGTTACTTTCAATATTCCTCTCCAGCACCACCGTTAAAATACATCTTATTTATTTCATGTCCAACTTTCACATACATTTGAGTCCATGGAAAATACCATGTCTTTTTCTCCTTACAACAGATGTGGGCCCAGTAATCTTTGTAGATTTCCATTCTTTTGGCATCCATTCTGCACTGTATTTAGGGGCTTTACAGCACAAGAGCCATGGTTCCAAAGAAAATACCTGGCTTGATGCACCTTTGTCCTCAGAGTAACATCCTTGCTCTTCAGTACTCTAAAGGGGACTCGTTCAGCAGCCCTGCATAATGCAACCCATCTTTGATCTCTTGGCTGCTGCTCCCATGAGCATTATTTCCTAATTCGGTCCACTCTGGCGCCTCTTCCTACTTGTATTAGTTCTGAAGGAGCACAATGAAGTGTTCTGGAATGACTATTTTTCTCAAGGTTACCCACAGGTTATTGTGTTCCACACAGTCCAATAAAACTCAAGTAAACCTATTTCTGGTATTCTCTGCTTTGAACAAAGATTCATCTGACATCAGCAGTATAGTAGATACTAAAAAAAAAAAATCCCCTCTCACTACAATAGAATCAATGCTGACTCATAGTGACCACCTGTGGATTTCTGAGACTGTAACTGTTTATAGGAGTAGAAAGCCCAGTCTTTCTCTCATGGAGCTGCTGGTGGCTTTGAACTGCCTATCATGTGGATCGCAGCCCAATGTGTAACCACTATACCACCACGGCTCCTAAACCTTAGTTTGTTAAATAACATGACCATGGTTTTGAAAGATTATACTGTATAAATCATAGGCATATAGGATCTTACAGAATTATAGATTTGTGTTGATAGAAGGTATAGCAAAAGAAGAGAAGGATTAGCAGCTGGAATCCTGGGACGTATTGATGATTAAGAGCAAAGGGATAATTAAAGGTAATGTGGAGTGAGAAATAGTGATATGGGAGAGAAAAAACAACTGGGCAAATATTTCTGTGATTCCACGAATTTGTATATAGATAAAACTGTTTTGAGTAAAGTTCAATGTTTAGATGTTTTAATTGTATTCAATGCAATGCAGTGTTTCGAGTAAAGAAATGGGAAATTTATTTTTTTAAGCCCCCCAAAAATGTTTGTCTTCAATGACTAATTTGAATCATATTGATATTATTTGAAAAATCAAAAGATCTTCATAGGTAGGAAATGAGAAAAAACAACTGTCTTGGAAGATTTAGTTATCTAGTGCCAATATAACAGAAATGCCACAAGTGGATTGCTTTTCCAAACAGAAATTTATTTTCTGTTTACAAGATGGAAAGTGTGTAATTCAGGGTGTCAGCCTTGTGGAAGGCTTTCCCTGTGTGTCAACTTGTCAACTCAATTCTTCTTAAGATCTAGTTGGTTTTCAGCACAAGAACCAGGAGTCCAAAGAATGGACTCTTCCTGCAGTCCTCCTTGATGGGTGCAGTGAGGTCCTTCTTTCCCCACTCACTTCCTGTCCTTTGACACAGGGCATGGCCACGGCCAACCTGTGTGTGACCTGAGTGCTCACTTCCTGTCCTTTGACACAGGGCATGGCCACGGCCAACCTGTGTGTGACCTGAGTGCTCACTTCCTGTCCTTTGACACAGGGCATGGCCACGGTCAACCTGTGTGTGACCTGAGTGCTCACTTCCTGTCCTTTGACACAGGTCACAGCCACAGTCAACTGGTGAGTGATCTGAGCACTCACTTCCTGTCCTTTGACACAGGTCACAGCCACAGTCAACTGGTGAGTGACCTGAGCTCTCACTTCCTGTCCTTTGACACAGGGCATGGCCACGGTCAACCTCTGTGTGACCTGAGCACTCACTTCCTGTCCTTTGACACAGGTCACAGCCACAGTCAACTGGTGTGTGACCTGAGCTCTCACTTCCTGTCCTTTGACACAGGCCATAGCAGCAGTAAGCTGGTGTGTGACCCAAGTAAAGGTGTAGCATCCCACCGGAATTCCCTTACAACGAATTGGCTGATCGCATGAGATCAAATTATATGAAAGATTGCATCATGATGTAACTGCCAAATCACTGAGGATTCAGCCAAATAAGCACATATTTTTAGGAGACACATTTTAATTCATGAAACTTCTGGGGGGGGGGGGTGGAGAAAGGTAACCAGTATGAAGATTTTGAAAGTTTGTTATTCAAGTTTACTATGGGATACTCACATGAGTCCACTTTTTATTGAGTGATTTTCAGACACCTGATTTTTTTTATTTATCAGAAACACTTTCAGATATGTCCTTATAAGAAAACCTTGCCACAGATGTCATTCTCCTACAGTTATTTCTGACTTTCAGAAGTAGTTCCCTAATGTCAATTTCTGCGTGTTCATTTCACCAAGGTCATTACCTAAACAGAGAACCAATAGGAAATCTGTACTCATGGTTATCATCGCAGCTTCTCAGAAGCATAGCATGAAGTTATAAACGTGTGTTTTAGACACCATATTTAAATAGACTTATTTTTCATGGCTTGAGTCTACACTTACAGATATTATTTAAAAAACAGTACAACATAATTAGACTAGGAATTTGACCATAAAATTGGTGTCTGTCCAGTATCAGTTGTAAACTATAACACATCATAGCAATATTAGTACTATTGTTTTCAGGATACATAGAACAAGTGTAATGCCATGACTATTTTAAGGATTCTTTGCAAGAGAATCCCTGTCTCAGGTTTGATAGCAAGTATTTTATCTATTTGCTGCATGGGAAGAATTGGAGGAAATCATGTTAAGCCAAGTAAGTCAGGCACAAAAGGACAAGTACAACATGAGTCCGCTGAAGGAAGTGTTAAAAAAAAATGCAAAAGGGGCACAGGGAAGAAGCTACTGTATATAAACATTCTTGGGGTGAGGACCATGTAGTATGGCAGGGACCGAACCAAATGCAGGGATGCACATGGTAGACAACTGGGGATGAGGTGTGGAAAGGAAAAAAAATGATGAAAATAAGGAAGAAATGGGTAGCGGGGGCATGGGGCGCTAACCCACTCAAGGTGAGGGTATTGTTTATATCTCCACAGGCAAAGAGAGACCAGACTTCAACCCAGTGCCCCAAGGTATGAATGCAACATTCCGGCGTGGAGTAGGGCACCAGTGAGAGGTCTGGGGGGGCTGACTCCAGGCTCAAATACTAAGTGGATGCCTTCCATGCCCCCCAGAAGAATTTACTTCAAAGGACAGCATTGAATCTGCAGCTCCAGGAGAGGGAAATATCTGACTGGAGCACATGGGAGCAGATGAAGGGGAAGTAGGTGAGAGTGGAGCACAACCTGGCCCACCAAGCCTTAAGGACGATGACCTCAGTTAGAGCAGTCAGTCCACAGAGAGGACCACATGGCCAGCCCCACTATAAGACATGATGCCCCTCACTGACCCATGGCCCTTCAGGGGACAGCACCGTAGACACAGTGTGGGAATTGCGCCTACCTGACCTCACCACACCGAGGCAAAGCACTGGGGGAGTGCAGCAGAACAGCAAGGGAATGGAGCAGCAAGGTCCCCAGGGAATGCTGAAGGTGGACTTTGGGGCCAGGGCGTGGTGCCCCAACAGACTGGACGGGAAAACACTCCTAAAGAACAAGAAATGATCCTTGAACTAACTACAAGCTTTTCTTTCTTTTTGTGTTTTGTTTTGTTCTTTGTCAGTGGTTTGTTGTTATTGTTGTTGTTGTTTTGCTGTATATTGTTGCTTGGTTTTTCTCTGTCTTGTTTTTGTGCATGTTATTATCTCCGCAGGTCTGTCTAAATAAGATAGGCTGGATGAACAATTTGGAGGAGAAAACAACAGGACTGACTGTTCCGGGGGGACATGGGATAGGGGGAGGTGGGGGGAAAGCAAGCGGTGTTAGCAAACCCAGGCACAAGGGAACAACAAGTGATGCAAATTGGTGGTGAGGTGGGTGTGGGAGGCCTGGTAGGGCATGATCAAAGGTAATGTAACCAAGTGGAATTGCTAAAGCCCAGGTGGGGACTGAGCATGATAGTGGCACAGGAGGAAATTCAAGGGAGATAGAGGAAAGAACTGGGAGGCAAAGGGCATTTATAGAGGTCTAGACAAAGACTTGTACATTTGCAAATATATTTATATATGAGGATGGGGAAATAGATCTATGTGCATATATTTATAGGTTTAGTATTAAGGTGGACATTGGGCCTCCATTGGGCAGAAGGGCATTGGGCCTCCATTCAAGTATGGCAAGAACATTTTCTTCTATTAAATTGTCATTCCATGATGCTCACCTTCCCGACACAACCTCTGGAGACAAAGCGGTGATGACTAAGCAAATGTGGTGAAGAAAGCTGATGGTGCCAGCTATCAAAAGGTATAGCGTCTGTGGTCTTAAAGGCTTGAAGGTAAACAAGCAGCCATCTAGCCCAGAAGCAACAAAGCCCACATGGAAGAAGCACCCAGCCTGTGATATCACGAGGTGTCAAAGGGATCAGTTATAAGGCATCATCAGAACAAAAAAAATCTTACCAGAGTGAATAAAGGGGGAAGTTCAGAGTGGAGACCCAAAGCCCATTTGTCGGCCACTGGAGATCCCCTTGCAGAGGGGTCTAGGGGAGGAGATGAGCCAGTCAAACTGCTTTGTAGCAACAGTGAAAAATACAACTCTCCTGTAGATCCTAAATGCTTCCTTCTCCCACCCACCCCCACTATCATGATCCGAATTCTACCTTTCAAGTCTGTCTAGACCAGAGGATGTATACTGGTGCAGATAGGAACTGGAAACACAGGGAATTCAGGGCAGATGATCCCTCCAGGACCAGTGGTGTGATTGGCGATACTGGGAGGGTAGAGCGAGAGTGGTTTGGAAAGGGGGAACTGATTACAAGGATCTACATGTGACCTCCTCCCTGGGGGATGGACAACAGAAAAGGGTTCATGAGGGAAGGGGTGTGGGCAGGGAGGGGTAAAAAGGAGAACCTGATGCCAGGGGCTTAAGTGGTGAGCAAATATTTTGAGAATGATGAGGGCAATGAATGTACAAACGTGCTTCACACAATTGATGTATGTATGGATTGTGATTAAGAGTTGTATGAGCCCCTAATAAAATGATTTTTAAAAAAAGAAAATGATGATGGTAACAAATGTACAGATGTGCTCGACACAATGGATGTATGTACGGATTGTGATAAGAGCTGTATGAGCTCCCAATAACGTGATTAAAAAAGAGAAATATTACCTATCAACTCTTAAATTCTTTTTAGTTGTTTAAGAAATTTGTTTTAAAAAAAGTCAACATACACAATATCCCACCATGCTGAACCATATTTAATATAGATATGCACAGATACTTATAGTTAGAGACAATAAATATATAGTGAGGAACTAACCCTGAGGTGGGATAATTCTAGTGAGATATCAGTGCCAAAGTTATCAAGGACTTTAAATGATTCTCAGGCTCTTATTCACATAAATTTTCAGTTTGGTTACATATGCACATAAAATAAAACTCTAATTCTCTGTTAGACAAAATTCAAAGGGCAGGGTCTATAAAGCAAATGTTGTAAACAAAAAATTCAGACCCTCACATAAAGTCTATTTATGATTAAAAAGATTATTAGCATTTATAATTGGAGATATTCAAATGAGAAATATGAGAAGTTCATATTGTAAACCTAATATCAAAGCTAAATTTCCATGGGATTCCAAGACCAGCACTCAGAAGTCTCCAGAAATAAATACAAATGGCGGAAGAGTACAAATAATAGAGAAAGTAAAAGAAAAGAATGAGTGAAATAAGTGTAATAGAAAATCAGAAGAGACAGAGCTGCTAAGAAATGGATAACTTCTCAATTGCTAACAATATGATTGAGGCTTCCACCACATCAAGCGATTCTTGGTAGTTCACATCAATGAAGATGACAGCCAAGAAAACTGTCTGGGGCAGTTCTACTCTGTCCCACAGGGTGCTTACGAGTGAATTATCATTCCCGTAGTGTCCAACCACAGTAAAGCACACAAAGAGTGATTCTTTGGGAAAAAGATATGACAGATGAAATTCTGGAAAATATAATCATGAATTTTTTTTCAAGTGAAAGGAAAATAATACTCTAAACAGGAGATTAAATTTATAAAATTATTTACCTCTTAATTCACTTGAAAATTACTGTGAAGTAAATGAATTTGTGCAAGATCATAAGCATCTAAAATATACCAAGAAATAAGAAATTGAATGAAAACATACACAGTGCAAATATAGTTTTACAAAATTCTGTACACAGAAACAGATGCTTATAGGTTTACAAGGAACAGATTTAACATTTCTGTGCCAAATCATGTGTTCCAGAGCACAGAAAAGGATAGAACTTGCTCAAGTCAGCTTACAGAGCCAGGAGTCTTTTGGAAGTATCATCACATTCGTGGCTGTCAACATAAAAGTTAAAAACTAAAAAAAAAAAAAGCACAATTAAGTCAATTACCTTTATCATAAATATATCCGATAAGAAAAATAGCACCCAATTTCCAGAGAAGGTTAATAATATTTGATAAAATTCAATATTCCATATTTGTCAAAGTTTCTCAAAAATGGGTACTATTAAAGATCTTTCATGGTTTTTAGTCTTTTCTGCTCATTCACTCTAGCATTCTCTTTGGGGGTTGTACTTTAGACCTGCTACCGCCCTAACCTTTATTTCAAACATTACACTGGAAACTTTCCTTTTTAATCCTTCTGGTTCTCTTGCCCTGCTATCCTCCAAGACAATAATGGTTGGAATTAGTCAAGGTCTTCAATAAATTTATCCTACCATTTTTCACTTTTCATGTTAGTGAAAAAGAATATCTCACATATTGAGAGCCTAATAGACCATCCTCTTTTGGAAAAAAAAATACGGGTATTCCCATTAGAAGTAAGGAGAGCGACATTTCATTCCACATACTTTGGACATGTTATCCAGAGAGACCCGTCCCTGGAGTAGAATATTGTGCTTAGTGGAGGGTCGTTGAAAAGGAGGAAGCCCCTCATTGAGATAAATGGAAGGAATAGCAGTGATGTGCTTCAACATAGAAAACGCTGTGGGGTTGGCATAGAGTCAGGCCGTGGGTTGTCGTTCTGTACATAGGGCTGCTATGAGTCAGATGTTACTCCCTGGCATCTAGCACCACTATCACTTTCTCCACCTCACCACCACCCACCTTCAGATACTTCTCAACTAGTGAAACTCGACGGTGACCCATGGAATCGCTCCCTCACAAACTCTCTTTGTTTCCGAACGCCAACCTCAATCAACCCAACTACGCATCTCCACTATGATTAAAACCTAATAGCTGAACATAGATAAATCTAATTAAGTTTACTTTGTTAACCACAAGCTTCAGAACACAATCCATCTTGTCAGACATTACTAGACAGCACCCAGTTATCTAAGATCACTATGTCTTACTTTATGTTTCTTGCTTCAACATCCTAGTCCGGCCTCCTTCATACCTTACTCTCAGATACGTTAGTCTGGTAAGCCACGTGTGGATGATTTCAAGGTATCATTTAGTTTGCAACCCCCACCCCCCCGCCTCAAATTGGAAAGCTTCCCTGCATTTGTACCCACTACATTTGCACATACTACATTCTATCTAATAAAATAGAAGTGTTTTTACATCAGTGCAGGCCAATGTTTACACCAGAGTTTTGTCACCTCACACAAACAAATCTGTGACCCACATTTCCCGCATTCTATGTGGTCATATTGAATCACCCCTGCTGACACACAGGGGGACCCTTCCATTGTGCTCCGGAATTTATTCTTTGGGCCATCTCAGGGACTTCTGCCCTTTTCTGCTTCTACTTAAAATCACTAACCTTGGTTCCCCCAGTGAATTCATTCTGAATACCACTCAATCTAAAGGACCTAATTTCTCGGCAATATTCTGATAACATTCCAAATCATTATCCTCACTCATTACCTCTGTTTCACTGTGTCTCGTTCACCCTTTGACCTCTTCAGGGGAAAATGTCATTATTTTAATAAGATAATAAATGACTGTGATATAAAATTTAAGGAGTGAGTATAAAATGTTGACATTTAAAGTAAGCACTCTGTCAATAAAACTCAATACTCACATTTCTGTTCCTGTAATTCCCATGACCACCCCCTAACCCCACCCCTCATACATCAATTAGAGGACTCCGCTTTCTTACCTAACCATCTATTTTGAAGGTACTTTTGTGTAACCATACACAAGTATGCCTCATTATTTTAAACAACTTCATAGCTTGTCACATAAATATATTTACACGCTTCTCTATAATAAAAGGAGCCATGGTTATTGAGTGGGTTACTAACCTTGGGCTGCTAACTGCAGAGGGGAAAAAGATGAGGCATGCTGTCTATAATCATAGGTATATGAATGGCTTGGGGCTCACACTTAATCATAGCCCTAACCTAAAAAAAAAATTAGTTCTTATGAAATGGTTCTGTGCTTGCCTTTGAACTAGCCACACCTGCCCAGGGCACCTGGGGTTAAGCTGCAACCAGAGCAAGTGCTCTGCATACCTGCAGCTGCTAAGCCTCTGCTGGACCAGCGGGGAGGAGAATGGAGAAAGAAAGAGATGGCTGCACTCAATACTCACTCTCATGAAGAGATCACTGATGATATGGGTGCTATAGCAAAGTGTGATGAAGAAATAACGTGGTGCCCAGCTATCAGAAAGAATAGTATCTGGGGTAATAAAAGATTGTCTTAAATCATCAGTTATCTAAGGGAAGCATCAGCTAGATCCACATGGAAGAAGTACAGCCCTCTGTGTGATTCAAGAATTATAAACAATAAAATCCAAATCCAGAGGAGGGAACTGTATCTGCAGTAAGCAGTGAATGACGGTGGAAGTTCCAAATTCTTTTGGGTCCCCACGTGGATTGAGCCTTTGCTGAATTGTATTCACATCTGTAAGGGATGTGAATAAGCATGCTATCACATATAGAAGTTGACTCTGAAAGATATAGTTAGGTTAAAATGAAACTATCATTAGATCTCTTTTTTTGACCCATGAGAAAGTTGTTTCAGTTTTTAATATTTTCTACTTTCTTTTCATTTAAGGCTTTTCTCTGTTTTTTTTAATTATACATATCATTGGGAGCTTCGCAGATAAATGATAGCATTCCATAGTTCAATCACATCAAGCAGTGTTGAACAATTACTACCACAATCAGTTTCAAAACATTTTGTTTCTTCTTGATCTCCTTGCTATCAGCTCCCCTTTGTTCCCTCCCTCCCTCCACTACTCCCCAAAACACCCCCCCCCTTTTTCCTATAATAGTTTTTTTGGGATTTATTTTTGCCTTATCTTACATGATCTAATATACCCATTCACATACAGTTCTGTTGTTTGATCCCATTGAGTGAGGTTATACAGTCATCATTTCTATCAGTTCTTTATTCCTCCCACCCCTTCCTGTGCACTCAGGGAACCATTACTCCTGTTATTGTTTCTGAAGGGTTACCTATCTTGGCTTTCAGCTATTGAAAGATCTTAAATATACAAGTCAACCTATGCAAATCTAACACAATTAATGAGGTAAACCAAATAAAAACCATAACAGTAAGGGGAGGAAATATAAAGAACTAGAGGACAGTTAGTGCTACACTGCACCCTGAATTTTCCATCCTTTCTGTGGGGTCATTCTGAGAAGGACTGTCCACATATCTTACAGGGGGTGGGGGTTGGAGTCTCTACTACATCCATGCTACTTCACTTCAATTTGGTTGCTTGCTTTTGAGCTTCTGATACCTAGTCCCATCAACAACTCATGATCCCCCAGGCTGGTGTACTTTTTCCATGTGAGCTTTGTTGCTTCCCTGCTAGATGGTCACTTGTTTAATTACAAGCCTTTAAGACCCCAGAGCTATACTTTTAATAGTCAGGTACCATCAACTTTCTTCAGCACGTTTGCTATGCCCCAATTTTGTCTTCAGTGATCATGTTAGGGAGGTGAGTAACATTCAATGCCACATTATTAGAACAAACCGTTCTTGAACTGATGTAAGATAAGTCCATCTACTTCCTTGTTGTATTTGCATATATATACATAAACAAATATGCATATTTTTCTTTCCTCTTTTGTTTTCTTTCCTCCCTCCCCCACAATTATGTTTATCCATCATTTGCCTCTCAGTAATTACTCTTAGATATAATTCAATGGGTTGAACTCAATCAGAATAAGCTACACCCTCCTCATCATAAATTTTATAACACTAAGTGTTCCTCTGTACCTATCATTGTTGGCTTCCCACTCACCCCCCACCTCACCTCCCACGTCCCCCAAGAACAATCAGACTAGTCACTGTCTCCGTAATATTGCCTATCCTGCCTATCTTGTATACATAAATGCCAAAATTAAAAATAATTATATAAATAAACATACAGCTAGTCACAAGACAAACAGGGATCTTGACATAGGACAGGTGAATATCTCTCTGTTAAATAGAGAGACGGACACGTTATACATTATCGGTCCAGTCTTCATTTCTTTCAGGGTTACATAGCCTGGGTCCTGCTTACCTAAGAACACCAATTTAGTCTTCAGCATTCATGTCTTAAATATGCACATCCTAAAAAAATCCTCCCTTACTTTTCCTATAGTCAGGGATGGAGGGGTCTCATGACCCCATCTCCCCACCCCATTATGCTTGTAGACTCGTAGTGTGGCCTCTTGTGAGTAACCTCCAATCAGTTCTGATAGCTTGCCAAGTGCTGGATCCAAATCAGAAGCCCACAATCGGGACTCCACGGGGACTTCATGGCTTTGCTCCCATCGCTGGTCTGTTGCACTCTCCTCTTGATTTCCCCCCACATGGTAGGGTCAGACTGGCTGGATCTTCAGGGCTATTCTCTATAGTGTTGTCATCTAGGGAGAGGACTTCACATCTCGTGCTGAGGCAAGCCCTTCAGTCATCTCTGGGAATGAGTGAGCTGCTCTGAGCAAGAACATAGCATTCAAGGATTGGCACACCAGAATGAGGTCTACTCTGGCTCTCCCTTTCCTGTGGAGATATAAGCAATACCCTCCTTTTCTGATGGGTTAGTTCCCTGCCCCCCGTTTCTGTTGTTCCCCTATCCTGATATGGGCCTGAAAGTCATACGAGTCTGTGTGGGGGTGGGGGGTGGGGGTGGGAGAGATGTCTTTCAACACAGGTGCTATCTGCATCTGTTTTTGCTGACATATGAATGATTGGGTTTGGTCTAGTTCATGCCCGAACATCTGTTCCACAGCCCGGAAATTTTGTGTTCTGTGCATTCTCCCTTATGCCTGTTCTGTTGTTTCAACTTACCGGAGTGGACTCATGTTGTTCTTGACCTTTTGCGTTTGGCTAACTTCACTCAGCATACTATCCTCTAATTCTTTCAAAACAATGAGATGTGTCATCATTTCATCATTCTTTCTGATTTTCATCCATTCGTCTAGTGATGGAAATTTAAGTTGTTTACAATTTTTTACACGTGTAAACTGTGCAGCAATGAACATTGAAGAGCAGATGTCTAGTCGTGGTCTGTTTCTTATTCTTCTGCGTATATGTGCAATAGTGGAATTTTGGGGTCATATGGTAGCTTAATTTCCATTTGTTTTAGGGATCGCTAAATCACTTTCCACAGCGTATATATGTATGTACATGATCACCAGCAGTGAATGAGCACTCCTATCTCACCACATCCCGCCAATATTTGTTGATTTCTTTTTTAATTGGGATCTCCTTATGGATGTTAAGTGATATCTCTTTGTTTGGATTTGCATTTCCCAGATGGCTAATGATCAGGAACATTTTCTCATAGGCTATTGGCCATTTGGATTTCCTCCTTTGTGCAACTTCGGTTCAAGTCTTTTGCCCATCTCCTTAGTGGGCTATTCGGTTTATCTTGTTTAAGCTTGCAGGATTCAGTAGATTTTAGTAATAATCCCTTTGTCTGGTATGTTATTACTAAACTAAATATCTTCCCAGTTTGTGGGCTCTCTTATTGCTATCTTGATAAAATCTTTCCATGTACACAGTGCTTTATCTTTAGTAGGCCCCCCTCATCTCTTTGATCTGCCTCTGGATGTGTATTATATCTGATATCCCCTGCATTCCCTGCACTAAGTTTCTTAGCGTTGTCCCAATTTTATCATTGATGATCCTGATAGTTTTGGGATCATCGTTGATGATCCTGATAGTTTTGAGGCTTGTGATCCACCTTTAATTTTTTCTTCTGTATGGAGTGAGTTAAAGGTCTTTTTTTTCTTCATTCTTCTGTAGGTTGATATTCAGTATTTCCAGCACCATTTGTTGAAAAATGCATCTGCTTCCCGTGTGATATTTTGGGGGCCTTTGTCAAAGATCAATTGTCTATATGCTGACGGTTTGATTTCTGGATTTTTTGTTCTTATCCATTGGTCCAAATATCTGTAATTATACCAGTGCCATTCTGTTTTGAGAACTTTGGCTGAATAATAAGTTTTAAAGTCTCATAATGCAAGCCCACCCACTTTGTTCTTCCTCTTGAGAAGTTCCTGTCCATTTCTGGGCATCTTTCCTTTCCATTTGAAGTTGATGGTCAGTTTTCCATTTCACTGAAAAATGATGCCAGGATTTGTATTGGGATTGTGTTGGACCTATATAGTGCCTTAGGCAGGATTGGCATCTTTACAATATTGAGTCTTCCAGTCCATGAGCATGGTAGTGTCTTCCATTTATGAAAGTCCCTGGGGGCTGGAGAAGGAGCGAAGATGGCGGAGTGAGGTGCGTCTAGCGGAGCCGGCCTCGGCGCCGGCGGCCGGGGCCCGTCAAGTCCCGCGTCCGACGGAGTGTGGGCTTCCTCATCATCAGAAGAACATTTCCCTTGACCTTTAGGTGCTTTTATATTTTCTTCACCTCAGAAAGAAAACAAAAATTCTGAACTCAGGATTTGACAAGCATTTCCATGTTATGTCCTGCATCAGGTAGTCCTGCCTCTTTTATCCAGCCACGTTCCCTCTTCATCAAGCATGGGATCTCCTCTACAGGGACCTCCAGGATTGACATGGAAAGGCTGCTTTCCCTTAGTCTGTCCCACCTCTGAAACTTACCCCATGGCAGCCCTTCGCATGCAGGCGTCATGCGGATTTCTCCCCAGAAAGAAGCAACGGACCTGGGACTTCAGTTGTTGGTGGCTTCATTGGGAAGAAATTACTTTGAAAGCCGAAGTCCAACATAAATTTGAAACGCATGCTTTGATGGTGGTATTGTGAACTCTTTACTTTTTGTTCCATATAAGAAGACCAACGAAATAGCAAACATGGATGACTTCAGGTTTGGTTTTTTGTTGTTTTTTGCCATGTCCTCCAGTTTCAGCCATTATCGGGAAAAGCACAGTTCATCCTGCAGCAGTAAGGTCTAACATTCAGTCGAATTTGAAGTATAAAAGAGATGGTGAAACATGACATATATATCCAAACCTCATTTCATGACATATGTGAATAAACCATCACAGTCTCTGTACTGTTGTGAGTTTTTGCATATGTAAACCACAATTTTAGGTGAGATGGGGATTTTATTGTCTCCTAGAGAAGGAAATTGTGTTCACTTTTTCTTGGAAATCTTTGGACATCGATAATTACGTTTTTTTCCATTCAGCTAAGGACCGATGGATTGTATTGTTCGGAAGCTAAGCTCAAGAATGTGCACGTGTTTAATGAAAGACTGGTGAAAGAAAACAAAACTGCCCTTAGCCTATTGATGGAACCCTTTACCTTCCTGGGAGGTGGGCTGCTGGGTTGGAAATGACGTTATTGTTTGAGGACTTTCCATTTGAGACTTGGTTTTTATTCTGTCATGGCAGGAAAATTAGCATGAGGGTTTTTGCCATTCAGAAGATGTTGATGAACCCTAGGTTATGATCTGCTTTCAACGTTGGACCTAAAGGAGGATGGTGTGGGAAAGTTTCATTCACATAGCTCCTGTCTCCTAAGCAGCAAAGATGCCTTAACCAGCTACATGACTCTGGTGTTTTACATTGTTTAGTTTTGTCGTTTATAAAATTATAAGTAACTTTAAAAAAAAAAAAGAAAGTCCCTGTTGATTTCTTGTAATAATGTTCTGTCGTTTTCTGTGTACAGATATTTTGGGTTTTATTTTTGGTTAGGTATCTCCCTAGATATCTCAGTCTATGGTTGGTTATTGTGAAAGGTATATCTTTCTTGATCTCTTTCCTGTAAGCTGCTCAGTGGTGTATAGCAACCTAATTGACTTCTGCTTGTTGATCCTATAGCCTGCCACTCTACCCTATTTCTCTTTCATTTTCAGCAATCCTTTAGTGGAGCCTTTGGGGTTTTCTACCTATAAAATCATGTGATCTGCAAATAATGATAATGTCACTTCTTCTTTCCCCCGACACACAATTCTGATAGCCTTCCATTGCCTTCTATTGTTAGCTGGGACCTGCAGGACATGGTTGAATACAAGTGGAGAAAAGGGACGTTTTGATCGGGTCCCCTTTTTCAGGGGGAATGTTTTCATCTTTCTCTGTTGTTTGTAATACTGGCTGTTGCTTTTAGCTTTATTATATTGAGGGAATGTCCTTGCAATCCAATCTTCTTGAGTGTCTTTATTTGGAATGCGTTTTGACTATTGCCAAATGTGTTTTCAGCACCTAATGATATTATCATGTGATTCTTGACCTTTTTTCTTGTCAATATTATGGATAATGGTGATGGATTTTCAGATGTTGAGCAATCCCGGAACAGAATCCCACTTGGTCACGATGGATTATTTTTTTATATATACTTTTATATTCTACTGGTCTTGATTTTGTTTTAAGGATTTTTGCATCTATTTTGATTAGCGATATCAGCCTGTAGTTCTCTTTGGCTGTGGGATCCTTGCCTAGCTTTGGTATCAGTGTTATACTTGCTAGAATGTGTTGGGAGCTTACCATCCTTTGCTGTGTTCTGGAGGAGCTTGTGCTGTGTAGAACTGGTGTCAGTTCACCCCTGAATGCTTGGCAGAATTCTCCTGTGAAGCCATTTGGGCCAGGGCTTCTTTTAGTTGGTAATTCCTTGATGACCTTATTTATTTACTCTTTTTCTGTGGGTCTGTTGAAGTGCTTGATGCTCATATGAGATAATTTGGAGAGGATTTGTTTTTCTAGGTATTTTTCCATGTTTCCAAGTTGCTGAATTCTGTGGAGTACAGTCCTTTGTTGTGCTGTGTAAATCGTCTTTTAATTTTATTGGTGTCTGTTGCTTTGAAATTCTCCTGTTTCATCCCTCGTCCTTTATATTGAAGTCTGCTCCTTCCTATCATTTGTTAAGTTTGCAAGCAGTTTGATGATTCTGTTGATACTTTTGAAGAAATAGCTTTTCACTGAGTTTTTTTTTCCCCACTGTGTTTTGTTTGCTTTCCCACTCATTTATCTCTACCTGATTTTTATGATTTCTTTTTGCTATTAGAAGGATTATTCTGTTGACTCTGTTCCAGCTGCTGAAGGTTTTATAATAGGGTGTTGTGTTGGGCAGGGTTCTCTAGAGAGACAAACCAGATTGCTAGTAATTATATATAAATATTTTTATAAAGATAGATATATAATATAAGAAATGAACCATTAAATTATATAGAGATAGATAATACAAGAAATTAACAGTTAAATTATAAAGCAGTGAGACACTAGCAGTCCTTTAAGGCTTGAGAGCCACCAATTGCCAGTCCCTTTGCTGTAGAGAGAGCTGGGCTATATATACCCAGGCAGCAAACAACAAGGCAGGTCCCCAACTGTCATCAACTGTGGGTCCCCAGCTCCAGAGATGAACATTCCAATCGTGTGGGCTTAAAGGGACCTCAACTTACAGCGACATAGTCCACAGGCTAGGCATCCCACAGGTAGTGTGCCCCTTTAAACTGAGGCACAGAACAAGCAATGCGAGGCTCACCGAGCCATTTATCCCTCTGCCCTTCAGTTAATCCTACTTGTGTTTATCGGCCAGGCTGGCACAATAAACTATCTCAGGTGTCGAGTATAAATCTCTCCTCCGTTTTAATATAAACATTTATCAAGCACATATTAAGCATCCTCTGATAACTGCCTTAGCTGTAGCCCATAAGTTTTGGCGTGTTGTATTTTCATTCCCATTTGTTTTAAGAAATTTCCTAATTCTGTCTCAATTTGGGCCAGTCTTTTCTAAGAAGTAAGCTACTTAGCCCCCATGCATTTTCCTTTGCTTTATTCTTCTTTATTTTGTAGAATTCCAGCTTTATGGCGAAGTGGTCAAAGAAGGAAGTCTGAGTGACTTCTTTATATTTGAATTTACTCAAAATTGACCTGTGTCCCAGCATGTGGTCTATGTTTAAACATTTGCCGTATGCACTTGAAAAAAATGTGTATTTTTTTTTTTTGCAGTTGGGTTGAAAGCTCTATCAGGTGATTGTCATTCACTTTAAGTACTTTTCTCCATCCTTTGCTCCTCAACCAGTTTTTGTCTGTGAGCTTCAGATGTAAGACACTTGTATAGATTGATGGGTTTTGTTTGCTAGCTCAATCTGCTACTCTTTGTCTTTTAATAAATCTTTGACTTTTAAGCCATTGACATTCACAGTAATTACACTCATCTGGAGTTTTGCTTTCATCTCATACTTTTGTCTTAGGTAATTTCCAATATCCTTCCTTAGCTGAGTGTTCTGTGTGATTGGGGGATTCATTCTTGTCTTCTTTTTCCCATTGGGTCAAAGAGGTCGCAGACATGCTTTCTCTGTGATGGCTCTTGGGTGGTATTACACTACGTGGTTGTCTCATGTTTTTTTGTTTTGTCTTTTGGTAGTTGTCTCATGTTTGTGTTCTGTGGATGTTGGTCTTCTGTACAAAGTGGGAGGTAGCTACTCAGGGGACCTGGTTACAGACAAGTCACAGGCATCGGTTGAGACCAGCCCCTCCACTGTGGTCAAGAGCAGCAAAGGAGGCATTGGGCAGGCAGGGGGAAAGGGGACCTCAGCAAGGTACCACTGCATTCCTTGCGGGCAAGAATCTGGGAGTGAAGTCTAAATCACTCCCACAGTGCCCTAAGCTGGAATTTCACTTCGAAGTTCCCCGAGTTGACAGTTTTGGTAGGGGAGAGATGCTCCATCCAGAGCCCGAGAGAAAATTTCAATGCCAAGGTGCGGGAAATGCGTGACCTTGACACTGTTCCTCGGTATTCTCTGTGGGCAGGAATCAGAATGGGGAGACTAAGCCTGCTCCCACAGGGCCGGGTGCCACTGCTTGACCTTACCAGTTCTCGAATTCACTCGAAGAGAGAGCTAGTAGGGCCTCTTTCTTCGACACCATCTTCCTGGAAGTCCTCTCTGGATAGTTTTGTTCTTTCATGCTTTATCTGTTTGTTTCCGCTTTTGTTTGATATGATTTTCAGTATATGAAATCCAAATATAGATAAATCTATAGAGACAGTAACTAGATCTAGGGTAGATGATACCTTCAGGACCAGGGGTGTGAGGGGCGATACTGCGAGGGTGGAGGGTGAGTGGGTTGGAAAGAGGGAAGCGATTACAAGGATCTGCATGTGCCCTCCTCCCTGGGGGACGGACAACAGAAAGGGGGGTGAAGGGAGACGTCGGACAGGGCAAGGTATGACAAAATAATAATTTATAAATTATCAAGGGCTCATGAGGGAGGGGAAAGCGGGGAGGGAAGGGGGAAAAAGAGGACCTGACACAAAGGGCTTAAGTGGAGAGCAAATGCTTTGAAATGATGAGGGCAAAGAATGTACAGATGCGCTTTACACAATTTATGTATGTATGGATTGTGATAAGAGTTATATGAGTCCCTGATAAAATGTTAAAAAGAAAAGTACATTAATAATTACCTAGAGAAAAGACAGGGAGGCTGGGAGGAAATAGGCAGTTAATCACAATGCGTACAAAGAAGAAAATGTTCTGAAACTGATTGTGGTGATGCTTGCACATCACCTTAATATTCTTCTTAATGTGATTGAGCTATTAAATTGTATGATGTGTGAATTGTATGACAATAAAACAATTAACAATTTTTTGGTCAGATCCCATCTAGTCAGCTCTGACCTATAGCAACCCTGTGCACTACAGAAGGAAATACTGCCCTGTCCTGTCCCATCCTCACAATCGTTCCCATGCCTAAGCCCAATGTGGTAGTCAATGGATCAATCCATCTTATTGAAGACCTTCCTCCTTTTGCTGTCTCTATACTTTACCAAGGGTGAGATCCTTGGAAATCCATGGGCCAATTTTTTTTCTGACTTATAGGGTTGCTATGAGTCAAAATTCAATCAACTCAGTGACAGTGAAGTGTTTTTTCCTTTTTCTCTCTAAAATGAAGATTTAGATTGCTTACAATTTTTTACCAAATTGGAAAACGCTACAGTAAATTGTAAAAGTTGTAATTGTGTGTATCTTTATGGCATGTGTTTGTAGCCTATATTCTTAAAAACTGTGTCTTGATAAATTTTTGTAATATTATGAAATTGCCTACAGAATTGTGCTCACACAATCTCACTTATATGAGAGGGGATATTATTTCCCCATGTTTCTCACTAAACCAAAACACCAAACCCACTAATTGAGTCAATTCTGGCTCAAAGTGACCTAACACAAGTTACGTGACAAACCTTTATGGGAATGTTCATCCTGATCTTTCTATCCATTAGTTATTGGTGGGTTTGAACTGTCTTGCTTGTTGATAGCAGCCCCAACCCTCACAACTACAGTGTAATACGAATATTTAGATTTTTGGCAAAGGCATAAACTTGGAAGCTTGATGAACAAATATATTCAAAGTAGTATTCATTTTGTTATAATTGGGAAAGACAATATATTCTGATTAAAAAAACTATTTCCATATATCTATTTATTCTTGCCACTGCCTTTTTCTATTTTGTAGTTTATACTTTTCTCATTGTTTTGTATTGCCAATGTATTAAAAGCATTCATATCAACATGAATGATACCACAATTTCTAAGTTATTAAGTTACTATGCTTATAATTTTTGGTTTCCATATATTTATTTATTTATTTGCCATGGGAACGACTTGGATTTTGATTAGCTCATATATAAATGTTTTGTTTGGGTTTTTTACTATTTTGGAAGTTTGTTCCTTGCTCAGAAAGACCATTTCTAATTATGAATAGCTATCATTTCCAATAAAAATAAATATAGATGCAAATATAGATTTATGAAATTTCCAATGTTTTTTTATTTTCCTGGTTGATGGTCTTATAGTTTATGTATTTTCTTTAAAAACAATGATCCTTCCAGGAATCCAAGTGGAAGGCAAATTTTGAGAATGATGAGGGCAACTAATGTATAAGGGTACTTTACTCAATTGATGTATGTATGGTTTGTGATGAGTTGTATGAGTGCTAATAAAATTACTTATTTTAAAAAGAGGATTAAAAATAAATAATAGAAACAACACTAGAGACCACATAAAAACAATTATACACCTGAAACTTATTTCATGTAAGGATTCATGGTGCAAATATAGCTTATATTCTCACCCCCATAAATGTTATCTAATTATGCCAATAAGTTTGAATCACCAACCATTCTACAGCTCTATTCATTTTAAATACTAATTTCACCAGAAATAAATCTCTATATAGTTAAGTCTATGTCTGTTTACTCTATTATATTATATATGAACTATTTATGTTCAGTGTTGTAAGGAGCCTTGGGGGCTTAGTGGTTCCTTGATGGGTTTCAGGGTCAGCAGTTCCAAACCGTAGTTGCTTTGTGGGAGAAAAAATAGATTTTTCTAGTCCCATCCAGAGTTATAGTCTCAGAAACCCAAAGGGGAAATTCTACCCGGTCCTACAGAGTAAGCATTAACTCAATGACAGTGAGTGTTCAGTATTAACATTGCCTGCTGTCTTGTAATATTTTTTAGCATCTTCTTGTATGATTAGTGTATATTCATTGTTCTGTTTCAAATTACCCAGGTTATATGGTAAAAAAACAGTTTATATATAGACTTTAGAAACAATTTACATTTTCCATGGAAAATAATGGGAAAAGTTATTAGGATTACAAGAAATAAATTAACTAATTTATGGAAATAAATACATTATGATTAGACATTTTATCATAAAAACACAATAGATCTTTCAACTTCAAGACCTTCCTCTTTTTCACTACCCCTCTGTGTTAGACAGGGTTCTTTAGAGAAACAAAACCAGGACACTTATGATTATATAGATGGATAGATAGATATAGCATGAATTAATTAATTGTTTAATTAATTAACTAATTAGTAGTACAGAGGGCTCAGTTCAACTCACTTACATGGGACAGTTAGCATACTGGATGTCCTTCATCTCATTAGGGCTGCTGAGTCCAAGGTCAAGGAAGCAGACAGTTGAATCTTTCCTCAGACAAAGCAGGCTGTCCGTCCATGTTCAACCACAGGCAGCAAACAGCAGGGTGGGTCACCAACAGTCAGCAGCTCAGGAACTCAGTGAAGCAGGCCTGGATGGGATATCTAACTCAAGCAATGCAGGAGGACAGGATCCACCAATCTCAAGGTCAAGTGATGTATACACCAGCAGTGTGGCGCAGCAGGTCTTGAAGGATCGATCCTCAAGCTCTAACGACATGATCCACAGGTTGGCTGTTCCAAAGGTAGTGTAGCTCACAAGTTGAGGCATAGAACTAACACTGCTGCACGTTGGTCTGATCACCAGAGAGCAAGAGAGAGAGTTGTGGGTCTCGCCAAGCCATTTATCTCTTTGCCCCCCAATCAAACTGCAACGTTATTAATCCCACATGTTCCTATTGGCCAAGTGGGCACAATAAACCTACCTATCACACCCTCTTTTACCAAGCATAGTGTCCATACTTTCAATATTCTTAACCAACAGCATAAAAAATTGCATCTATTCTTCAGTCTGCTTTATTGAATGTCCAACTTTCACATACAGAGGAGGCAATGGAAATACCATGGCTTGGGTCAGGTTTGTCTTAGTTCTCAAAGTAACATCCTTGCTTCTCAACACTTTAAAGATGTTTTGTGTAGCAAGTTTACTCAATGCAACAAGCGTTTTGATCTTTTGACTACTATTTCCATGAGAATTGAATATGGATCCAAGGAAGACTAAATCATTAACAATTTAAAGCTTTTCTCTGCATATCATGAGTTTACCTAGTGGTCCAATTACGAGGATTTTGGTTTTCTTTACACTGATTTGTAGTCCATAATGAAGACTGCAATCCTTGATTTTCATCAGCAAATGTTTCTAGTCCTCCTCCCCTTCGGCAAGCAAGATTGTGTCATCTGTATTTATATCACAGGTTGCTAATAAGCCTTCCTCCAATGTTGATGCCACATTCACCACATTCTTCTTCATATAATCCAGCTTCTCTGATTATGTGCTCCATACACAGACCTTATTCTGTTCTAATTCCTTTGTTCTGCTGCCACAACTGTCTCTCGATCTATGTACAAGTTCCACACAATGAAAGGAGTGTACAAACATTATTTTAAAAAAATATTTCCAGAAAGGACCATTGATTTCCTCTTTATATATTTTATGTGAGTTGCAATTTTCACATATGGAATAATACAGTTGTCTCGCTTTTCTAGTAGTCCTGTAACAAAAATTACACAAATGGATAGCTTTAACAAACAGAACCCCTGGCCCCCCCACACACATGCACACAATTTAAGAGTGTAGAAGTCCAAATTCAGGGTACTATCCTAGGAGAAGGATTTCTTTGGAAACCTTTGGCAGAAGACTTCTTCTTTTATGAGACTGTTCCTTGAGTGATCGTAATGTGGGTTTTATCTTCCTTCTCTCATTTTTGCTTCCCCACTTGCTAAACTTCTTATATATCTCAAAAGAGATGGACCTAGGACACACATTCTATGTGAATATAACAAAGAAAATTCACTCCCACGTGAGATTGTATCCACAGATACAGGCTTTAAGATTTGCAACTAATGTCTTTTGGGGACAAAGTTTAATCTATTACAACAACTGAGAAAAATGCTCCAAAACGTGTCTTTCACTCTAACACAACATTTTTTTAATAGAAATTCCAGCAAACCAATCTAAATTCATTAGCCAGAATTATAAGCAATTTTATGGCTCTTATTTTCTTCTTAACTAAATAAGAGAAATTTTATGCCACAGCAAATACTCTTGATTCTGTTTTTTGTAAATAAAGCAAATAAATGAGGATATGAAAAAGCTAAGACTAAAAATAAAATCAATGTACTTTCTAAACACCTCCGTTCTATTCATGTTTGAGTTTTATATTCTTGGCCCCTGGCTTCCAGATTTGCTTCAAAAATTATTAATCTTGTTATTGTTTATTGCTTTTGCTACTGTTGTTATGAATGTCTTGACCAGAGTCTTAAATGGTTTATATATAGATTGCCATAAGTGAGAGTTGAACAACTCACTCTGCAATGAAAAGAATATATACCTAATCTTAGTCCACCTGTAGACCATGTTCTGGAAACCTCCACTGGATTAGTAAAATCTCAGCATGAGGAAGGTATGGTTGTTATAGATGAGTGTTCTGTGATTTCATTGTGTATCTTACTATCAAGTGGCCTCGTACTCACAGGTAGGTGTTGGTGATTACCTTTTGAACATCAACAGTCTCCCAGGACATCAACATACACATGATGCGACCAGGATGTGTGAACTCTAAACAGAAACACGTCACTATAGTGTATAATCACTTGCACAATATAAAGAGTTTTCAAGTCACAAAAATTAGCTAGACACTCTTGTCCTGGCTAACATGGGTACTTGCTCCTTTACCAATTAACATTTAGTCTCACTATATTCTTTCCTCCACCTAGATAAAATTTCTTAAGATAAACAATCATAGAATTACCCTTACCCTCTGATAGCATCTAATCTAAGGCAAAAGCTAACCGAAATTACATAACATTAACTCAAATCCTATAATAACCAATTCTAACATTTTTGTTTGTTTGTTTTTATCATTTTATTGGGGGCTCGTACAACTCTTATCACAATCCAACATCCATCTATTGTGTCAAGCACATTTATACATTTGTTTCCCTTAACATTCTCAAAACATTTCTTATTATATAAACTCAGATATGAAATTATTGAAAACAATTTTTTTCTGTTACTAAGGGTTATATCTGGGTGAAGGAATTAAGAAATTTGTCAATTTCTTCATATGTTTCTCTACTTTAAAACATTTCTACCCTGAGTCCATATTAATCTTAAAATCATGAAATGTTAAAAAAGTTTCCTTAAATATTGCTTATATTAAATTCATTTAGAATTAATATATATTTTATATTGAAATTGGGTATGAATATCAGAGTAGATTCAGACTAATGAAATGTGAGTGGCAATGCTGTGTGCCATTTGAGACAAAATGTCTAAGAAGTTAGCAAGTCCTTTCAGCACACTTTTCTTTGCCTTTGCATCGCTGATGCTGATGAGTCCTCAGAGAATGGAGAAGCCATAGGTAGAAAGAATACGAACCCTAGAATCACTGAAGGGGGGAAAACAACATAATTGTTGATCATTTTTTCACTGCTTTATGAATAATATTCTTTTCCTTCTTGTTGCACCCATTCTTTCTTTCCTTTTTCACTTTAATCGTTTCTAGCTATGACAGGTTATGTCTGAACACAAGTGTTTTGGATTTCCCATACTTTTCAATATTATCTATACTTTGTAAATTGTTGTCAATGATTTCATTTTACTTCGCTCCATTATCAACATTCATGGAAGCAGTAGTCAAGATATCCAATGGCGTATTTACCTGGGAAATCTGGTGCGCGTATTATACCTCTTTGAAAGTGATGCAAAGCAAACAGACCACGATGAGGCCTATGGTGTGTAAGCTGATGGTTTAGAGGGACACATTTGGCTTCCTCTGGCGGCACAAAGCTGGAGAATCCAACACACACCATCCCAAGGTTGACTGCCTCCACTTTTATCCTTCTTTTACCATATTGTAACTATTCCTTCCATGCCACTCAACTTCTCTGTGGAGTTCAATAACCCCTTGAATTGGCTATATGGAATTCACAGACATGATGCACAATTATGGGGATTTATTAGGTAAGTAAACTGGTTACCACAAGCCAGGATCAGAAAACATCAGGAATCAGCTTATTGCTAATAGTCAGAAGTAACATTTTTCTCTGTGGTTCTCAGTCATTCAGCCATGTGGTCCCTTGACCTCTGCTTTGTTCTGTGTTCTCAGAAGGACGCTGTGCTGCTTCTGTGCTCTGCATCATGGTCTCAGTAGGGTTCCACAGCTCTGGCTCATATGACTTCTGGTGTCCCTGCTCCATCCACCACTTCACTCTTGCTTCTTGATGGTCACAGGATTCTCTGTTAACACTCCTGAGATGTCTTTCTTACACAAGGGATGGCAACATTGACCAGCTCCCAATTTAGAGTCCGCTACACCTTATCACAGTCCCTGGGTGGGAGTTACAATGGCTACGGATGGAAGCGCCTTGCCAACCAATTTCACATCACTAGTTTGCACCTGCCCCATCATGGTATTTCCATTGCTGGTGTTTTAGATGCCATCAAATCACTGCCAAGCCATAGTGACCCTATGAACAACAGAGTGGAACACCTCCAGGTCCTGTGCCATCCGTCCTCACAATTGTTGCTGTGTTTGAGCCCATTGTTGCAGCCACTGAGCTAATCCAGCTCCTTGAGGACCTTCCTCTTTTTCACTACCGTATACTTCACCAACACGGTGTCCTTTTCCAGGGACTGGTCTTTCAGATCTCTGTGTCCAAAGTATGTGGAACAAAGTCTTACCATACTCTAAGGAGTATTTCTGGCTGTATTTTTTCCAAGATAGGTCTGTTTGTTCTTTTAGAAGTTCACGGTATTTTCACATTCTTCACCAACATCACAGTTCAAATGCACCTATTCTTCAGTTTTATTTATTCAGTGACCAACTCTCGCATGCTTATAAGGTAATTGAAAATACCATGGTTTGGGTCAGGCTTACCCTAGTCCTTAAGTAACACCCTTGTTTTTCAACACTTTAAAGAGGCCACGTGGAGCAGATTTACCCAAAGCAATGTGTCCTTTGAAATCTTGACTGCTACTTCCATGAGCATCGATTGTGGAACCAAACAAGGCTAAATCCTAGACAACTTCAATTTTTTTCTCCATTTCTCATGATGTACCTATTGCAGTTGTGAGGATTTGGGGGTCTTCTTCATATTGGGCTGTAATACATACAGAAGGCAGAAATCCTTGATCTTCATCAGCAAGTACTTCAAGTATTCCCCACTTTCAGCAAGCAAGATTGTATCATCTGCATATCACAAGTTGTTAATAAGTTGTTAACAAGTTGTTAATAACACTCGGATCCTAATGTTGCATTCTTCTTCATATAGTCCAGCTTCAATGAGTTTCTCAGAATACAGACTGAATTGGTATTATCAAAGAATACAACCCTGAAGCACACCTTCTAAATTTTAAGCCATGTAGAAATTCATTCGTTAAGTTGGCACAACTTGTTCCACATGATAAAAATGAAATGTTCTGGAATTCCCATTCTTCTCAAGGCTATCCATGCCTTGTTATGATTCACACAGTAAAGCGGCTTTGCAATTGCCTCATATCTATGTGAAAACTGGACCATGAACAGGAGACACTGGAGAAGAATTCATGAATTTTATTTATGGTGTTGCTGCGTACCATGAACTGTCAGAAGAACAAATAGTTTTGTTTTGGAAGAAGTGCAGGCCGAATGCTCCTAAGAAGTAAGAATGTTAGTACTTGGGGCATATTATCAGGAAAGATCAGTACTTGGAAAAGAACATAGTTTTTGGTAAAATGGAGGGCCAGCAAAATGAGAAAGACCCTCTTTGAGATAGACTGACACAGTGTTTGCAACAATGGGCTTAAATACAAGGAATGTGAGTGAGAATGGTACAGGATTAGGCAGTTCTTCATTATGTTGTGCATAGATGGGATCCATACTGACTACTACAGACCCCAAAGCCAAAACATTTCCTTAATAAGAAATTATAGCCCAGTCCAAAATGGAATAAAATTGGATATATACACCAAAATATGTGCTATATAAATACACACACATATATAGTGTTAAGCAGATTAGTTTAGGAATACAAACTTAGAAATTTACCTAATTAAATGATTATTTTAATAGTTAAACATTCTTAATGTGTCTAATTTATAACTAGTTACTTAGTCCAAAAAAACAGTAGGTCTTTCATATTACATAATAGAAATAGAAAATGATGTATTTTTAAATGAGCATAATTAAGTACTGAGATAATTTATTATTGCATTGATTGGCAAATGTAGGAGAAAGATAAGTAGTGTGTTTCCTGAGCATGAACTAAATATTTTAGGAGCAATTTTCAACATGAGTGGAATCTCTATCACTTCATATCGCACCATTTTTCACTATCTTATATTGGTGTTTTAACTTTATTGTGTGGTTGTATTTGAAATAAACTATATTTAAGTCACTTCGGAACTTGTCATATATTTTTGTTATCCTCTTTTATAGCTACCACAGGAATTTAGTCATTCATTTTAATGTTATCTTCTGACTCACAAATATAGTCAAATTGGTATGTTTTTAGATATATCAGTAGAACAAAAATTTGTTTCATACCAATTGATAATATATTTAAAGTCATAATTAAAATGGTTCAGTTAATATTTAAAATGTATAAAATAACAGAGAACTTTTTTTGTTTGGAGGGATTTCTTACATCAGGACCACTTCAGATTTTCTATCATTAAGAATACTGAGTTTACACTTTCACACAAATTGGAACTCAAGCAAGGCAACATTACAGAAGCCCAATATTCACAAAGAAACAGGAAGATGATCTCTTGCTCTTATCATTTTAAAAATTTAATCAAAGATGGATTTGCTTGGCCTTGACTCTTTCCAAGCAAGGAAGCCACCTCCTTTCTCATGCTCAGGTTGTTTTAATTAATCGTCACCAGTTTCAAAGGCTTAATTTTCTGGGGGAAAAAGAGCTGCTTTGTTCTGTAAACATTTTTTTGTGGGTGCTGGAACACAGAGGACATGGATGAATATGTGATCTTTCCTAATGCTGGTGGTTTACCAAGCACAAACAGAAAATGAAAAGCCTTTGTTTTACTTCTCATCTTTTCTTCAGAGGAAATACTCAACTATGACTCGTCAATGTTTACAAAATTCTCAAGGATTTACTTTATAGCCCGTGATTGTTTTTTTGAAAGAGAAGTGTGAGAAAAGGGAATATATTTGATTTTTGCTTTTAGCAAAAATTTCGGCATCAATTTTTGTCTTGGTTTCTAGCCACTCTGGTATTTTTTTCAATTCAAGTTTCCTCTAAGACTTGAAAACATTAAGCATGTATATATGTAAAAAATATGTATCTATAACTTTTATGATATTAAATCCTTTGATATAGCCTCCAGCAGTAATCAATAAGTTTGGTTTTGTTTCAACACCTGTCTAAACAAAATAATACTGAACATCACGTTCATTGATTTGAACACATTTTGATTAAGGTTGTGCTTTAAATGAAAGAAGAAATGACAGTTTTGTATTCCATATAAGGGCATTTGGATTTTAAGCTGTAGAGTGGTGGAGACATTGTTAAATAAGAATTTAATCAGTGTGACGATATCTACATTACTATTCAAACACTAAGCTCCTGTCACTGAGTCAATTCCAACTCATAGCAAGTCTATAGGGGTTTTCTCTAGAGTCATTGTAAGTCAGAAATGTCTTGATGGTTGCGAATTCTTGTTGTTGTTGTTTTGGTGGGGGATAAGATCAAAAATGCATAGTGACCTATTGAAAAGCTTTTATTGTATTTCTGAGATCCCACAAAATTAGATACTTTTAAGCCTCAAATATAAGTACTTAACACATACACTCCATCTCTCTTTTACCTTCTAAGTTCCGGGAAACAAACTATAAGTTTTTCAGGATGTTTAATAGGAAATAAAGTTAGCCTACCACAGTCAAAGTCAATATTAAAGGTGAAATAGTATAAAACTTGGTCTACTGTATTTTATCAATTGCCAATGACAGTCTTGTGTTACTTTGAGTATTTTAATCCCAAAGAACTCCTACAAAATTTGATGTTTTCTGCCACGTTAAAGAGGATTCCTGGTGATGTAATAGTAGCATTTTGGGTTGCTAGCAAGGTCAGCAGTTTCACACCACCAGCCCCTCTGCAAAAGACCAGGCTTTCAACGCCCATAAAGTTTACAGTCTCCTAAATCCACAGGGGGCAGTTCTACCCTGCTCTATAGGGTCACTCTGGGTCAAAACCGACTCAATGGCTGTGAGGGTGAGGAGGGTGTTAAAACATAGCATTGATATAATGCTAAAGAATTAAGGTTTACAATACATTTTAGTATGGATTTTGAAATGCATTCCAAGAATAGGGCATATGACTCACAGTACAATGTATTATAGGCTCACAGTTCCCTTCTGCATTGAAATAATGGATATTAATATTATCAACCTTTGAATAGGTGTATGTAACAAATGGAGACTTTAAAAAAGACTAAATGGATTATCATTGTATTTGCCTACTAATTTAAAATAATATCTATTGGTCATAATAAAAACTATCTATAGATTTCATAATATTTTATAGACTCAGGAAATAAGTCATTTTTAAATTATAAATATATTTCACCCTTATTGTCCTAGATATAGTATCAAAAATCTTTAGGAAATATCTGGTCTCCCCAAGGAAACTTAGACCCCACTAAAATCACAATTGGCTTCTTTCATAGCTTTTATTTTAATAGAATCTACCACTATAAATGGGAGAGTCACACTTAAACCTTCAATTTTCTTTTTTTAAGAATATCTTCATTGTTCATTGATAACTGAAGTAAAATGTCAAGCAACTCTCCAAAGGATGACAAGCTGCTGAGCATTTTATACTGGAATGATACAAGAGGCAAGACTCCAAGATTCACAGGAATATTTGGGGGTAAACTCTGCTACTTTGGTGCTTCTAGAACATATATATATATTATTACCCTGGATAAAGAATCAGCATTTGGACGATGGAAGAAGATGGCATCTAGTTAGACTCACCCACCCAGAGCTCTTGTTGCCAGACCAGAATGTTGCAAGGTAAGATGAGGAGACTGGGCAGTGGAGTCCTGAAATTAGAATCAGGGTACTAAGATAAGGTGACCAGATTTTAACATTGGTAAAGTAGGACATCATTGACCAGGGGGTGGGGGTGTAGTGGGGGGAGGGCGAGTCTTGATTAAAAATTTGGTCTATATGGAACAACAAAAATTTTCATAGAACACAAAAAATAGTATTTTAATATGCTTTTAAAAATTTCAACCTAAATACAATTTACAAGTATAATACATTAAAAATTTGTGTATAGTATTATTTTATTCTTTGGCATATTTCTCATTTGAGTGAATTTTTTTAGTAGATTGCTGTCGTTTAAAAGGTCATGAATTTTTTTCACAAGATTTGTTAAATTATATTTCACATATAAAATGGCTTTCAAAGTCTCACCACTGAATTGTGATTTTTTTATGATGTCCACACTTTATTTATTGTAGAAAAAATGCATTCAGTTGCCTCATTAATTCCTGGTAAGGACAGCGCACATTCCACAATTTTTAGTGTATTATTGTATGGAACATGGTTTGTTTCAAAATGATGAAATATTTCTAACCATTTCTTCTCTATTGTGATATTTGCTGATGCTCAAGATTTAACCTCTTCCTTATCCATATATTTTTTAATAATGATACCTCATTAAAAAGATCATTTTTTGAAATATTACTATATGGGAAATTTTGAGTAATATGATCACATGACTTCTGCACATCATTCCAATTAAGTTCTTGTTTTCATGTAACCCAATGAAAATGTTAAATATCATTGTAATGTACCATCCACTCTTCTAAATAATCTATGCAGTTACTATAGAATTTTTAACGTGATTCATGATATTTGCACGATTTATTGCACCTTGTTCTTCTAGCTGACTTATACTATTACGGATAGTTAACGGAAGAAATTTATTTTCTAATCGCTCTTGACACTGAAATTTTTAAATTACTAACTTCATTTGCTACTTTGATTACCAAAATTTTGTTGCCTTCAATAAGTTTTATAGTATTTTGAAAAAGAACTGTTTGATTGTGTACAAACTCTAGCCAATTTTTGAAGATACTTTTAAAAAAGACTCTTCTAAAATTCTAGGACATTTATCCTGTGATAGAAAGTAGGATTTCAAAGGATCGTATATTTTCAAAATTCTTTCGACAGCTGGCAAAAGAGCTCACCAGCGCGTTTTACTGTATCCAAGTATTTTCTGATATTCGACTTCCGCACTTGCACAAAATTCTTTAAGCAGTTCAACCCGCACAGTGTATATATAGAAATAAGAATATATTTTAATGACAATATTTTCCACATCTACGGGCAACAAATCAGCAGCTGTTTGAGTGGCGGTATGTATTATGTATATTCCCTTCCCGTTCTCCCGCTGTTCCCTAGCATGTTGTGCATTCTTTCCAAAAATCGGGACTTTTTAAAAATGACGAGGGAAGAGGGACAAATTGTTAAACATCAGGACTGTCCCGCCAAAAGCGGAACATCTGGTCACCTTATACTAGGGTCTGTCCTGAATCTGCTCTTTAAAATTTCCACTCACGAAGTCAACCAAGAACACACTAAGTAACTCTAGGTTTGGCGTGCTGGGCTGTGGGCTCCAGCTGAGCAAGCAGCGATTTCCCCAGGCTGACGCCCTAAAGGGGACATAATCCCAGACACGCAGAGAACCTCAGACAGCCAGTCACAGGACCCCACGCCCGAGCTACCCACTCAATTAGCTGCCTGGAGCTCATAGCCAGGGGATCTGGTTGGTGGATAATCATAAATTTGCAGCAATTGAAAAAGAAGTAAGGAAATGTACCTGAGTCAGATTGTGGTGTGGCAGAAAATAAGGGGATCATCAGAGTCTAGGGGGCGAATTCAGGTCCAGATGACCGAGAAGAAACAACCTCTCTGATAAGCTGGATCTCCTCCCCTGGGGGTCAGCATAACAGCCCCTCAAACAGGGCACTCCATAAGCCCAGTATAAAAAAGAGAGAAAATATATTTTCCTGGTAAAAACTGCAAATCCCAGGCTCATTGTTCAACTCCCAGGCAACAGACAGAAGGAAGCCTTTAACATACATTAGCATAATAGGGGAGCCCATGCTAAGGAAGGCCAGAAGTTAGCTACAGAGGCTTTCAACATAACAGAGTCCCTTTGGAACAAGCCTCAATTTCAAAATAACTAAATTCAACCCCAGCTGGCCAAGGGGAAAAACAAACAAACCTCTGAGCTATTGGGGCATCAGGGGTCCTGGCACAAGGCAGACCAACAAGCCCAGCCCCCAATCAGTGATCCTACACAGAGCTGGGGAGGTCATGCCTGTCCTGGGGCCCTGCATGGGTCTGAGGGACACCACCACACACCCTGAAGTGCTGCATACAGCACAAGGCAGCTATACCAGTGAACTCCAGCACTCAACACTGCTGTGGGAACTGACGCCTGGCCTCTGCGGCGTACTTGCCTTTGAGGGTAATTCTGCCCAGCATCTGAGGGACCCTACGCCAACGGGGCACACCACCCTGCTACCTTAAGGCGGGGTTGGAACTCCTCCAGCCTCACGGTCAGGTGCTCAAGCCTCAGTTATCTCCTTACTATTCTTTTTTCTTCTCTCTTTCTTCTCTCACCTTTCTATCTTTCCCACTGCAGTCGGTCTCAACGGGCCCAGCTTTGTTTTGTTTTGTATTTTTGCTCTTTTTCTTTCTTTTTCTCATCTCCCCCTCTCTCTCCTTTTATATGCCACCACTGGCTTCCAGGACACTACCCTCTGCCTAGGGAAACTCAACCCAAATAGCAGGGGAACCCCATCCTGCCCTCAGTGGGAACACTTCACACCACATGAGGCAGCTGTGACATTCTTCTACAGTGCCCCACACTTCTGAAGAAATATCAGTCTGGCCTCTACGGGGATCATGCCACCTAGGGAAATTCCACCCAGCACTGGTGGGACCCTGCACTAAAAGGGCACACCATCCTGCCACCTTGGGGCATGGTTTAATCCCCTCTGGCCCCACTTTCAGACAATCAGGGATCAGCTATCTCTTTATTTTTTTTTGCTTCTCTCTTTCCTACCACAGTTAATCTTAGTAAGCACAGTTGTGTTTTTCTCCCCTTCTTTCTCTTTCTTTTCTTTTTCTGTCTTCTCTCTCTTTTTTCTCTTCTTTCTTTCTCCTTTTCTGTTTCTCTCCTCTCCCTCACTTTCCTTCCACATGCCACTCCTCTTCTCTCTCTCCTTCCTTTCACAAGCCACTACTGGCCTCCAGGCCACCCGCATCTGCCTAGGTCAACCCTGAAGGTCAAGTTGAGGGAGCTCCTGCCCAAACTTGGCTGTACACACAGCTGGGGAAATCATGTCCCTCACCCACCATACCCCAAACAGCTGAAGGATCTCCCCTTCAAATGGCTGGGGAAAATCCAGTGTACACCCCAAGGCCCTACAAGTGACTGGGGGAATGCCTGCTGCGGGAACATTCTCCCACCTCCACAGTGATCTCTCCAACTAGGGTAATTCTGCCTGCCATATAATGTGCTCTATACCAAGAAGGGCACACCCACACACTCTCAGTGGCACTCCAGTTGCAGAGGGAAACACCATGCATCACCTGAGGTGGTCCAATCACGGTGAGACACACCATTATATCTTACTGAGAGATTAGCCAGTGAAACACCACTTTCGTAGGCCCATAACCACCCAACCAACGTCCCATGAAAGGCCTATCAAACTCACATTCCAAATTACAGAATACTGGTCAGCTAGGGTAACGGTGAAACCACAGGAAGACACAGCGATAGCCTGACCCTTGAGTACAGCTACCTGAAGGTAATTTGTTAGAAGCAGTCAAATGAGTCACCTAAGAGAAAGCCCAGTGCTATTCAACTTTGGAAGATGGTGCTGGGCTCCTCTAAAACAACACATAAACAGCAACCAGTCCCAACAGCCTCAACAAGAAAGCAGGAAAACATAAGATGATGCTAGAAGAAGTCATGAACCTAACGATCTGCATAGAAGAAACAGATATTGACCTTCCACAAAAAGAAATTTTCAGAATGCTGCTTGGAGTCATACAGGATATGAGAGAAGCAATGCAGAAAAAGGATGAAATGATAAAGGAGATAAAGGCAATGCACCCAAGAGAAATACAAGATTTAAGGGATGAAATAACAAAATCCAGTGGCAAATTGACAGACTTTTCCAACAGACTTAGGAGACAGAGAATTGCACCAGTGACCTAGAGGATAACCAAGCAGACTTCAGTAAATGGGCAAAGCAGTCAAATAAGACAATCGGAGGAACTGAAGAAAACCCGAGAGCCATGTCTGATGCTATGAAGAGGAACAATATTAGAATAATTGGACTAAACTTCCCTAAACTCCACAAGTGGATTGTTGGAAGCGATAAAGGAATATGGCAAGGTGGCAGGATACAAGATCAACAAACAAAAGTCTATCAGGCTGCTATAGACAGCAGGCAATATATCTAGGGATATACGTGACTAAGAACACAAAAGATTTGTATGAGGAAAACTACAGAACACTATTAAAAGAAACCCAAGTGACCTCAACAAATGGAAGAATATCCAATGCTTGTGGATTGGAGGGCTCTATATGCTAAAGATGTCAGTTCTGCCCAAGGCATTATATAAGTTTAATGCTATCCCAATGCGAATACCAGCACCCTTCTTCAAAGAATTTGAAACACTGATTAACAAATTCATATGGAGAGGGAAGAAGCCCAGAATGAGCAGAGAATTCCTCAAGAAGAAGGACAAAGTGGGAGGACTTGCTCTACCTCATTTTAGCATGTATTATACGGCCACAGTAGTCAAAACAATGTGGTACTGGTATAACAACAGATATTCAGATCAATGGAAAAGAGCTGAAAACACAGAAATAAAAACATCAGCATATAGGCAACTGATTTTTGATAAGGGCCCTAAAATATCAAATGGGAAGTGGATGCCCTCTTCAATAAATGGTGCTAGAAAAAATGGATATCTACCTGCAGAAAAATGAAGCAAGACCTTTATCTCACTCCATGCACAAGAATAAACTCAAGGTGGATCACAGCCCTTGAGATAAAACATCAAACAATTAGGGCCATTATTGAAGAAATTGGGACAAACTTTAGAACTTTGGCACAGGGAATACATAAGCTATCAAAAATAGAGAAGGATACAAATACAGAGGAGTCACAAATTGACCAGTGGGATATACTGAAGATAAATCACCTGTGTGCATTCAACGAATTCACTAAGAGAGCAATAAGAGAGCCCGCCGAATGGGAAATCATTTTTAGCAATGACACATCAGACAAAGGCCTTATTACTTAAATCAGTAATAGTCAGCTAGCTTCCAAAAAGAAAAAACAAAAACTAATTGCCGACTGAGGAGGTGGGCAAAGGACCTGAACAGAAGTTTCACAGGGACAGAAACCTGAATGGCCAATAAACATAAGAGAAAATATTCCTGATCATTAGCCATAAGAAAAATGCAAACTGAACCTACCATGAGATGCCACGTAACACCCTCAAAAAAAGCTCAATTCAAAAAGTCCAAAAGTAACAAGTGTGGAGGGGCTGTGGGGAGACAGGAACTCTCATCCACTGCTGGTGGACCTGTAGGTATCAACAACTAATATGGAAATTGGTTTGGCAGTATCGAAAATAAATGGAGATTGAGCTACCCTACAACTCAGTAATTCCCCTACTGAGTATATACCCAGGAGAGGCAAGAAACAAACCACAGCCAGACATCTGTGCTCCAATGTTCATCGCACCACAGTTCATAATTTCAAGGAGTTGGAAAGAGCCCAAATTTCTATCAATAGTTGAACGGATCAAAACACTGGTACATACATACAGTGGGGTACTATGTGTCTCTAAAATGCAGTGATGAACGCATGAAGCACACCGCCGCATGGGAAGAACTGTAGGAAATCATGCCAAGTGAAGTAAGCCACTCACAAAAGGACAAGTACAACATGAGTTCACTGAAGTAAGTTAAAAAAAGTGGCATAGGGGAAAAGATACTACATATATACATCCCTAGGGTGAGGCCCAGCAACTATGGCAGGGGCCAAACACAATCTAGAATACATACATCAGCCAACTAAAAAAGAGGGGGAAAGAAAGAGAAAAAAAAAAAGAATAAGCAGACATGGGGAGAGTGGGGGAGTGGTGCAGGGCAATAATCCACCCAAGGGGAGCGAATTGTATATATTTCCACAGGAGAAGGAGAGAGACACCAGGCTTCAATCCAATACACCAATACATGAATGCAACATATTGGCATGTACTTGGGAACCAATAGAGAGGTACATAGGAGGACCCCACTTCCAACTATGTTGACATCCACCCTCCCTCTCAGAAGAATACACTTCAGAGGACAGCATTGGGGCTACAGCTTGGGGAGAGGGGTGCATCAGATTAGAGCACATGGGAGAAACGCAAAGGGATGGAGAGGCCCACCAAGACCCCAGGATGATGTTCCTGCTCAGAGCAGACAACGCACTGGGAGGACCATAGGGCTGACCCCGTCACGGGACACGGCAGCCCCTCACTGAACCATGACGCTGCTGGGGACAGCACTGGAAACACAGTGTGGGAATAGTGCACGGTCTGACCCCATCACGTAGGGATGGGGCACTGAGGGCATGCAGCGGAGCAGCAGAGGAAGCAGACTGATGAACCCCCCCCCCCCCAGGAATACCAAAACTAGACTTGGGAGACAGAGTGTGACACCCCATAAGACTCGACTGGAAAACACACGTAAAGGCCAACAAACAGACAAACGATGTATAACCTACACCATTTTTGTCAGTGACTTATTTTTTGTTATTGTTATTTTGTGGGATTCTTTTTGCTGTTGTTACTGTTTTGTTGGTTTTGACTTCCTTTGTTTTTTTTCTATTTTTGCATTTAGTTTTTGAACTTATTAATGTATCTGCGTGTCTATCTAGATAAGATAGGTGGGATAAATAATTTGGAGATGAAAAGAATGGAATGATGGTTCTGAGGAGATACGGGAGAAAGGGAGGTGGGAGAAAGGAAATAGCGGGGGCACCAAATCAGGCAAAAGGGATCAACAAGTGACCTAAAATCAATGGAAGGAAGGTCGTAGGATGCAAAGTGGGGCTCAATGAAGGGCAATGTAGCAGCAAGAAATTACTAAACCAGAATGAAGGCAGAACATGTTAGGGAGACAAGAAGGAAGTAAAAAGGAAATAGAGGAAAGAACCAGGAGACAAAGGACATTTATAGAGGCCTAAATATAGGCATGCACATATGCAAATATATATAAAAATTGGGGAATAGAACTATGTACTCATATATGTATGTTAAGAATTAAGGTTGCAGATGGACACTGGGCCTCAACTCAAGTAGTCCCGTAACACAAGAGCACCTTGTTCTAACAATCTGGCATTCTGTGATGCTCACCTTCCTGACACAAATGATGAAGACATTATGGGTACATAAGGAAATGTGGTGAAGAAAGCAGATGGTTCCCGGCTATCAAAAGATATAGCATCTGGGGTCTTAAAGGCTTACAGATAAACAAGTGGCCATCTAGCTCAGAAGCAACAAAGCCCACATGGAAGAAGCACACCAGGCTGTATGATTATGAAATATTGATAGGATCAGGTATCAGCCATCTAAGATCCAGAATAAAACCATACCCAAAGTGAATGGTGGGTGGGGGGGACATGCAGAAGAGACCCAATGCCCATCTATAGGTAATTGGACATCCCCTCACAGAGGGGCCACAGGGAAAAGATGAGCCAATCAGGGTGCAGTATAGCACCGATGAAACCTGCAACTTTCCTCTAGCTCTTTGGTGCTTCCTTCACCCCACTATTTTGACCTCAATTCTACCTTACAAATCAGATTAGACCAGAACATGCACACTGCTACAGATAAGAACCCACAATACAGGGAATCCAGAACAGATAAACACCTCAGGGCCAACAAGGAGAGTAGAGATACCAAGAGGATTAGGGGAAGGTGGGGGTGAAAAGGGGGAATTAATCACAAGGATCAATCTTGAATTTCTTCCAAGGGGGTCAAATAATTGACAAGTGGGTGTGGGATGACAGAGGACGATGTAAGATATGGAAAAAATAATCTATAACTTATGAAGCGTTCATGAGGACATGCAGGCAGGGGAGGGAGGAAGAAGAAATGGGGAGCTGATATCAGGGCCTCAAGTGGGAAGAGAATGCTTTGAAAATGGTGATGACAGCATATGTGGAAATGTGCATGACACATTGGAGAAATGTATGGATTGTGATGGGATGTAAGAGCCCCCAATAAAAGTATTAAAAAAAAAATCAGCATTTGGATTCGTCTTTTCTCTGATGTTTGCTGCCCTCTAGTGACTTATGCTGCACTTAAATTAACTTTATAATTAATTGATATTGTGAAAAATTAACAATTTAAATGAAACAAATCTTTTAAAGGTTTAAAATATACAGTTATACACCAACCTTGTCTTAAGGTTAATTCTAATGATCCCAAGTAATATGTTAGTTAGCTTATTAATCATTAGATGAATAAATTGTTGAAAAGGAAAACAATATCGTAAGTATTAAAATAGAGATGAAGGTCGGATTTGGCATACTGTTTCAGGGGATCAATATGGCAAAACAAAGTGAAGTTTTATACACTATTATATTTGAATCCAAGTAATACAGCATTGGATACAATTACTACATAAGGAAAGAACTAAAAATGTAAAAAATAAACTATTTTCACAGAGGTTTATCGTTTTACTATCACCACTAGCAAAATGTTTCAGTGCATAACGTGTCAGGACTCGAGTGAATAATTGTGAGTGATAAAAAAAGGAAGGTTGTGGTATGTGCTTGGCGCAATATTGCTAAGTGTTATTTCCACTTCCCATATTGAATCAGAGTTAGGGCTCATTGATTTAGAGTACTTGGCATAAGGGCCTCCTGACTGCTATGAAAAATTTACTGTCTGAAAAATGTAGAATAAAATAATAAAAACAAAAGAAAAATCATGTTCTGGAGCAAGGTTTCCATTACTGACACATTTCTAAAATGACAAAACAATAGCCTCACTTTACTCACATGGATCCCTCAAGTGGCACTACCTTTAATGTGATGCCTACAATGATCTAGTGGAAAAGCGGGAGGGAGAAGCTCTGGCTGTCTTTTGTGTTATATCTTAACGATCCAGGACATTTTATGTTACCTTTTTGTACTGTCATTATCTTTTAATTAATTTCTAAAATAATTATTGAATTCACTACAGCATTAAACTCAATTACTAGTGTACATGTTAAACGAATTAATATCTGAACGTATCCTTCTGTCCTATTTTTGGAAATGTAACACCTCCACTATGCTAGTTTACTTCCTACCTCTTGAAAGCATTCAATCAACAATTTCTTTGCTTGCTAACTTCATTCTTTTCTTTAGGGTGTTAGTTTCCTAAAGTTCAGTGATCTGTTTTTCCATTTCTCTATTTTCTTTGCTTTGAAGGTCTTACCCTCTCAAGCCTTTAGAATTACCTCAATGCCAATACTTCAAAATCTATCTCTCCAATTCCCTCTGCATTTCTGGTGCTCGCCTGCTCATGGTTTACTTGGTTATTTCATGATTAATTCTATGCAATAAGTGTAGAAGCAGATCCCTACCAGACACCGTCATGTCATGGCACAGATCATTGCATGCATCATTTCTCTTTTCAGTAGCCACATAATTTGACCACCATCAATTGCCATCAAGTCAAGTCTGGCTCGGAGTGACCCTATATAGTTGCTTAGACTTTTATGAGAGCTTATAGCTTTATCTTCTCCCACGGAGGAACTGGTGGGTTTGACCCTCCTACCACCTGTGGTTAGCAGACCAGTTTCCCAAATGATGTGGTGAATGAAACAGGATAGCATCACATCTAACTGCTAGTCCATTCTGTATACTTATTAATATACCAAGCACTTCATTCACTTGATAATTTCATGTTTCCCCCTAATGGTTATTTTCAAAAGTCTCTCAAATTACCCAAGCATAAAATCATGGAGCAACGTCTTATGTCTTTTTCTTTATTTCAATATTTGATTAGTCATTATGTTCCATTCCTTGGTTCTTCCTTTAAACAATTTAAAAAATCCAGACAATTCATACCTACAATGACAAAAGTCAAGGAGTTCTACAAGGCTTCTAATAATACAAATAAAACATAGGTTATGTTCTCATGTCTCTCCCATTACTAAATTCTGTTCCCAAGAAGTAGACATCTTTGAATCATTTGCTTGCCTATTTTGAAATTTGTCTGCATATCTCTGAAAAACAGGAATGCATTATTAGTTTGTAATTTTTCATTTTCAAGGAAATGGCTACTTGGTTTCTTTTTTGAAAAAATAGGATTTATGTCTCTATGTTCTTAACCTTTTTCATGTCCTCTAGCTTCCCCATCATTTGAATATAGTTATTTTGCTGTTATGGATAAATGAATGTTTACTATATCCATGGTTATATTTATGTGATGAATAGTCAGAGTTGTGCTTTGTAAATGCTCTATGATAAAACCAAACTCACTGCCTACGAATCAATTATGACTTACAGTGGTCTGAAGGCAGAGCTACTTAATACTGTTTTTGAGACTCACTCTTCCTGGGAGCAAAATACATCATCTTTCTTCCATGGAGTAGTAGCAGGTGGTTTAAAGCTCTGACTTTGTGGATTACAGTCAAATGATTATACCACTGCACTACCAGGGTTTCTGTACTATGATTGCATAATCTTAATTAACAAACCTTTACTTTTCTCTGAAATTAGTAATTTCTTAATATTCTGATAAGTGTTCCCTGTACCTATCACCAATTCACACACAAATCTTAGAAGAGAAATGACCTAAACATGTATTTATCAGATGATTTAGCAATTTTGATTTATTTAGAGACCATTCCTGGGATCTTTATTTTACAATTCTAATCTAGGTAATGTACCCATGTGGCATAGTGGTTACATGCTAGTCTGCTAACTAGAAGGTTAAAAGTTCGAAATCTCCAGCTGCTCCATGGAAGAAAGATGAAGCTTTCTACTCCATTAAAGAGCTACAATTTCATAAACCCACAGGGACAGTTTTACCCTCTCTTACACGTTGCTATGGATTGGCACTGATTTGATGCCAGTGAATTCTGGTTTATTTTTTAAATCTAGATAGATCATTGTGTAAAACCACTAAAAAGTTTATTTTCCTGTTTTTTCTTCATTTGAGTGAAGTTTATCCTTCCAGATTCCTGTGAAGTTGTGCATTGAAGGCTTGACATTTAAAAAAGGCTACTCTTGTCCACATTTTTATAAAGTTGTTATTATAACTTATTTTGTTGATAGTTTATCAGAATACAGAATCTATTGTGAAAGTTATTTTTCACAAAATTGCAAAAGCATTATTTCATATTTCATGTATTCTGCATTCCAAAATCTCTGTTGGATGCCATTCTGATGGTCTGTTTTTCTCTTTAGCTCACTTTCCTGAAATTTTATAGCACTTTGCTCATGGGAACCTTTCCCTTACTCTCTGCGTTTTACTGGAAATTGTTGGCATTCCTTAGCTTGTAGATGATCCCAACCAATTTGTTTTCCCTATGCCTGTCTACTTGGCATTAACTCAGAAGTCCAGGAGCTTAGAATCCACCACACCCTGGTATGACCTCAAGTGCAAGTGATTTGGCCACATGTAGCTACTCCATACCAATTAGACTAGAGATTGGTCATACTGCTGGAAATCAAAAAATAGCGCCATTGACACAGAAAGTTAATGATCACATTAAGTGGACCTCTTTATTTCAAGTGAGTGGATTGACTCTTCTCATTGTTATTTATTTTTTGATCATGGATCCTACATATAGATAATGTATGACCAAGAAACAAAAGACTTAAAAGAAGAAGTCCAAGTAGCACTAGGCAAAAACAATGTACAGTTCATCAACTGAAATGTTTCAACAAACTGGTGAAGCACTGGAAGCAGTCACTCATACATGTCATGAAATTTGGAAGACTGCTACCTGGGAGCAGACTGGAAAAGATCCATATTTGTACTCATCCCAAAGAAAGATGACTCAAAAGCATGCTCCAATGATAGAACAATATCATTAATATCACATGCAAGTAAATTGTTACTAAAGATCATGCAACAGGGAGTGAACAGTACATCGAAAGAGAGCTGCTGGAGAATCAAGGGACGTCATTGCTGATTTCAGAGGGACCTTGCTTGAAAGAAGAGAGTACCAGAAATGTATTTACTTTTGCTTTATTGACTACATGAAGGCATTTGACTGTGTAAACAACAACAAACTGTGGACAGCCTTGAGAAGTATGGGAATTTGGCAACACTAATTGTGTTTATGTGGCACCTATAGATAGATCAAGAGGCAGATGCAGGAACAGGGAAAGGGAGCGTTACATAGTTTAAAGTCAAGGCGTACATCAGGTCTGTACCCTCTCACCATACTCACTCGATGTATCTGCTGGACCATATGAATCAGAACGCATTGTCGGGATCAGAGAAAGAGTTTCATCTTGCTTGCATCTAACAATCTGTGCTCATGGAAGCAGCAATCAAGAATTCAAATGACACATTACATTGGGTGAACCTGCTGCATAATACCTCTTTTGAGGGTTGAAAACCTCAAAACTAACTTCTGGGAGGTTAGTTTAAGGATTAATGTGTGCTTGAGCCACGCCATGGTATTTTCAATAACCTCCTATGCATGTAAACGTTGCACATTGAACAAGGAAGGCCGAGGAAGAATCAATGCATCTGAATTATGTTGCTGGCAAAGACGATTCGAAGTACCATGGAATGCCCAAAGAACAAATGGATTTGTCTCAGAAGAAGTATAGCCAGAATGCTCTTCAGAGCCAAGATGACAAGATAGCTCTCATGTACTTTGGATCTGTTATCAGCAGAGACCATTTCCTGGAAAAGGATACCTTGTTTGGTAAAGCGGAAGGTCCGTCAAAGAAAGGAAGGCCCTTGATGAGATGGGCTGCCACAGTGCCTGCTCCCGCGAGCTCAAACATAAGGTGGACCCAGATGTTCAGTTCTGTTGTACCTCTGAGTCAGAACCTAACAGAAACAACAAATGTAGAGTAGAAGCTTTGTATGCAATTTCAGGATGTACTGACTCATGGGCTTTCATGTAGGACAGTTAAACAGGGGGCAGTTCTTTTATAGAAAACACTGTTTCTCCTATCTAAGATAAACACTGTTTATTTATAGATAAATACTGTTTATCTTGGATTTGTATTTCCAAAGAGATCAGCCCTTCAGCCTTCCCCTTAAGAGGGAGGTTCATTTGGTAAAGTGGAACGTGAGAAAAGTATGTTATAGATCTCTTACTCAGCATGTAGACTCTCATGGGATTTCCCTGACTAGTAGACTTTCTTACCCTGGTAGGTGTGTCCCTAGGAATAAACCTCAAATTTTTGTTGGGTGGGGTCAACTTAAAAATCTGAATTATTTTCATATGGGCTTGGAGGAAATGTAGATTTCTCAGTGCTTTCTGTGTAGAGTTTCAACGCTTGCCCTATTACCTGCCTGTTCCCGTGTATCTTTCTGGAACTGCAAAATGTGAATTTATTTATCTCTTAACTCCTCACTCTTCTGTTCTGCAGACATTAATTTCCGTTTTCCTCTGGTTTCTAGTTTCATGTGTGTGTGTGTGTGTGTGTGTGTGTGTGTGTGTGTGTGTGTGTGTGTGAATACTACACATATAGTATCCCTCATTTTGCTTTCTCTGATTTGTGTGTGTGTGCATTCACAAAAAGGAGTACAATATTCACCGAACTTCAATCCTTTCTTCTTTTAAATCCCATTTCCACTGCCACGGGTTGCACAATAATCATTTAACGCAGGGATACTTAATTTACCTGCTAATTAAATTTTCCCTTTAAGTTCCTTTTTTATTTGTAAGTTAGGGAGTTAGTGGGAGGGTGAGTGAGTGAGTTAGAGTGAGTGAGAGAGAGTGGGTGAGTTAGTGAGAGAGTGAGTGAGTGAGTGAGTGAGTGAGTGAGTGAGTGAGTGAGTGAGAGAGTGAGTGAGAGCTTGGGAGAGTGAGTGAGAGAGTGAGTGTGACAGTGAATTATTGAGTGAGTTAGGGAATTAGTGGGAGGGTGAGTGAGTTAGTGAGAGTGAGAGTGCATGGGAGAATGAGTGAGTGAGTGAGTGAGTGAGTCCCCTTTAAGTTCCTTTCTTCAACGAAGATGTTAACTGCCACAGAAGAAGTGATACTAGGTGGTCACCTGCTCAAAAAATCCAGACACACTTGTAACCTGAGAGCTTCAGTCGGGAAAGACGTGGTGTCTGAGGAAGCAGAAGGCAGCTGTACCAAGCGCAGTGCACTGTTGGCTGCAGGATGAACAAGGTCTTGCGCAATCAATGCCCTGCGTGCTGTATGAAGATACGCATTATTCCAGCAATCCTGTGACAGACATTCTGTTTTATTTTGCTTATGCTTATTCATGTTAGGGTGTATCTCAAAGGTGCTATGCCAATGGGTGTCACCCTCTTTAAATTATGTTATTGGTTTTTCTGTTTTTCATTAAGTGAAACTCGGGATTGATGAACCTATATGGACAGCAAATAGATCATGGGTTGTTTGTTTGGTTGTTTGGGTTGTTTTGAGGGGAGAGTATTTATAGGGGTGAGGAGATAAAGAAGGATGATGTCAGGGAGTCCAGGAAGGCAAAGTATGTTTAGAGACTGATTTTGGAAGCAATCATACAATTCTGTTTGACATGATTGAACTATGGATTGATATGACATAGGTATTAACTCCAGGTAATAATAAATTAAAAGAAAAGGGGGAACAGGCATAGATCCAGAAATGGATTTGGGGCTTGCACTATATCCTAGCTCCAATTTAAGAACAATTAGTTCTTACATCATGGCCCTGCTCGATACCTTCAGAAAGGGAACCTAAAAGATAAAGGTGCTGTAGCAAAATGTGGCGAAGAATCTAGATGGTGCCTAGCTATCAGACAAAATAGCATCTAGGAGCTTAAAGGCTTGTCTCCAAACAAGCAGCCATCTCAGTGAGATGTCAACTAAGTGCACATGGAAGAAGCATGCCATCATTCATCACTGAAGAATGGAAGCCATATTATCCAAAGTCGAAGGAGGGATTAGTGTCAGAGCCTAAATTGTGACACTCCAGTGTGCAGAAGACCATAGATGACAGTGGGAGTCTAAGATTCATTTGAGGAACCACAAAGGAAACAAGCCTTCAGAGGATTTAGCTATCTCAAGTTGAGGGATGGGAGGAAAACGATCACTAAAAGGAGTACTTGGGAAAGATGAGTGTAGAAAATCAAAGGCAGAAATCTAACTTGAACGGTTACAACTTTGTCAATAGATCCCCCTATGATGCAGGCTGGATCGTATCTGGTTTCCAAAATTTTCTATTTGTATTGTTTGCTTTGTTTTTGTATGTTCATACAGGGGTGTGTAACATTTGTAAGTGATTGGAGGACTCCCTCTTGAAGTTGTATGATATGTTTTTCCATTTTTGGTATAAGAAACTCAGGATTGATGAATGTATAGGGGCAGCAAGTAGAATAAGGAGTTTGGTGGGAGGGGGTATAGTGGTGGTGGAGGGAATTAAAGGGAGACGCTGTCAACGACTCCAGGTTTAAAAGAAAGGATGTTTGGAAACTGTGATAGTAATTGTACAATTCTGCGTGACATCATTGAATTATGGAATGATATGATATATGTATTAAATCCCAATTAATAATGAAAAATTCAGATATTTTCAGATGCCTCAAAATGTAACTTTATAGTCCTTCTAAACTCTATCCATCATTTCAGATATATCTAATACTGTGCTTCAATATGAATACTTTCCTCCTGATAAATTAATCGTTTTATTTGAAAAATATCTGTCTTCTCAACATGCCAGGGTTGATGTCTTCTTACTCTTCATTTATAGGTAGTGTCTAGATTATGAAAGAGTTCCAATTCTAAGTCTGTCTTATCAACTCAAAATGTGGTGTACCGTTCTTATCTAGCATCAGTCAAATGCTTGTCTTAGTATATATTGTACTTTTCTCTGCATAAAAAAGAAACAGTCAAGAGACTCTAAAACACATTTAATATGAGAATACAGTAATAATGATAATGCTTTGAGTTGAGTCACAAGGTAGCATCCATGTATTATTCAAACCTTTGTGTCTATCTCAACATGTTGATAAAATAGACTTTTTAGTGGATTGAGTGTAAGTGCGGACTGCACGATAATATGCCTGTACTTAATGATTACTCATCCTTCTCACACCCTCCAAGATGTCTTTCCTGATCTTGTCAGTAGAAAAAAAATGTTTGACAGTTTCATATCCATTTCTCACTCTTTTTAGTTTCAGATTTTTAAAATATTTTATCCTATTCTTCTAGAGGCCATGTAGCAGCAAAAGCAAATCTCTCCACATATTTACTGTCACATATGTACTGAAGGTTTTCCCAAACTCTTAAAAGTAAAAGCAAAGCTATGTGATTAGTAATATACAGGTAGACTGCGGAGGGTGGGGATGGAATCTCAGCTGCCAATTGAAGTTCAAAAACTCCAACTGGCAGCCACTGTTTCTGACAGAATAGAGGAAGACAAGCCTGATCTGAAGGCATATAGGAAATGAAGATAAACCCCCAATCCTACCCCCTGTATCCATACATGGCTCTAAAATGAAGAAAATATTCCTTGTTAGTCAAAGGGCAGGGGTGTACCAGCACACGTAGCAATACTGATTAGATATATAATTCACTTGCATTTCTTAACGGAGCCTCTTTTGCATCCCTATATGCCTAGAAGAATTGATTCCCAGGTTTAGAGATGCTGAACCTGCATGCTAAGTGATCATGTTGGTATTTGCAGAGGAAGTTGTTTTAAATAATACATCACATGGAACTGTGAAAGGATGGATTTTGCTGAAGTTCACAAAAATTTTTCAGTAAGTATGTGAATGTCATGCTCATCCCAGAAAGAATTCTATATGTTTTTTTTTCTTATTGGTTTTGTTGGGCAACAATAAAGGGTTTATTTATAAGTTTTATAGTATGATAACAAAATGGTTTATCATTATAAGTTATTTTTAAAACTATGGTAAATCTCTTTATTATATAACCACAAGGGTCTTGCTTCACATTCTCTTCATCTCTATCAGTGCAATTGCACGTTCTTGAAATCTTGGAATTGTCCTCTCACTTACATGTTCAACCTACTACCAAATGCTGCCATTCCCCATACCCAAATATATTGTGATGTTATCCATCTATCTCTACCAATTGTTTATCATCTAAATCATGTAAACTATGATTATAGTTCACCTGAGTTATTATGATAGCCATCTTATTGACCTCTGGTTTCCTCTCAGGTTGCCTTAAAACCATTATCTTTATATCATTAAGAGTATTAATGTCAGGTTTAATCAGGTCACAGTTTGATTGGAGGACAACTGAAATGAAAAAAAAGACAGTTGGCATCCCATCTCTCTCTTGCTCCCTGGTAATCGGACCAGTGTGCTGCTGCTTTAGCTAATTCCCTGCCTCTGCCTCAACTGGTGTGCTTTACTACCTGTAGGTCAAGCCAACCTGTGGATCATATTGCTAGAGCTTGTGGCTCCTTCCAGACCTGCTTTGCCAAGCTGCTGGTGCATGCATTACTTGAGCTTAAGGCTGGTGGCTCCTGTTGCCACACTTGAGTTTGAGAACCCATGGGACCTGCTTCGCTAAGCTCCTAAGCTCCTGAATGTTGTTGACCCACCTTGTGATCTGATGTCTTCAGATAGATTCTGCCTGCCTTGCCCGAGGGAAGACTCCCCTATCTGCTTCCTTGACCTTGAACCTGACAGCCCACATGAATGGAAGGACTTCCAGTATATTAACTGTTCCATGAAAGTGAGCTGAACTGTACTCTCTGTACTGCTGTGTGGACTAATTACCTGTAATATAATAAAAATTACATATATAATCATAAGTCTCCTGGTTTTGCTTCTCTGGAGAACCTGCCCTTTCCCAATGGTGTAGAAACCATTGTTACTAATCTTTAATTTTTTGCCACATTGAGATATTTGAAATGTTAAGCTGAAGTATCAGGAAAAAGCAATACTGTCAGTCTCAGAATAAATGGGTATGTGTATCACTGATTCTATCTATGAGTTATGTGGCTTTGGGAGGCTCACTTAAATCTCAATTTTCTCATTGTTAGTGTAAAATACTTAATCTTTGTAAATTAGATGATAAGGAGTAAATAAGATCTTGAGTATGAAATATTTTGTGAGCACAAATCACTTTGCCAAATAACTTTCTGGTAATAATTAAAATGAGCAAATAAATGATCGCCCTTTGACTGACTCCCACAAGTTATTTTTCTCCTGTACTTGCGCAGACGTCTTGACTTATGATACACTGATTAAAGGAGAGTTGAAGGGTTATACTTCACACAGTATTCCCCATTGTCACTTGACATCACACCTGAAATACTTTGACTTTTGAACATTTACATTAAATAGTGCAGTATTTTATTAACACTAAATATTTTATTTGCATTAAATATTTACATTAAATATTACATTAAACCCTGCAGCACTTGTCAATGTAAGTGAACAACACTGAGGGGATGATTGAATGCATGAATATCTGATAAAAGGGTAACAAGTAGGATAGGAAAAAAATGCTAAGAAACATATGCTAATGAATTATACACATAACTCTGGGAAAAATTAAATAATATTTTAAGCATACACATTACTTTTACCCAATAATTACCTAGTTTTCATTCAAATTTTGATTTGAGTTATTACTAACCACTCTCTCCATATTTTCATTGAATTGCCTGCTATAATTATATTTTAAGTAAAACTCTTTTGGAAGTTTGGTTGAAATAATGACCTACTGTCTACAAATTTTGAGTAAGGCCTAAGAAGAAACATTTGTAATAGAATTCTCTATAATTATGTCAGGCAATTATATTCAATACTGATTGTATTAATTTTAATGAATGAAATAAAATGTATTTTGAAATATATGGAGATAAACATATGAACATTTTGTGTTTATATGCAAGTTTTAATTTATGCTGTATAATTTTCCTCATTTTGACAACTATATAACCCCCATAATTTTTAAAACTTTCTGAGAGGTCTAAATAAATTATTGGAAATAAAAAATATAGTCATTTAGAATCTTAATCTCAACCATGAGGTTTTTAGATTTTGTTTTTCACTTCTGACCTACTCCCTTCCTAGTAAGCACCCAATTGAGGTCCACGCTACAAACATTTCCTGAAATGTAGTGATTTTTGTTATAGAAGTCAATCAATTCGATGATACTATTTTGCTTACTGAAAGTGAGGAGGACCTGAAGCACTTGCTGACAAAGATTAAGGACCACAACCTGAAGTATGCAATACACTTCAATGTTAAGAAAATAACAATCTTCACAATTGGGTCAATTGTAAATAAAGAAAATATTGAAGTTGACAGAAATGTCATCTACTTTGGATCTTCAACCAATGGTCATGGTAGTAGCAGTCCAGAAATCCAATGCTGTATTGCACGGGACCAGTGTGATTCATAAGACATCTTTGAAGGGTTGAAGAGCAAAGCAGTTGCTTTGAGAACTAAGGTGTACCTGATCCGAGCCATGACATTTCCAACGACCTCATATGCATGTGCAGGGTGGACATCGAATAAGGGAGAAGACTGAAAAAAAAATTTAAATAAGAAGGAAGACGGAAGGAAAATGGATGAATTCACTGGCAAAGAATATTTAAAGTATCATGGAGTACCAAAAAACAACAAACAAACAAATGTGACTTGGAAGAAGTACAACCAAAATACTGTCTAGAAGCCAGGATCGGGACTTCATCACACATACTGTGGACGTATTATTAGGAGCCCAGTTCCTGTAGAAAGATATAATGCTTGGTAAAGAAGGGCATTGAAAAAGATTCCGGAAGACTCTCTATAAGATGAATTAACATAGTGGCTGTATTGTTGCCTTCAAATATAAGAACAATTGTGAGGATGATACAGGATGAGGCCAGGTTTCCTTCTGTTGTGCATGAGGTTGTTGTGATCAGAGCTGACTTGATAGTACCCAACAACAATAAGCCCATGCTAAATGTAAAACTCTCGACTAGAAAAAAAATAGCTTTATAACTGTTTATGTGTGTGACAGGATAGCAGGGGTAGGAGATTACATAAATTGCTCATTGAAATAAATTTTAGAATTTCACATATGTATCCACCATTATAATGTCAATTTGTTGTGCTGTGATAGCTTCATGTTGCCACCCTGTGATCACGCCAGCATTTCAAATACCAGCGGGATCTTCAAGACTAAGACAAACTGAGAATAAAGAACTGGAAACCTAATTGTAAAAAAACCCAAAAACCAAAAAAACCGAATGGCCAGAAAAAGTCTGGAGAGCAAGAGAACATTGTCTGCTTTAGTACCGGAAAATGATCGCAATTCATGGAAAATATGACACAGAAGAGATGTGCTCTTATGAGATGGATGGAGTTTAACTTCTGAAATTCTAATTTGGTGATGTATTATTGCTCAAAATGAGGAGATACAGCTATAAACATATATTACTAATCAGAAAGCAGAGTAGACTGAACAAAGTATGAATCTAAGAAAATGAATCTCATCAAAGATTAATAGCTTAAACATTAGGGAGTTCAAATAAGCTGTTATCACTTATTTTTTATCAGACAATAATATATTCTAAATGCAAGGAATGACAAATTGAAGAGGAATTGTTTCCTATTCATTGCAAAAATAACCTTTCACAATTCATCCTGAAATGCAGTGTTATCAGGGACAAGATAATAGACCTATGTCCACTAGAAAAACACAGCTCACCTGATGACTTTTCAAAGATACTCACCAATCACTAATGCCAAAGATGAAGACATTGAAAATGGTTCCCACCTCTGTATCCTGGAAGTGGGAGAAAGATGAGACTTTTATTTCCATCAAGATTTACATCCTCCGGAACCCACAGGGGCAGCTCTACTCTATCCTCTAGAGTCACGATGAGTTGAAATTTACTCAGTCACAGTGGATAGCAATAGGAATAGTAATTGGGATTTGATGTAACATGCCATCAACATTCATGGGTAATTCGTGTTGCTGTTTGGTGCCACAGAGTTGGTGCCAACCCCTAGCAACTTTATGAACAACAGCAGGAAACCCTGCCTGGTTTGGAGCCGGCTTCACTTGTTCCTATGGTTCAATCCATTATTGCAGCCGCTGTTCTAATCCATCTCATTGAAGCCCTTCTCTTTTTGGCTGCCTCTCTACTAAGCATGAAGTCCTTCTCCAAGGATTGGGCTTTGCTGAAAACACGTCCAAAGAATGTAAGATGAAGTCTTACCGTCCTTGCCTCTATGGAGCAGTCTGGCTGCGCTTCCTCCATGACAGATCAGGTTGTCCTTTTAGAAGTAGTAGCTTAGCATTGAAATTTCCATATTACACGGACAATTCCTGGTGGTAAGAATTTCAAAGTTCGAAACAAAGGAGAAAGGATCAGAAATAGGAAATATGGGGTCTTGGTGATAGAAGCAATGTGGAATATCATATGCTAGAGTTTTATAAAACAAATGATTTATTCATTGCAGACATCTCTTTTCAGTATACTGCAACTGCACACATGGATCTTACCTGATGGAATATCCTGAAATTAAATTGCTTACATTTGTGGAAATATATATCATCAGTCAGAACAAAACCAGATGCTGACTGTGGAACAGGTCATTAGTTGCTGATATTCAAGTTCAAGTTGAAGCTAAAGAAAATTATAAAAAGTGTATGAGAATCAAAATTTGACCTTGAATACATCCTATCTAAAATTATAGAACATCTTAAGAATAGATTTGTCGCATGCATGACTAATTATCAAGACCAAATGAAACACTAGTGGCCAAGAACCCATAGACAATAAATATAACTTGTGGGGTGCCATACCGATACAGTATGTGAAGAAAAGATCATTAAAAACAAGAAAAAAAATAGAAATGAATATCAGAAGAGACAATGAAGCTTTCCCTTGAAAGTGGAGTAGTTAAAGAAATGATGACATGAAAATGTTTGTAAGGCAAGTGTGTGGGGCCACGTCTGACCTCCTCTGATTTATCAAAGGAGAAGGAGTATTAAATTCCATACCAGTCCAAGCCAATTTCTGATGAGGTCAGATATGCCTCCAGCCTCCAATCTTCTCTCCAAATTCTGGCAGCAATTCTCACTCTTGCAGTACTTTCTACTTCTCTGATATGTTTTTAAAAGGCATTGTAGTGAACAAACAGAAATCTCAGATAATATGGGAGACCATGGGGTGTGTTAGTCTGGGTGAACTAAGGAAACTATCCACAGAAACTCATATGTATATAATAGAGAGTTTTATATAAAGGGTAAGTGTACATTAAGAAAGCATCTCAAGCCAGTGTTGTCCAAGCCCATAAGTGCAACATTGTGTCTGGCACTAGTCTACAAAATCCTCTCCCATCTCACAAAACACATGCAATGACTCTGATTGCAAGAGGAAAGCTGACTCAGTGAGCGTGTAAGCATCTAAGAGCTGGCAGGGTCTCCACAGGGCTGTTCCAGCACCCAGGGATGCATCAGGGTAGGTCCATGTGGCTTCTCCTCAGGGATGTCTTGCAGGAAGTGAGCCTTGCCTGCTGAGTCAGGGAACTGGCTAAGGCAACTGCACCCTGGTCCGACCATCAGAAAGCAAGAGACCCAAGAACTAGAAAGGCGAGGCTCACTGAGCCGTTCAACTCTCTGCCCTTCAATTAATCCCACATGTGTTTATCAGCCAGGTTGGCACAATAAACCTTCACTATCTCATGGGGTTGATTAGGAAATTTAACAGGAAAAAAAGAAAAGGAAAGTCAACAGGTTACAATTCAAGAACAGAAATGCTAAGAATATGGAAGTGCTCTTTTTAGCCACGTTCTAGCTCGTCCTTGACTTGCCACCCACAGGACTCCTTGGCCTCTGCCATGCTGGAGGAAGTGTGTTAAAGCTCTTTCAGCACTGCAGGTCATTAGACCATCAACCTCGACTCAAAGGTACTCAGCTCTATCTCCATGAGTCATCAGACCTAGCTTCCAGAATTAAGTGCCTGGAGTACTCCATGTTACTGGCTCGAAGGACCAGGAAACCCTCTGCTTTATTTAGAGCTTGCGGGATTGCTGCTACTTTGCCCTGTCTCTGGTGTCCCAGCTCTCTCTCCTGAATGAAGCAAGTTCAGCACACAGGAATCTCAGGGTATAGAGGGCAAGTTCTACTCCTGGTTCTTCTCTCTAATAGCAGTGAGGTTCTCCCATCCTTGCTTCTGAAACAGCTTCTGATTCATTTAAACACAGAGGGATGGCAAAACTGACCATTCCCATCGTTAGAGTTTTATATGCCTTATTTGCATGGCCTCCTCCTATCATTTGATGGGATTTACACAGACTATGGCTGGAAGAGTCATATTAAGCAATTCACTGTCCAATACACTTGAACAGGACATTTCAAAGGCTAGATGATGCAAACAAAAGTATTGCAATAAAAGATGCATGCATCTGGAGTTATAAAACCAAAGACATGAACACACTCAACCTTTCTCAAGCTAAAATTAACTAGGGCATGCGGGGCTGCCTAAAATGGTAACATTGAAGAATTCTGTGATGTAAAAATTGATGTATGCAGGAAGCCAAATTCACCTGTTTCAGGAGGTAGCAAATTATTGATAACTAATGGTGTTGAAGGAAGGAATTCAAGCTACATGGGTAACATTAATGAAAAATAAAGTTCTGGGAATTAATAGAATATTAATTAAGGCATTTCAACAAATGGATGCAATGCTGCAAATGTTTACTCATCTATGCTAGGAAATTTGGAAGACCTGGTCAACTATTCGGAAGAGATCTGTTTTTACCCATTCCAAAGTAATATTCACTAGGATGTAGAAGTTATCGAACAATCTCAATAATATCATATGCAAGTCAAATTTTGTTGGAGGTTATTTTTAAAATGGTTGCAGCAGTGCATTTTGGATGATATGGGAAATCACTGCATATTCTTGGACTAAGGTGAGCCTGATCCCCTTACAGAATGGTCACGGGGAGGAGACGAGCCAGTGTGGGTGCAGTACAGCACTGATGAAACATACAACTTTCCTCAAGTTCTTAAATACTTCCTCCACCCCCCCACTATCATGATCTCAATTTTAATTACAAATCTGGCTAGACCAGAGGATACACACTGGTATAAATAGGAACTGGAAACACAGGGAATCCAGGACAGATGAATCCCTCAGGACCAGTGGTGAGAGTGGCAATACCGGGAGGGTAGAGGGAAGGTGGGGTAGAAAGGGGGAGCCAATTACCAGGATCTACATATAACCCTCTCCATGAGGGAAAGACAACAGAAAAGTGGATAAGGGATATGTAGGACAGTTTAAGACATGGAAAATAATAATAATTTATAAATTATCAAGGGTTCACAAGGTAAGGTAGACCAGGGGAAAATGAGGAGCTGATACCAAGGGCTCAACTAGAAAGCAAATGTTTTGAGAATGATGAAGGCAGCAATTGTACAAATGTGCTTGATGCAATGGATGGAAGGATGGACGGTGATAAGAGTTGTATGAGCCCCCAATAAAATTATTTAAAACAAAAGAAAGTTGGACATTTAATAAGGAAGACTAGTGAAAAGTCAGTGCATTGAATTGTCGTGCTGATGACAAGGACAAACAAGTGTGTCTTGGAAGAAGTCTGGCCAGAGTGCTCCTTAGAGGCAAGGGTGAAGAGATTCCGTCTTACATACTTTACATCTGTTGTTGGGAGAGGCTCGTCCCTGGAGAGAGTTATCATGCTTGGTAAAGCAGAGGGGCACGGACATGAGGAAGGCCCTTGCCAACACTGATAGACACAAGCACCACAACAATGAGCTTAAACATAGGAGCAATTGCGAATATGGTGCAGGGCCAGGTGGTGTCTTGTTCTGTTGTGCTTAAGGCTTCCATGGTTTGGGACCTACTACCACCTAACAGCAATAACAATAAGAACGAAGATAGCGAAATATTATTAGATATTTTCATATAATTTCAGGGAACACATCATAGGATTTGCTGATGAAATGACAGAAATAACACTTGATTTGGGGGACTTGGTACCTGGAAGAATCATATTGCCATTAGCAGAAATATGGAGTGTATAAAACTTAAGGAGATAGGTTAGATACTGATTTTGAATATGGTAAAATGATGGTTAGATGTATAAGAGAAATGGGAAGAGGCAGTGGGCTATATGAACCTTGAGTTGATTGAGGTTTCGTTTCTAGTTCTACTGGAAATATGATATGTATAGAAATTATATGCCTCATGTTTGATAACGTAGAGGGGAATCGATCCAAGCTCTGCCTTGACGCGAAGCTCTGCCCCTCTGTTCTCTGACCCCTCGAAGTCGCCACATTGGCCAACTGCATGCCGCACATAGATACCAAGAGCATGTCACACACACCGCGTCTCGGCAACTATCCATTTGTTGTCTGCCTTATATATTATTGGAGTCCCTGGCTTAGCACTGATGATTCTTTCAGGATGTTTGGTTGTTCACTTGGGTTTGTACATCTGGGAATATAACTTAAATGTTTGGTTTTGATTGCTTGCTGTGGGATCCAGCCCTACAGTTGAATGGGTCCTTAGGAGTGATGTGTGTGATTAAGAGAAACACAAAATACAGAAAAGATGGGGACAGCACATCCTCCTCCACGTCAGGATCAGGGAGTGAGCTTATTTAACAGGGAGCTTATCTAGTAAGGAGAAAGGCAATCCTCCATCAGACACACCCACAGCAGACTGGGCAAAGGGTGACGCTGAGATATCCTGAATTTCTTGGGAGAACACCTCAGGATAAGTATTGGGCATCTGAGAGACAAAGGAGTGGTTGACTTCTAGTGGAATGGGGACAAAGGGAACCTGACTGCTCTTAAAGATAGGCATCTTTTAGCGGAGTATCAAGGGGCCATTTTTGGATGAGCATGTTGATGGAGGGAAGTTGTGGAGAAAACTCTTTCTGGAGCATGTGTAGCATCAGCTTTATCTCGATCCTCTAGAGTGTGGAGGATTTCCTGTAACTTTAGCGTGGGTCTGCCAAGGCCTGTGGTCATGAGTGTAGAGATTAGGCCACTTGATCTCTCGGCCTACTTCATACCGCACATAGATGCCAAGAGAATTTCTTCCATATGGACTTTGCATGCTTGTACTTGGGTTGCTCTTCCTTCAGTTTTCCACAGCTTGCTACTGGGAGGGGAGCTCCATGGAAGTAGAGCCCCCTGTGCTCTGCTTGCCAATCACTGCAGCTCTAAGAGCCAGAAAGATTTGGGAACAGGTCAGCCACCACAGAATGTTTCTTGTATGAATGCAGCTTTCTGTGGGGCTTCTCTGTGTCATTGCAAGTCATATTATGTTTGGTCACGAAGCCCTGTGACATTGGAGAATAGTTTTTATTCTTTCCTTTCTATTCTGATACAGTTTTGTTTTTAAACTGAGGCAAGCTTAGCATAATCATCATTCTCTGCATCGCCATGCCTTCTGAATGTGCCAGGTTTTCTCTGACCAACAAGCCTTTCAATGTGCAAATTCCTGCACTGGGAAAATTGCTTTCAACCTCCTGTTGTGTCACTGATTTCCATGCATGCTCCTTGTCTCTACTTACATGGTATTTTCTCCATGCATCTCTTTTGATCCCAAGCCTTAGGCTAGGTTCTATATTCATAAACTCCAGGATGGTCCAGGATGGTCCACGCTATGCCCCGGTAACACCCGCTACTCCATAGTATCGCCACTTGTTTTATTTTCTGTGAAAGACAATGGAGTATAAGTTACTTTCCATGTATTACATCCTAATTTTAATTTTTGTGAAACCAATATTGAAAAGAGAGAGATAAGAGCTCTCTGATTTTTTATGTACTTTCCTGCTAAGCTGGACCGACTATAGTTATGCTGTTAGTTTCCATTGAATCAACGCTGACTTATGGAACAAGAGAACAAAACATTGCCTGGTCTCATTCCATCTTCAGAACCATTGGATTGAACAGTTAGGGAGTCATCCAGTTTTTTGTTATTGTTTTCTGAAGACAAGGTAAAAACATGTGTTAACCAAATATAAAAGTAAGAGGACGCTCTGTGAGGGCTGAGATAGTATGGACGCTGTTTACAATCATAGCCACATTTCCTACCACACCCTCAGGGTCCATTTAAAATGATTTCGAGGTAGAATAAACACAAATCTCTCTATGCTAGATGGTGAGCACTAAGTGAATCATGGAAAGTAGAAGGGAATGTGTATTATGAGGAAGCTTCAAGGCAAGCAAAGATGTGTAGTTTCTCAATTACTGAAGATTGTGTCAAATTATTTACGTGGCAATTTCCAGTGTTCTACCCACTCCTCCATAACACTGCATACCAAGCACAGAAACAAAAATCCAAAGCAATGAAGTTTCTTCATTAGACTATTGATCACTACTCAAACTGACAAGATGGTCTCTTTATCATGGATGACTTAAAGTTAGATGACCTAAACAGAGCCCAGGCCAATATTATCATTTTTATACTCATGTGCACCTCACACGAATAGGATTTAATCTTACATATCTGATGGTCCTCTCCTCTATAGATGCCCCCCAGACTCCCGAATGTGCCTGGCTTGCATTCCATCCACGCACTCTCCGGGGCCATGAAAGATTTTGTGCGTTTCTGCTCTCCAACACTGAGTCCACATTGTGACAGTTCTTGTCCTTCCCCGAGTCTACTTTGTCTCAGATCAGATAAATGAATGGATTTTCTCGCAGTGCTAAGAGAAGCAGAGCCTTCCCAGGTGGCCCCTCTTTGACTCCTGCTTTCTCCTCACCATGGACGATGTGAATGCTCCTCTGATCAATTCAGAACTCTTTATCTGCTGGCAGACGTACCTAGTGCAAAGATGATTTCATGATTGGGGTTCCCATTAGGCCCCATACCTCTACTGTCAGTTCTTATGCTGATAGTTGAGAAATTCTATTATATTTTGCAAATTATTTCAAGCCGGGTGTTAGTTAGGCTTGTGTCTAGCTACAAGTCTCTGAATGCCTACTAACAGATTAAAGAGAAAGCACTGTATATTTTTCTCTAATAACAAGAAGCCTGGAGACGGGCCTGCTTGAGTATGCTTCAGGAGCTGTGGTTTCTGACCATTTCTTGGCCTCTGCTACAGGCTGGTAGCCTTAGCTCCAGACAACCAGGTAGACAGTGTTTACTTCATTTGGTAGCCATCTGTTGTGTGTGTTATTACTTTATCGTTTAAATGATAAATGTGTCTGACATATTTGAAGACAAATGAATACCATACATTTAATAAAAGTATTATATAGTTGCTTACACTTATATCTCTTTTTTCTCTAATGTAATGTTATAAAATGTGTCCCCATTTATAGGTCAGGCAAATGTTATTTTCATTTAGTCTCCAAGTCTTGAGTTCTGAAACAGCAGAATATTTGTTTCTCAATTTCTTTTCAGTAGTATGTCTAATTAACTTAAAAACAATTTGTCCTGATGACAAATTGACAGCTATTAATATGAAAGGGATTTAGAGATGAAGAAATAGATCTATGTGCAAATATTTACAGGTTTAGTATTAAGGTGGCAGATGGATGTTGGGTCTCCACTAAAGTATTCCCTCAATGCAAGAATTCTTTGTTCTATTAAACTGGTATTCCCTGGTGCTCACCTACCTGACCTGATTGCTGAAGGCAAATCGGTCCATAAGCAAATGTGGTGAAGGAAACTGATGGTGCCTGGCTATCAAAATATATAGTGTCTAGGGTCTTAAAGATTGAAGGTAAACAAGTGGCCATCTAGCTCAGAAGCAATAAAGCCCACATGGAAGAAGGACACAAGTCTGTGTGATCATGAGGCACTGAAAGGATCAGGTATCAGTCATTCCAGAACAAAAATCATGTCATTTGTGAATGAAGGGAAGTATAGATTGGGGACCCAAAGCCCATGTGTAGGCAACAGGACATCCTCTTACAGAAGGGTCACATGGAGGAGACAAGTCAGTCAGGGTGCAGTGTAGCAACAATGAAATGTACAACATTCCTCTAGTTCCTAAATGCTTTCTTCCACCCCCACCCCCACCCCATATACATACTATCATAATCCCAATTCTACCTTACAAATCTGGCTAGATCCGAGGTTGTACACTGGTACATATAGGACTGGAAACACAAGGAATCCAGGACAGATGATCCCTTCAGGACCAGTGGTGAGGGTGGTGATACCCGGAGGGTGGAGGTAGGGTGGGGTAGAAAGGGGGAACCAATTACAAGGATCTACATATAACCACCTCCCTGGGGGATAGACAACAGAAAAGTGGGGGAATGGAGACTTCGGACAGTGTAAGATATGACAAAATAATAATAATTTGTAAATTATCAATGGTTCATTAGGGAGGGTGAGTGGGGAGGGAATGAGGAGCTGATACCAAGGGCTCAAGTAGAAAGCAAATGTTTTGAGAAAGATGATGGCAACAAATGTACAAATGTGCTTGACAAAATGGATGTCTCTATGGATTGTGATAAGAGTAGTACAAGCCCCTAATACAATGATTAAATAAATAAAAAAGAAATTATGCTCTTTTCTGTGAGAATCTTAAAACTTGAGACATACTTTAGACAAACTTGTCTCCTTTGTTAAAAAAAATCACTCCTGACATAGTCAATGGTGGCACACTCATCCTATTGTCTGTTAATTTATTGATGTTGTGAAGAGCGTGCTTCTTCACTAACTCAGTTTCATTTCATTCAGTTGTGTGACTGTCATAATTTATACTTGTTTACATGGATTGCAAACTCATTATGCAATGGGCTTCTAACTACAAGGTCAGCAGTTTGAAGCCACCTGATTTTCCATGGGAGCTTGATGAGGTTTTCTATTCCAATAAAGAGTCTCACCAACCACATGGGCAGTTCTATCCTGTCCTATATAGTTTCTATTAGCTGGCATAAACTCAATAGCAATGAGTTTTATTTTGTGTTTTAATCTGGATGCATTAATCTGGTCAGGTTTGATTTGGTAAAAATATAATTCTGAACCACCTAAGCATTTATAATGAGAAGATACTAGTTAATGTATTTCCAGCAATAATGAATTCGACTTTCCATTATTGTTCCAAATAGCAGAGTCTCAAAATGGACTTAGATAACTAAAATCTAATAGTTAAATCTGTGACTTGATTTTCATCGTTTTCTTTGAAAAATTTGTTTAGAACAACAAATTTCTTTGCCCCACATGCATGCCAACAAAACATTTGCCAGGGAAGGGGTATCTTTTGCCAATTGGTAATGACTTTTACTCTCTTATTGTTATTAGGGGTCATTGAATTGGTTCCAACCTATGAACACCAGAGGGAACTGCCCAGTTCTGTGCCATGCACACATTTGTTCTTTCTTGGAGCCATTTTTATTGCAGCAAGTCTGCCAATCTGTCTGGTGGAGGGTCTTCTTTCTCTCTGCCACTCTGCTTTATCAAGAACAGATCCATCTGGATCATGTTAGGCTGCCAAATTAGGGACAAAGGTGGTTTGCTTCCCGAATGCCTGTGCTAAATGAAAATTACCTGCCCGTGCCACAATCATGGGGTGGTGAAGAAATCAGCATGGACACCTAGGGGAAGATCCAAATTGAGCATATTCAGAAACAAGTCCCTGGGTCCAGGTAGGAGGTCCATCTGGGTGCACTGACGTGGCCCCATGACATCACGTAGGTGGGTCCAAACTCAGTCAGTAAGATGGGCCAATGCTCTCAATCGTGCCTCCCCAGCCAGTGGGGCGGGATCGAAGAAAGGCAGGGAGCACAGCCCTGCACATCCTCATGGCAGTTATTTTTTTGTTTCCTTTTGTTTTTTTACTCTGCCCTTGCTCAGGTGCGTGCTGCAGGTGGAGAGAGGGAGTCTCTCCCACATGCGTTGTGAGTAAGTACCTGTGAGCCCACTGGGGACTCCACACCCCCTCTTGGCCTGTGGGAATTCCCCAGTTCTGCATGTGTGGGTGTCATGCTCCTGCTCCAGTGTTGTTTCCACATGGCGATTAGCACCCAGTTTCAAACCCCACGCCGGTTCCATGCTTCCCAGAAAGAGCAATGTACCTTTTTGAGATTGTAATACCCGAAATGGTCCCTTTCCTTCATAAAAACTCACTTAGACCTCAAAAGTGCTTCTGCTACGTGGATTATTTCAGCTCTGTGAAGCAAAGAACCGAGGAAACCCCAGTCCAGAAGCCTAATACATCACATGTCCAAAGAAAGACATGAATTTCACTGTCATCACTTATAAGAAGGATATTTGCTATGCTGCTTTCAAGAGAGAATTATTATTTTGTCAGCTCATGGTACAGTCATTATTTTTGCTAACACCATAATTCAAAGACACTAATTTTCATTTTACTTTCCTCTCTGTAGCTACGATAAAATTGTATTTTATATTTCCTAAAGGAAAGAAATGATCTTTGATTTGGTGATCCAACTCATGTTTTGAATTAAGAAACAAATGGTAGCCACAAAAAGAAATAAGTCCTTAAAATATGACTTTTTAAAATAAAATATTGACTCTAGCATTTGAGTTACTTTTCAGCAGCATCACTGTGCCTAATTGGGCAGTAGATGTCTTATCTAAGGCATTTTGACTTCTAATCACTGCCCCTGCTCAGAAGCTGGGGTAATAGCTCGATCTTACCTTTAAATGATTTATGGGCTATAGAGAAGAGAAGGATTGCCATCGCTACAGTTATCAGTCTACTTAAAGATGAGAAAGGTTAAAATGATCAGAGACTGGACAAGTTAAGTGGTGAGATGGGATCAGGAATATCATCCCTAAGAAAGTAAAAGGCAATGTAAACGACAGGAAAAACAGATGGCAAAAGAGACGCTGAAATTCCCTTTTGAACCATAGCGAAAGGGAAAAAAAGATAAAGTAAAAGCCGAACAAAACAATCCAAAAGGCTGCTTGGAAATACAAAGTAAAGTATTATAATCAACTGTGAAAAGCCTGGAACTAGAAACCTGAAAGAAAGGGAAGCATATACTTGGAAGTTCTCAAAGTGAAAGCTTAACCCTTTAATCCCGAGCATGACATTTTTGTAACATTTAATTGAATGTATATATTAATAGATATGTTGATAGCAATGAAAGTAAAGAATAAAAACAAAAATAATTTCCTGAAATAAAAACTTCAGGCGTTATAAGGCTAACAAAATGCTAACAAAAGAGCCCAAATAACTCAAGTTTCAAAATTCAAGGAGTCAAGGGAAAGTATTGAACGATGCAGGAAGCATCCAAAGATGCATACATCAAAAAAGATGTCCATCAGTCAGTAGAGGAATGGATAAAGAAACTTTGCAATGAACACAAGGGAGTACTATGCATCACTAAAAAACAAGGATGAAACTATGAAGCACCTCATGCCATCAATGGACCTGCAGAAAATGACATTGAGTGAAACTAGTCAATTACAAAAGGACAAATATTACACGAGACTCCTGTCATAAAGAACAAAAGAGAGAGAGACTTTTATACCAAAGACAAAGAAGTAGACCTTTCAGTGCCTGATCTCAAAAGAACCTACTACTCAGCCGCGGAAGTCAGAACAGATTGGCACCATTACTACAGTAGATGCATAAATGAATTAAACTGATAAGAAGTGGGAGACAAGCTAGAGGACAGACCTCCTAAACATTCGACATTTATGCACATCAATGAATTTCTCCAAAAGAGTAAAAGAGAACCTGCACTCTAGGAAAAGAACATTTGGCAATGACCTATAGGAGAGGAGACTAATCTTTAAAATTTGTAGAAAATGTCAACCTCTCAATAAGATAAATACACAACCAAAAAAAAAAAAGGACAGATGATGTCCCGACCAGCAGGACATCAACAATGTGGACCTGAAGAGGGACTGGGAATGAAGATGGACAAGGGCGCGGAGAGATGGAGGCAAGACAGGAATCTGATCAAGCCTCATTTTATTGAGTTGAGAGCAGAGGTTTAAATAGCCAGCGAGGGGCTGGCACCATTACATCACATGTAAAATAAGGTACAGCTGAGGTAGCCAATAGTCGTGCATCTCCAAACAAGGAAGGAATGGCGGGCAACTGATCAAACAGGTAAGAATGCTAATGAAGCATTCCTGGTGAGCGGGGGGGGGGGGGGGGGGGGGGGGGGGAGATGCCATCAGTCATGTATTGACCAATGAGCATAGCAGCTGCTAGTGAAAGAGCACCAATCCTAGCAAGGGTCAAGGCAGCCACCCTCTGGCAGGAATTGAGACAAAGGGCAGTAAAACCTCAGGGCAGTTTGTATGGCAGGAAACCGAGAGTAAATCCATGGCTTAAATCCAGGGTAGGGAGACACGCAGTTCCCTACAAGATGACATGAACACTTCAGCAAAAAAGACATTCAGGCAGTCCATAAACACAATGTGTGAAAACAATACTCGAGGTCATTAGCCATATACGAGATGTACAGCAAAGCAACAGCAAGATATTACTCCACTCCAGCTTTGAAAACAAGGTGAAGGCAAAAACAGAAAACAACAAACGTGTGGAGACTGGAATGCTTCTTCCCTGCTGGCGTGAACATGGTGGAAGGGATTAGGGCACATCCTCAGAACCATAGGAAAGGGCAGTTTTCTGGCTTCCTTTTTAGGCAGGTGAAACATGGAGAGAACCAATTAAAAAGGCAGGGACTGAGTGGAAATGAGGAGAGAGCAGCATTTGGGGCCTTTGTCATTGGAAGTAAATGCCTGGGACCATGGACTCTAGCTGCTCACTCCTAGAGGGGGGCAACTTGAAGCTGTCGGTACTTTGGGAGAGAAAGACAAGACGAAGATTTACACTCTCAAAAACCCACAGAGGCAGTTCTACTTGGTCCTTTAGGATCCCTCTGAGCAAGTTTAGGATATATAAGTTCAGGATAAAGCTGAAGAAAATGAACATAACTCTTATAAGCGCTGAAAAATGACCTTGAGTCTATCCCACCTGAATTTAGAGACCAGCTAAACAACAGATCTGATGCACTGAGCAGACCTGATGAACTGCGGGAGGAAGTCAGGACCATCATTCCAGAAGAAACTAAAACGTCTTTCAAAAGCCAGGAAAGAAATGTTCAAAGTGGATGTTGGTAGAGACTCGGAAACTTGCTCTTAACCCTAGAGTAGCTGAAGCGCATGGACGAAAGGAGCTGAGGAGAACATTTCAATGGACAGCTCAAGAAGACAAAGTCAAATATTATCATGAAATGTGTAAAGGCCTAGAATTTGAAATCCCAATGCTAAGAACACGCTTGGAATATTTGAAACTGAAATAGTTCAAGAAAATATCAAGCCTTGAGTCGCAATCTCAAAAGATTCTATGGGCTCGACATTGAATGATTCAGGAGGCATGAAGAGAAGAGAGAAATAATACAGAGTCGCCCTACTAAAAAGAATCAGTCCACATCCCATCATTTCAGAGGGTAGCATATGAGCAAGAATCAATGGTGCTAAAGGATGAAGTTGAAACTGCACTGAATGCACCACCCAAAGCCAAGGATCCAGGAACTAATGGAATACTCATTGACATGTTTCAACAAGCTGAAGAAGCACTGAAAGCAATCACGTGACTATGCCGGGACACTTATAGGACAGCTCCGTGGCCAACGGACTGGAAGAGGTCAGATGTGCACCCGTATTCAAAGATAGGTGAACCAAGAGAATGCTCAAACTGTAGAATGGTATCATTGATACCATACACCATTAAAATGTTGCTGAAGATCATCCAACAATGATAACAGCAGTCCCTTGACAGGGAACTGCCAGAACTTCAGGCCAGGTTTAGAAGAAGATGTGAAACAAGGGATAGCACTGTTGATGTTAGATGGAGCATGTCTTAAAGCAGAGAATATCAGAAAGATGCTCCCTTGGGTTTCATTGACAACGCAAAAGCCTCTGCCTGGGTAGACCATAATACATTTTGGATAACCTTGAGAAAAATGGGAACTCCAGAACACTTCATTATGCTCATTCAGAACTTGCACATGGATCAAGAGGTAGTTGAGGGAACAGAACAAGGGATTACTGCATGTTTTAAAATCAAGAAATGTGTGCTACCGAGTTGTATCCCCTCACCATCCTGGTTCAATCTGCATGTTGAACAAATCACCGGAGAAGTCGGCTTACATGAAGAAGGGTGGCATCAGAATTGGTGGAAGGCTTATTACCAAGCTTGGATATGCAGATGCCACTCCCTGGTTGCTGAAAGTGAGAAGGAATTGAAGCACTTGCTGATGAAGATCAAGGTCTGTGACCTTGAATGTGGACGACGGCTCAATGTAAGGGATCCCCAAATCCTTACAACTAGACCAGTAGGGAACATCATGAGAAACCGAGAAAAGGTTGAAGTTGTTGCAGATTTTGTCTTGCTTAGATCAACAGTCGATGCTCATGGAAACAGTGGTCAAGAGATCAACAAACGTATAACATTGGGCAAATCTTCTGCAGAAGACCTCTTTTGCATATTGAAGTGCAAAGATGTTACTTTGAGGACTCAGGTGCACCTGACCCAAGCCATTGCATCGGACGCATGTGAAAGTTAGATATCGAATAAGGAAGAGTGAAGAGGAATCAATGCATTTGAATTGTGCTGCCGGAGAAGAATGTTGGAAGAATGTTGCCAGTATGTAAGACTTCATCTTACATACTTTGGTCATGTTGTCAGGAGAGACGGGTCCTTGGAGAAGGACATCATGCTTAAGTGGAGGCGTGGAAATCCCTAAACAAGATGCTTGACACAGTCGCTACATCAATGGGTTTTGGCATCGAAGAGGTCTCTGGTGTTTTATTCTGTTGTACATAGGCTCACTATGGGTCAGGTCCAACCCAATGATACTAGCACATGTCAGAATCAACTTCCTGGCAGTGAGCTTTTTTTTATTCCTTGGGAAGGTGACTGCTTGTAAGCATGTTTAGAGTTGAGCATTGACTCAACTCTAGGTTCCGTGGCCCTCTGATGAATAGAGACAAGGTGGTAGGTTCAGGGGCCTCTCAATATACATGTATCTCTGGGAGCGAAAATAATTTAATCATCTTTCAATGTCCTAAAGTTTAAGGCCTACCAATCTGCATGGGAAGAAGTAAGTCTTCAGGTGTTGAGTCTAAGTAAGTCTAACACCGTTAGCTATTTCTGGGTACCCAAGTATTTCGGTTTTTGTTTCTTAAAAAAAAAAAATTTCTTTTGGAGACTACCCATTCCAGGTGGAGGAGCTGTAGTGCTTCATGAGAGTTATCCTCTGGTCTTCATAGAGAGCTATTTCAAAGTCATGGACAGCTACAAAATTGGACTCATATCAGGCCTACATACTTTCTCAGACTACTACCATGGACCAAAACCAACAATTGAAACCAATCTACTGCCATGCAGTTGATTCAGGCTCATAGCAACCATGTGGGACAAAGGAGAACTACCCGGTCCTTTGGGTTCTGAGGTGACACCATTACCGGAGCAGACAGCATCACTTCTTTCCCAAGGGCCAACAGGTGAGCTTGAAATCTGGCTCTGCCTAAACCACTATGCCCACAGGGTGATTTACAACCACCAACCCAGAGTTGAAATTTGATCTTGTTTGTAACCGGGCACTTATTTGTGCAGATGAAAATTTATATCTCTTCTAATGGTATATACTGAGATCATTTCTGGTCCTTTATCCCAGAGTAGTGGAGTGTTTTGGTGAAGAATGTACAGCTATAGATCAGTGTAAATGAATCAAAGATCACACCTGATGGCAGAGTCTAATTTGCTTTTTAAGTTTTTCTTCATGCTTTGCTTCGTTAATAATGCCGATAGAGGGAGAGGAAAGTACTTAAGGGGTGCTTTTGGAGGGTTCTAACCAGGATGACAATACAGCGTGTCCTATAACCCAGTTCACTTTGGGAACAAAGAAAGCATGGTTAAAAATCACATCTCAAAAATAAACACACTGGGAATCAAGGGCAAAACGTGGTGTACTCTTCCCCTAGTGAACTTTGGTCTGTTGATTACTTCTACGCAAATAATCAGCACGCAAGCATGCACGTTCTATACAGAAGTTTTCCTGCATGTTTCTTATTTTACTCACACTTTGCCCAATACAGTGCTGAGACTTCACATGTCAACTGAACTTGTGGGGAGGAATTTGAATGCAATTTGGTAGCAAATTATGGATTTTAAATATCAACGCTTTGATAGTCCGCTTTTCACTATGCGAAGGAGCTTCAAAGAGGTTGTGGAAAAATAGTATCAAAGGAAAATGACATTTCTCCAGGAGCTATTTCGATGCCTTCTAGTATAGAACCGTGTTGAATGGTGGACAGGAACTAGAAATGGAAAAGAGTTGGGGTGATAATAAAAGCATTCAAGGGCTTTTAAATGCGTTCCTGCACAGTATCAGAAGTGTGGTTGAATACAGACGATGCGTTTTCTCACTGAGAGACAAAAAACGCTCTGATAAATCAGCATGGCTATTCCTAGTCTGGCAGCGAAGCATAAAATGGTGTCATCTGCTTTCCAGATGGTGGAAACTTCCAAAGATGCGCCTACAGAGCTTCACCACGAGAGGGCGATAGAGCACCGGGAAGAAAACAGCCCTCGCCAAATTCTCCAACCAGCTCTCAAATAACCCACACAGGGTTGGAAAGGAAAGCAAGAAGACACAGGGAGAATCACGATAGCAAAAGAGATGCGTGCTAGTTCAAGGACACATTTCATCATCTCAGTGCCGAAGCGAGGAACACAGGAAGGGTTGTCTCAGCATACCCTGGAAAGGATTGCAACTAAAAATCTCACACTTGATTGAATGAATTATAGGCACTGTTGTTGCACTGTAGCACAAACCATGACTTGAGAATTACGAAGATTTCCTTCCGATTTAAAAAAAAAAAACAAAGCGGGTGTTGAAAGCTTAAGACCATGTATGAAAAAAAAATTGTAACTAAACGGTGTAATGGATTGCAATGACTCATGTGCAATCACATAGAGTCTATATTTCAGATGGTTTCTCCTGGTGGCACTTGTCAACAATGAAAGTCTAGATTGGAACATACATACACTCACCAAACATGTGTGTGTGTCTAGATACATCTATACGTACACACACATCTATTATATTGTTGCCCATTCTCCCTGCAATGAATAAATAGTACAAAGACTAATTATTTACTTTTGAATTGAGTAGGCAATTTAGAATAACCGAGTGGCTATTGCTTAAATGAATGAATTTTAATTCACCATGCAAAATATGACCGAATTATATATTTTAATAAAAATGCTTCATATTCTTTTTTAAAGGTAGACTTTTGTGACTGATATGTTATGCTGTGTCATTCTTAAAATTCAGAATTCTTTTGGTTTCTAAGTATATTTTCAGCACCAAGGCATCTACGTTTTAGTACAACTTATGTGTCAGTGAGTTGAGAAGATGGCATTTTGTTAGGATTTAAAAATGAGTCTGTGGAAAAGACTTTCACTGAAAGGAAGGAATACCAAATTCTACCTTTAGTATTTAAGCTGTTTGTATTTTTTCACCTTTTATTCAATCATTACTTAAACATTAAGGTTCTGCTGGACAAAATGGAAAAAAAATGGTGTTTATGGAGACGTCCAAGAATATTTCAAATTTAAGAAGCAAATAAAAAAACCAACTCAACTGCATATGTTCTGTGCTAGAATAATAGTCATATATTGAAAAGATGTTTGCCAATTCATTGTATTCCAACTGGAGCGATATTTTTCTCATTGACACAAATGAAAATTTCAGAGCTGGTTTATCTTTATTATTTGTCAGTGGTGCTTATATTGAGCTTTGAGACTTTTCTGCCTGGACAATGAATAATCTAAAAACGCTTTCATGCATTGAAACAGTTACTATTAGTTATTAAAAGAACTCTGTGGGAGATTATTTTCAAAGTAAAGAACCCTTGGCAATATGGAAAAAAAACAAATCTTTATCTCTTTGTAAGGTGTATATTTCCATTCCTTGGTTTCTTAAAATAGTTTCCATAATTTATTTATACTTCTCAGTCAAGGATCAGGCTCACTGAACAATCCTAATGTATTATTACATATAAATTGGAATCTTAAAATATCCACATTCACTTTAATATTTATACTTGTTAGCTAAATTTTCTCTGTCCTTATAATTTCTGAAGAATTTCACTTATCCTTTCTAAACGGAGAAAATCATTGACACAGTAGTTCCTGCCCACTGATTATCTGCTGAATTTGATCTATTTATTTTCGCTTAATAAGTAGGATGCAAGGTTGAAGTCGATTTGCCCAGGAAACAAATACTATTGTAAAATATAGTTCTTACTAAGAGCAAGGTGGGCGCATGCGCGCTCACGCACCAGACACCACCCACCCACCCACCCACCACCACCACTTTATAGAGCACGGATTTGTGTGTATAGATGTAATTTCTACAGTCGCAGTGCTCTTAGGTCAGCACTGTAAGGAGAACCACAAAGTTGGTGGCTCAAACCCATTGGCAGCTCCTCAGGAGAAAGAAGAGACCACCTGATTCCCTTAAGATATAACACCTCAGACACCCTTTAGAGGGCTCTTGGGTGTTGCCCTGGACTCATTGGCAGTGGGTTATGTATTGAGAAAAGGAAGGCAGCCTTTTAAAACTCCGGGGGGGGGGGAACCCAGATATATTTGAGATCTAGTTGTTTGTTGGTACTTGCATACACCTCTCTCCCCGATGCCAGAAAAGTTTGGGATATATGACCATATAATATAACAACTGAATTGAAAACTTAAATCTAATGATCAAGCCACATTTATGTCGAAATATATGTCAATCTAAATTTTTTTCTTGAAAAACAAAATTTAAATTTAATTTTCTCTTGTTTACATGGTTCCTGTCGAATATATAAAATACTGAATATAATCAAGTCATCTATTCAGAAATATTTTCGTTCCCTTTTTACTGGTGGCATCCAGAATGACCTGTGTGTGTGTGTGTGTGTGTGTGTGTGTGTGTGTGTGTGTGGTTGTGGGAGTGCCCTGAGGACAATGTTCACCATACAATAATCTCAGAAAAGGGAACTAGCAATGTGTCCATTCCTGGGATTGCTATCATTTTTACTACTATTACAGGTAAAATCACAATAGCACATAGGAGCAATGTTATATGTCTACAGTTCACTATATGTTACAGTGTTGTAAGTGTGCATCTTTTAATGCTAAGGAGGTACAGACATTTAAAAATATATTGTATTGTTAATGAAGTGTTTCACAATAAGTCTACAAGTTAAGAAAAGGAATCAAGGTCATAATGACATCTCTTAAGCCAAGTATTGTCATAGCGACAGGTAGCTAGATGAGGGATAAAGGGGGTGGTCTTCATCAAATGCCTACCCTAAGTGAAAATCCTCTGGCGCTGCCACAACAAAGGGGTTGGGAAGAAATCAGGCACACTAATTAGACGCCTATGGGACCATCCAGCACTGGGCCTGCTCACACCAACGCTACCTAGGCCAAGGTGGAAGCCAACCTGGGCACACCCACATTAGGTACCAGCAACATTACATCACCCAGGTGTGCCTAAACTCAGTCAATAAAGTCAGCCAGTACCTTCAACCATGCCCCCACCCCAAGCGGGGATAGGAAAGGGTAAAGAGCAGACTTATTCAGGTGTTCTCCTGCAGATCAGAGGGGAGGATCTCTCCTGGGTGCAAGGTGTACGTGAGCCTGCCTGTCCTCTCGGCAGCGCTCTCTGGGGGTTTCCTGTTCTTGGTGCGTGTGCTTCGTGTCACGCTTCTGTTCCAGTGTTCTTTTCACGTGGGTTTTCAAGCGTGGCCAACTGTTCCTTAGTGTCTGCATGACCTTGACGCTTCCCAGAGATGGCATGTACTTTTGGGGACCGAAACACCCAAAACTTCCCATCCCTCATCAAAGGTACTTGATTTACCAAAGTTCTTCTGCTTTGTGAATTCTTTCAGCGCTGATAAGCAAGAACTCAGGTAAACCACCTCATAAACCTAATAGTACTTATTATGATGTATTTTGTGAACAGAAACAAATGTTATGTTAATTTTCTAAGTAAGACACGAGGAATGAAGAAATTAATGAAGTGGTCTAAGGCAAGGGTCTGAAACTTTCGAATTGGAAGAGCCACTCCTGTCCCTCACACAATTTAAAACTTATTTCAGACCCATGAATATATTTTTACAAATGAAATCACTGTTATCTGAATAATATCCCTTAATTTTATTCAGCTTTACTTCATAGTCACATGCATGTACCGAAAGGGCCACATGTGGCTTGCAAGCCGCAATTTGTGGAAGGGAGCTGTAGTGGAGGGCAATCCTACAGCATCTATACTGTGCTGCAGGAGCAGGCTGCCTTGCCTCGCACCATTACGCGTCCCAGTGAGTACCAGTGGCATTTCGGCCCATGGTCTTACATGGAACAAATAGCTGTGATGTTCATTACCGAGTGGTTAAAATAAGTTATTTGATCAGACAATGCATATCGCCTTTCTTTCATGTGGACTTCCTGCCTACACATGGATTGGCATTTTAAAATGACTTAGTTGTTTTTTTACTCTTTCATTGCATTTTTTTTTAATATCAGAGGTTCCTCATATCTGCCTGTTTTGAGAAAGACTTTTTACTATCTGCTATTTTAACAACAAATATTATAACATAGCTTTCAGTTTATTATCAAAGAGGGACGTCTCAGCTTTTACCAATGATTGAAAAAGATGTATCATCTTTGTTTACCCATTAATCAGCATGAAAGGAAAAGCTAGGCATATTTTGGTCCTTTAAGATACTGACTGCCTTATGATAGTGGATTTTTTACTGTTTAATCCAATTTTGTGAATCTCAAAGGTCAGCATGATGAAATCCCTCATGTCAAAATCCCCATCACAGAACAAAATAGCAAAAAGACAGCTTGTTATAGCTATTGCTATTATATATTTCTTCCACGTGAAAGGCTTTGTGAAATACTTGTCAATTTACTTTGGTTTTAGATTGAATAATGGTATAACAATAGGATTATTTTCAGTGCTTGAAGCACATTAAATAAAGCCATGGGTAATGTTTGCTTGTTGTTTTCTTTTGTGCCATGAATATTTTATAATCCATTAATGATTGGGAATAAATTTTTTTATATACATTGCATTTGTTTCACAAAAATCTCATTGTTTGGAGTTAGGGAGCCGAAGACATATTTGGATTCTAAGCATGGACACTACAGAGGCACTAGAACAATTGTTTTCCCTGGTCTTTGCCCTTCTATATTGAGCATGTCCCTTGTGCTAATTATGTATACACTTTAGGTTTCAATAGATGAGGATGTCTTCAATGTACAAATCATGATGAACTTAACATTGAGCCCCGAGGTAGTTAGTATATTGTGCCAACCTGGCTGATACACACATATGGGGTTAATTGAAGGGCGGAGGGCTAAATTGCTCAGTGAGCCTCGCCTTTCGAGTTCTCAGGTCTCTTCCTTTCTCATGGTCCGACCAGGGTGCAGCTGCCTTAGCCAGTTCCCTGCTTCAGCTGGCAAAGCTCACTTCCTGTAAGACATCCCTGAGCAGAAGCCACATGGACCTACCCCGATGCAGCCCTGGATGCTGGAGCACCCGTGTGGAGACTCCTGCCAGCGCTGAGATGCTTACACATTCACTGATTCAACTTTCCTCCTGCAGTGGGCATCATTGGGTGTGTTTGGTGAGATGGAGGTGAACTCTGTGGATTGGTGTCGGTCATATGGGCTAATGTTGGTCCTGTGGACTTGGGAAGCACTGGGTTGGGATGTTTTCTTGATGTGCACTTACCCTTTATATAACACTCTCTCTTATACATGTGAGTTTCTGTGGATTTGTTTCTCTAATGTACCCAGACTAACCCAAGCCCCATCCCCTGATTGCTTCAAGCCCTAGCTAACCCTTCAAGAGTTCACTGTGGCCTTGAGGAGCTACATTCTTCTTCTTTTTAGATCTTTCCGAGCCTCTGGATTGCACGCAGCACAGAAGAGTCGTTCCCTAGATAATTTTGTTTTTGGTGACCTGTACAGTGGCATCTTTGACAGCACCGACATACCACTCCTTTTTGTTCAGCTGATTTCTTTGGAATATGATGAGGCCAAATCCTTTGAAAGAGCGCAAGGCAGTGGACCCGTCCACCTCCAGTGGAGTCAGTGTGACCATAGGTGCCTTGGGCCATCATGGAACTCACAAAGGGAATAGCCTCCTCCTTTCTCTTGTTCCCACACAATTTAAATATTTGATAACATGGCTAGTCTGCATCTATTAATATCATGTGCCAACAGCGTGATGCATTATCTATCCAGTATTGTAATTGTACTACTACAAAAATGAACAGCACACACGAAGGCAGAGTCCTATTTTCATGGAGCAGACATGGAAGAGGGGGCATCAACACGAAAGCAAATTAAATAACACAGGAATTTATTGGCTGGGAGAAACTCAGGTTTGGGAGCAAGACAGCTGACCCAGAGCGGCCTCTAAGAGGATTTATTGAGTATGTCCCTTTGACACCTTTCCAATGTGAATATTTCTATTTATCATTATTTGGTTGCATCATTGCTCTCAAGTGAATTCAAACCCTTTATGACAGTGGCAGGGTATGAATAATAAGTAACAGGAATTTCTGGCCAGGAAACTAGTAAGTGAGCTGGATATAAGTGACTATGAGGGTTGGGACCATTTTTTTTTTTTTAAAGAAAACACATCATTTGTAAACTGGTTTTTGCTGTGGCATAGAGTATCTTCAGTACATGAGCAGTAGGTACCTGGGATCAAAACCTTCCAAATCCTGTCTAGAGCATTGCAGTAACTCTCCTATGGTTTTACAGATCTGTATCCAAATAAAGGAACTGAAGGGAACTGTGAAATGGTGCAAAGGGGAAACTGCACACAGGCTTTTTCCAAACACTGGTAAAGATATCTCAAACAATACTAAGATTTCAGATGCAGAACGTACATTAAATGTGCTTTAGGATCATTAGGCAGAGAAAACACCGGATTGCTATTGCCACAGTGCAGCGATTTCCCAGTCTTCTTCAAGCTCAATTAGAAGTTTCTAGAGCACAGAAATCATCAAATTTCCCACAGAGGATAAGAAAGAAACACAGAAAGGAACACAGAGTCAAACTCCTGCCAGGTGAGGCCAAGCCATTGACTTTAACTGCGCTGCAATCTGAGGCCTGCTATGAAAAGGCTGAAGAAGTCAGAGGGAAGCAATAAACCGGTATGAACTAGTGAGAAAGCAGCATTGTGATGACACACAGGGGGTTAAGTGAAATGAACACAGCGGAAGAAGCCTCAGCTACCTCCAGCAGAAAACAGCACAGAAGCAAGAAACATAGTCAATCGTTTTCTACATATGGAAGTGGCATTAGGTAACAAAATAGCTAAGTACATAGGGGTTCATCAAAATGAAGAGTTCAATCAAACTTCATTAAAAGTGATCCAAATTGATGGTGAGGTGGCTGTGGGAGGCCTGGTAGGTCATGGTCAAGGGTAATGTAGCAAAGAGGTATTGCTGAAACCCAGGTGGGGATGGAGCAAAATAGTGGGACAGGAGGAAAGTCAAGGGAAATAGAGGAAAGAGCTGAGAGGCAAATAGCATTTATAGAGGTCTAGAAAAAGACATGTACATATGTAAATATATATGAGGATGGGGAAATAGATCTATGTGCCTATAGTTATAGGTTTGGTATTAAGGTGGCAGAAGGACATTGGGCCTCCACTCAAGTACTCCCTCAATGCAAGAATACTTTCTTATATTAAATTGGCATTCTATGATGCTCACCCTCCTGGCACAGCCGCTGAAAAAAAAGCAGGTGAATAAGCAAATGTGGTGAAGAAAACTGATGGTGGCAGGCTATCAAAAGATATAGTGTCTGGGGTCTTAAAGGCTTGAAGATAAACAAGCGGCCATCTAGCTCAGAAGCCACAAAGCCCACATGGAAGAACACACCAGCCTGTGTGATCACGAAGTTCCGAAGGGATCAGTTATCAGGCATCATCAGAACAAAAAAATCATATCATTGGGTGCACACATCCATGATATGATCGCTGAAGACAAACGGGTGCATAAGCAAATGTGGCAAAGGAAGCTGATTGTGTCGGCTATCAAAAGATATAGCATCTGGGGTCTTAAAGGCTTGAAAGTAAACAAGCAGCCATCTAGCTCAGAAGCAACAAAGCCCACATGGAAGAAACACACCAGCCTGTGCAATCACAAGATGTCGAAGGGATCACATATAAGGCATCATCGGAGCAAAAAAATACTTACCATAGTAAATGAAGGGGGAAGTTCAGAGTAGAGACCCAAAGCCCATTTGTCGGCCACTGGAGAACTCTAGGGGAGGAGATGGGTCAGTCAGGGTGCGATGTAGCACCGATGAATATAGCTTTTCTCTAGTTCTTAAATGCTTCCCTCCACCCCCACCCCCCCCACCCCCCGCTACTATGATCCAAATTCTACCTTGCAAGTCTGGATAGAGCAGAGGATATAGATTGGTGCAGATAGGAGCTGGAGGCACAGGGAATCCAGGGTGGATGGTACCTTCAGGACCAGGGGTGTGAGTGGCAATACTGGGAATGTAGAGGGAGAGGGGGTTGGAAAGAGGGAACCAATTACAAGAATATACATGTGACCTCCTCCCTGGGGGATGAACAACAGAAAAGGGAGACGTCGGACGGGGAAAGATATGACAAAATAATAATTTATAAATGATCAAGAGCTCATGAAGGAGGGGGGAGCGAGGAAGGAGGGGGAAATAGAGGACTTGATGCAAAGGGCTTACGTGGAGAGCAAATGCTTTGAAAGTGATGAATGCAAAGAATGTACAGATGTGCTTTACACAATGGATGGATGTATGGAGATGGTGATAAGAGTTGTATGAGCCCCTAATAAAATGTTTGGAAAAAAAACTTCCAACAACAACAGCAAAATAAAATAAAACTACTATCACCTCCTGCAACACTTTCTAGTGATGGTGTCGACACTCAAAACAAATGGCAAGAGAGCTGAAGTATTTATATCATCACAAAGCAAGATCTGCCCTAGGCCAAATTAATAAATGAGTAAATATCAATAGTTTCTTCTGTAATAACTATGGGTTATGATGAGCCAAAGTGTATCACATATATTAACGTAAAATAACCCAGAGAGTCAGGCAGAGAGTGCTTCAAGCATGTTCTTGGGCTGCGTTTAGGAATCTTAACTCTAGACTTGGCAGGAATCTGCATCTGAGCTAACTTTCCTGGTTCTTGGTTGGATTCCATTATTCCAAGGACCCTGAATCGAGGGCGTCAGGACTTTCAGAACTATTGGCTCAATCTCTCCTTGGTTCATGCAGTTCCATCAGGGTCTCTCCAAATACACAGCGTGATTAATAAAAACTATCAAGAGAGAGACAGTTGGTAGGCAAGAAGATAATATTTAAACACAGAAGCAGTATTTGATCACGTCACCAATTGTCTGTAAAGCCGCCCAACATTTGTGGGGAGAATAGACCTCCTTGATATAGTCATGCCTTGGATATGGGGGAGTGTATGTCCTACCCCTCAGCATAAATTAATAGTGTGTGGAAGATTGTGCACTTCTGCTGGATTTGGATCTGCTTCATTGACCTTCTAGTCTATTGTCTGTTGATCCCAGAAGCCATTAGCTAAATGCCAACCCTGCATTCATTTGGCTGATCTTGGATTCTTTCAGCTTGGCATCCACCAGCCTGTGATATGTCTGCTTTATCTTCCTGTTTCCAGTCTATTAGCTCCTGAAGCCGTAGGACTCAAAAGAAGCCTGCAGCTTACATCTGACCTACAGACTCGAGCCTGACTAGATTTACCTACTTCTTCAACTGTGTGAGATATTTTTTCCTTTATATAAATCTCTTTCTACATACACACATACAAGTCATTGGCTTTACTCCCCCAAAGAACCCTGTCTGATTATCTATTTTGTAAGCCTTCACCTAAGTCACAGTTGAAAATAAAAATGCATCTTTCAGAGAAAAGAAATTAAATTGACCAATGATTATCATTAAGAAATAATTCAATTTTATCTGTTTTTGAAAAGGTATGCTTTAAAGACCTCTAAGAGGCCACAATAAAATGATTTATTAGGAAAGTCTTGGAGCTGAACATGGATTTTCTCTGTCGAGGGGAAAATTCAGCCATTACAGAATTTGCTTGGTTTCCATCATTGAAGGAAAAAAGTATTAGGTAAATCAAAGCCTTTATATTTATTGAAACATAACAATACAGGTTTCATTCTTCAATCGATTATAGAAGACACAGTATGCTTGAATATGATACTATTTATTCAACAAAATGTAAAAAAAGAATAAAGAAAAGAAAACAAATTCACACCTGGATCAGTAACCATCATGAAAGAGGGACAAAGATCGATGTTGTCATGGATTTCATTCCACTTGGAGTTGTGATCAATGCACATAGCAACAGCAGCCCAGCAGGGTATTGCACTGGAAAAATAACACACTTTCCTTAGGAAAATCTGCTACCAAACAATGACCTCTTTGAAGTGCTAAAAGGCAAAAATGCACTTTGAGGGTTGAAAGGCTCCTTCCCCAAACCCTGGTGTTTGCAATCACCCCTATGCATGAGCTAGCTGGCCAGGGGCTCGGGAGATCCGAGAAGTAGTGCATTGAATGGTGGTGCTGGAGACAACCACTGAACACACCGTGGCCGTCTGTAAGAACAAACACAACTTCAGTGGAGGGGCGCTGTCAGATGGCCCTGTAAACGTAAGGATGGAGAGACTTCATCCCACATTTGGGCTTGTTACCAGGAGAGAACTGTCCTTGGAAGAGAACATCATACTTGCTAATGAAGACTATCAAATAAAAATGAATTTATTCAATGAGATTAATGGACACATTAATTAATGCACTTAAATAATAAGTGCACTTCATTAATAAGTGCAGCGAGGAGTCCAAACATCACAATTGTGAGGCTGGTGAAGGATTGGACATTGATATGTTTGGTTTTGCGAGCTAGAACTGTTTGGGGTTGCAACCAACTTGTTAGCATTTCACAATCACAATGACAAATGTTATTTCCTATTAGTTATTAGAAAAGAAAGTTCCCACTCACACCTCATGGGGAGTTACACGGGACATGAATGCCAGGGATAATGGGACACCATTGTGAGCCATTTTAGAAGCTACGTTCTATTTTTATCAACTTCTCTTTTTACGTACTCTTCTTATTCATTCATGAAGCATCTTTCAGAGAAAAGAAATTCAATTGATCAAGTAATTCTCATTAAGAAACAAATAATTGCATTTTATCTGCTTTTTGAAAAGGTATGCTTTAAAGAACTGTGATTCTTCACATCCTTCTCGGTGTCTTTAGTAAAATGTGTATCATCTCCTGAAGGTAAGCAAAACCTTTTGGAGTACTCACGTGTTCTTTAAAATAATGTGATGTTTTTATTTGACTTTTTATATGATTGTCTATTTTTCCTTGGGATTTGATGTGAGGAAAACTGAAAGAAATAATCTAAATTGTTTTAGAATTATTTCTTTTATAAATAGAGATAGAGATTTAAGTAGACTATCCTTTACATTATTTCCGAATGAAGTGCAGAGCCTCATTAATGCACCACCGAAGGAGGGTGCAGTGATTGGCTGAAAGCCAAGGGAACAGGGGTAGTCAAGCAGCGCAGCTTTCTTCTGACTCAATTTGAGTCCCCGAAAGAACTGACTTTAGAAAGAGTCTTCAAAAGAACCTTAATCCAGGTGCCTTCACTGGGTTTTGATAAATGTAAGCAGTGTAAACTCTAGTCTCTGTGCAAATCCCACTTCCAGTCAGGGGACAGCTTTGGATCTTGGGGACCCTGAGTGCACTGGGACAGTGGAGTTTAGACGTTCAAATCCAAGATCATGGCAAACCATCTGAAGTCCATTACCAGAACTGAAATGGCACAGGAAGGAATGTGGAGGGGGATGACAGGACCCTCAACAGACTCCTCACCATGGACAGGCCTGTTGCCAACAGTAAGCAAAGGCAGCCTTATGAGAAGCCGTGTCGCAGGAGACAGCGGGAAAGCTAGGAAACCTGCCAGAGGATCTACCATATGGAAATGACCGGAAAGATCTACCTGGGGCGGGAAAGTCGGGCAGATCCTTGGCAGGGCTGCTGAGGGAATTTGTGTCTCTAATCCTTTTCTGGAACCCATTTCTCTTACCTTTCTCAGCAAAAAACTCCATCACATGTACGCTAAAAAAAATGCGTTTATGGTGAAATGATTTTTGAGGTCACTTGAAAATGGTAATGGTGTAAGTATTTTTATTTTATTTTTTTAAGAAAATAGAGGGAATGACATTATTTCTTAGTTTTTCCCCCCAATAGAAGATGCCTGGAAGTTGTCAAGAACAGGTTAAAAGAATCAATGTGCAATGGTGAAAATTTAGGTGTGATAACTCAGGGGAAAAATGTATTATATTGTCGCTGGTTATGGGGGAAAAAAATTGACATAGCTATCTTCCAGACCGTAGCATTTCCTTGCCAACTCCCCAAAGTTTCCTTGACTAAATAATTGTTTTCTAATCTGCTGTATTTTTAGCTATAGTGATAACAGAGGAAATAGTAAAAGAAAGCAAGCAGGATTTTCAAGTTGGACCTCAAGTTAGCCATAATAACAGGATGAGAGAGGGATTTCTTGCAATCAGTAGCAGACTGTGCATGTCCAAAGAGTAAAATAAACGTTAATGTATAATAATTAAATATGCTTGCCTTTGGCTAACTTATTTTAAGTTTTTTACATTGAATTTGAGCAAATGTTCAAGTTATAAAGGTCTAAATGATTTTGTCTGCTAAAAGCTTCAAAGACAGGATGATGATTATGTGCCCCATTTTAATCAATCAAGGAGAAAGATAACTCGTGACAGGTTCTTCAAGGAGGCAGAAATAAATATGTGCCATATTGGGTTAATTTTTAATATATTTACATGGGATGATTTCAGAAATTTTTTATGTTATTAAATTTGGTCTAGTTTTAGTTTAATTAATATCTTCGATTTTTAACATATAGTCAGCATCATAAATTTTGCCAACAAATGTTTGCTGAGTATTGCTAAGTGATGAGAGGTGCAGGAGTCCCATGTGATGCAGACGGTTGACATGCATAGCTGCTTAGCTAAAGTTTGGTGGTTTGAGTCCATCCAGGGGCACCTGTGAAGAAAGACCAGGCCATCAACTTATGAACGGTCATAATAATCGAAATCCCTATGTAGCATACTTTTACTGTGAGGTACAAGGTCGGACAATGAATCAGAATTGACAGTCATTGGTGATTATAGACCTGGGACTACATGATTCCTTCAATAAACAGAAAGTAGCTGGAGAGTGGGGCTCTTTTGCATATTTGTTATTATTTTGTTGAGTGCTATCAAATCAGTTCTGGTATAAAGACTCATAACCACCTTATGGACAACAAAGAATGCTGGGCTTCATATACCCAATTATCTCTATGTGTCAGTGTGTCAATACATTCTAAGGGGCACTGTCCCCTCTGCTGCAGACACTCTACCAAGCATGACATCCTTTCCCCGGGCCTGGTCCCTCCTGAAAGCATGCTCAAATTACGTGAACTGAAGTCTTGTCATCCTCGCGTCTAAGGGGCATCCTGATGGTCTCTCTTTCAAGGTAGAGTAGTTCATTCTACTGACTGTTCTTGGTCTACATAATACTCTTCACCAATTTCATAATGTAAAAGCATCTGTTCTACTTTGGTCTTCCTTATTCATTGGCTACATTTCACATGCATATGCAGAGATCGAAAACACCCTAATTTGGGTCAGATACAGCTTATTCCTCTGATTTTTTACACTATCAAGAGGTCTTTGCAAATGATTACATATGACATCTAATATTCATATATAGGGATACTGTATATGATAGAATATTGTTAAAAATCTGATAAATCTTTACAAAAAATATGAAGCTACTATTTCTTAAAATAGCTTCCATCTATGGTTGCGCATTGCTGAAGGTGATGTTTTCATCTCTGGAACTCTTTCCAGAGGTGGAGGGGTGGGGGATAGGGGGTGGATAGTGCTCTTTTTTTACACCGCTCAAACTGTATGGTGAGATTTTTCTTTTAATTATTTTTAAAATTTTAGGAACAAAAAGTAGTCTAAAGGGGCCAGATCAGGGTTGGAGAAGGGATGGGGTTCTCATGCCTAAGGACAGCCCTTGTTAACCTCGAATGAGTTTTATTGTTGTGATTTGGGATAAAACTGAGGTGGGGGGGAAGGCAGTACTCTCATGACCTTTTAATTTTTTTTAACCAATGCAGCCTTCTATTAAAAAAATCTTAATAAGTCAAGTGATCAGCCTGTTCCTTTGTGACTGAAGAGATATATTTAAACACATTTTTGGAAGTGCCTGAGTATGTATGAACTCGAAGTCTAGTAGCAATACTCTTGACTTACTAAAATATTAATAAATAACAAACATCATTTGAGTTATGCTATATGATATAAATGCTACTTAATATGAGCATGAGAGCTCAATGGAAGAAAAGCTCAGTTTGAGCTGAAAAGCTGGGGTGTCATTACTTTTCTGAATAGTGATCTGGATGCACTGTACATCAAGCATGGACCATTAATATCACATGGAAAATAAGAGTAGCACTAGGAGAAACTCTCTCATCCAACTGTCTGGCTATCTATAGTTTAAAATGATGGGATATTGTTTGAGCAACATTGTTTTCTTATATCAATCACATTATAATATGGTGTGATTTCAGAGTTATCTTTTCATCATTAAGACTCACTAGAATACTATAAGGATCTGCCTATACCAGAGACACCAAACTGTGACTCTCAAGCCATATATGAATATGTCAGTATGTACATGTGGCTCTGAAGTAAAATTGAAAAAAAGGTATTATTTAGACAATGGTGATTTCATTTGTTTATAAAATGCATTTGTGAAGGGTATTTATCTGGGGAAGGAAGAGGCAAAATTATCATTATTTGCAGACAATATGACTCTGTACATAGAAAATCCCCTACACTCCACAAGTGGAGTGTTGGAGGCAATAGAGGAATATGGCAGAGTGTCAGGATACAAGAACAACAAACAGAAGTTTATTAATGTGCTAGACACATCAGACAAGATCACAGAAGAGGCTATTAAAAAGGTGGTACCCTTTACAATAGCCAAGCATAAATTGAAATATCTAGGTATATACCTGACTAAAAAATGAAAAATTTGTATGAGGAAAATTATAGAACACTATTACAAGAAACCAAGAGTGACCTCAACAGATGGAAGAATATCCCATGCTTCTGAATTGGAAGACTCATTATAGTAAAGATGCCAGTTCTGCCCATGGCACTATAGAAGTTTGATGTTATCCTGATAAGAATACCATCAACCTTCAAAGAATTGGAAAAACTGATTACCAACTTCATATGGAGAGGGAAGAAGCCCAGAATTAGCAGAGAACTCCTCCATAAGGTGGACAAAGTGGGAGGGCTTGCTCTACCTGATATATTTTATGGCCACAGTGGTTAAAAGTGTGGTACTGGTATAACGACAATGGAAAAGAGCCGAAGACCCAGAAATAAAAACATCAGCATACAGACTACTGATTTTTTATAAGGGCCCAAAAAATATCAAATGGAAAGCAAATGCCCTCTTCCATAAGTGGCACTGGAAAAATGGATATTTACCTGCAGAAAAATGGAGCAGTGCCCTTATCATACTCCATGCACAATAATAAATTCAAGGTGGCTCAAAGACCTTGAGGTAAAGCCTCAAACAATTAAGGCCATTAATGAGGGAATTGGGACAAACCTGAGAACTTTGACACAGGGAATACATAGGCTATCAGAAACAGGAAAGGATACAAATACAGAGGAGTCACAAATTGACAAGTGGGATATCATGAAGATAAATCCCCTGTGTACATCAAAAGAATTCACCATGAATAATAAAAGAGCCCACAGACTGGGAAAACATCTTTAGCAATGACACATCAGACAAAGGCCTTATTACTAAAGTCTATAATATTTTGCAAGCTTATAATAAGAGAAAAAACTAATTGCCCTCTGAGGAGTGGACAAGGGACCTGAACAGAAGTTTCACAGAGGCAGAAATCTGAATGGCCAATAAATATATGAGAACATGTTCCCGATCATTAGCCATCAAAGAAATGCAAATTAAAACAACTATGAGATACCATCTAACACCCTCAAAACAAGCCCAATTTGAAAAATCAGAAAGCAATAGGTGTTGGAGAGGCTGCTGTGGTGTGATAGGAATTCTCATCCACTGCTGGTGGACCCGCAGGTATGTACAGCCATTATGAAAATCGATTTCGTGGTTTCCAAAACAGATTGAAATCGAGTTACCATACACCCCAGCAATCTCCCGACTGGGCATACACCCAGAAGAGGCAGGAAACAAACCACGGCCAGACATCTGTGCTCCAAGGTTCATTGCGGCACAGTTCACCATTGCAAGGAGATGGAAACTACCCAAATTTCCATCAACTGACGAATGGATTAAAGAACTGTGGTACATACACACAATGGAATACTACACATGACTAAAAAGCAGGGATGAACACCTGAAGCATATCGCCACATGGGAAGAACTTGAGGAAATCATGCTAAGTGAAGTAAACCAAGCGCAATAGGACAAGTACAACATAAGTCCGCTGAGGTAAGTTAAAAAAATGCAAAAGGGGCATAAGGAAAAAGTTACCATATTCAAACATCCCTGTGTTGAGGGCCAGACCAAATCCATGGGTACATATGGTAGCTAAAAGGAGGGGGCCAGAGATAGAAATGTGGAGTGGGGGTACAGGACACTAACTCACACAAGGGGAGGGTAATGTTTATATCTTCACAGGGAAAGAGGAACCAGACATCAACCCAGTGCTCCCGGGATGTCAATGCAGCATGCTGGCGTGGAGCAAGGAGCCAGTGGAGGGGCCTGAGGGCTTGGCCCCAATCCCAACTACATGGACAGCCACCCCTCCCCCCAGAAGAATTTACTTTAGAGGATGGCACTGAAGCTGCAGCTCAAGGAGAGGGACATGTCTGATCAGAGCACACGGGAGCAAATGAAGAGGGAGGGAGAGAAAATTGACGCACCCTGGCCCACCAGGCCTAAAGGATGATATCCCTGCTCCGAACAGCCAATATACAGAGTGGACCCTATAGCTGATCTCACTATAAGACACGATGTCCCTCGCTGACATGGCCCTATGGGGGACAACACTGAAGACTCAGTGTCGGGATTGGCCTGGTCTAACCCCACAACACCGAGGCAAAACACTAGGACATGCAACAGAGCAACTGGGAGAGCAGAGCAGGGATGTCCTGAGGAAGTGTCAAGGACAGACTTTGGGGCCAGGACATGGCACCCCATCGGTCTCAGCTGGAGGATACTCCTAGAGGTCAACAAACAGACTTTGAACTATTTACAGATTTTAGAGTTTTTTTAATTTTTATTTTTTATCTATTTCTTTATTTTCATTGGTTTCTTATTGTTTTGTTGTGTTGTTTTGCTATGTCTTGTTTTATTGTGCATATTATTATCTCTTCAGGTCTATCTAAAATAAGATAGGCTGGATGAACAGTCAGGAGGATTAAACAACAGGACTGTTGATTCCGGGGGACATGGGAGAAGGGGAAGTGGGGGAAAGAAGGTGGAGTTGACAACTCCAGGGATAAGGGAACAACAAATGATACAAAATCAGTGAGAAGCATGGTAGGGATTGATCAAGGGCAATGTAACCGAGAGAAATTACTGAAATCCAAATGAAGGCTCAGCATGACAGTGGGACAATAGGAAAGTAAAAGGAAACAGAGGAAAGAACTAGTAGGCAAATAGCATTATAGAGCTTTAAATCCAGGCATAAACATATGTAAATGTATTTATATATGATGATGGGGAAATATATCTATGTGCATATATTTATTGGTTTAATATTAAGGCAGCAGATGGATATTGGGTCTCGACTCAAGTACTTCCTTAATGCAAGAACACTTTGTTCTATTAAATTGGCATTTTCATGATGCACACCTTCCTGACAAACCTGACAAACCTGCTGAAGACAAAGCAGGTTCATTAGCAAATGTGGTGAGGAAAGCTAATGGTTCTCGGCTATCAAAAGATATAGCATCTGGGGTCTTAAAGGCTCGAAGATAAACAAGTGGCCATCCAACTGAGAAGCAACAAAGCCCACATGGAAGAATCACACCAGCCTGTTTGATCACAAGGTTTTGAAGGGATCAGGTATCAGGCATCCGGCATCAAAGAACAAAAAATCATATCATTGTAATTGAGGGGAGTGCCGATTGGGGACACAGAGCCCATCTGTAGGCAACTGGACACCCCCTTACAGAAAGATCGTGGGGAGGCAACGGGCCAGTCAGGGTGCCGTGTAGCAATGATGAAACATACAGCCTTCCTCTAGTTCTTAAATGCTTCCTCCCCGCCACTATCATGATCCCATTTCTACCTTACAAATCGGGGTAGACCCAAGGATGTACACTGGTATAGATAGGAACTGGAAACACAGGGAATCCAGGACAGCTGATCCCCTCAGGACCAGTGTTGAGAGTGGCAATATCGGAGGGTGAAGGGAAGCTGGGGTAGAAAGGGGAAACTGATTACAAGGATCTACATATAACTTCCTCCCTGGGAGATGGACAAAAGGAAAGTGGGTACAGGGAGACATCACACAGTGTAAGATATGACAAAATAATAATAATTTATGAGTTATCAAGGGTTCATGAGAGAGGGGGTGAGGGAGGGAGGGGAAAAAGGAGGAGTTGATACCAAGGGCTCAAGTAGGAAGCAAATGTTTTGGGAATGATGATGGTAACTAATGTACAAATGTGCTTGACATACAATGGATGGATGTATGGATTGTCATAGGAGTTGTATAAGCCCACAATAAAATGATTTAAAAATGTATTTGTGGCTCTGGAATAATTTTTAACTTATAAAGTATGGGATTGGTTTTTTTATTGGAAAAGTTTACCAAGCCCTGACCTATAATGTAAAGGGGACACACTGCCATGGGGACACACTGTCACTCTAGAAATATACTTTTTTTTTTTTTACTAAAAAGAGACCTCATGTTAAAGTGGGCTAAGCATTGAACTGCTAACCACAAGGTCAGCAGTTGGAAACGAGTAGCCGCTCCATAGCAGAAAGATGAGGTTTCCTATTCTCATAAAGATTTAGTCTCGGACGAGTTAGAATCAACTCAATGGCAATGATTGGCTATTTTCTATGAACCTTGACTGAACCAAAATAAACATCTAAGTAGAAGGGAAATGAAAGAACAGATGGAGGGATAGAGGGATGGAGGGTGAGAGGGAGACAGGGATGGAAGGAAAAAAATTAACATGTATCAATGAGTCGATGACCGTTTACAGATTCATTATGCTTTTGCTACACTGTTTGGACTTTGGAATAAAGTTATATGATAAAAGAAATCTGTTATGGATTGGTTTTTGTTGACAGGAAGTGAATTGATTCCGTGCCTACTGTGCAGTCAAATGATTTGGGGATCAATGTTCTTTGATGTTGAGAAGCTTTTCTTATGGCCTGAAACGCAAATATAAACAGAGAACACAATATGAAGCACATGGGCTGGGATTCTGGAAAGCGGTATGTCTATAAGTAATCAGAACTTAACATCACAAGGGCATCAATGGTTGACCTTACAGAAACATGGAATCAAAAGACTTTTAGGAAAGTGCTAAAATCCAGCCCTTTTGATGGCTTACTATGTTCCTGTGTGTGATACTTAGGGTTTATTGGTGCCAACCTGGCACCTGTTTGAAGATATGGGTGGAGTTTAGTAAGTTATTAAGGTCACAACTTGATGACATACTTTGAAGTTGCAACCAAGATAAATGGCACTGTAGAAGCCCCCCCCCCCCTGTTTTTGCCTTCCTGCTAGCAGACCCTGGTAGAGGCCAGAGCCAAGGAGATGCTTCCACCACCATTGATCCACAGATTTTGTACCCATTGGTCAGTGATATTCCTGCATTTAGCATCACTCCTTCTCACTGCATGAGTCTGAAGGCGGACTTACAGACTAGCATTGGACTTAATGGACTTGACCTGGACTGGATTGGGATGTTTGCTTGATATATATATATATATATATATATATATATATATATATATATATATCAACATATCAAACATATATATATATTTGCTTGATATATATATAATTACTTTTTGATACAAGGCTCTTTCTTACACCTATATGAATGTTTCTGTATTTGGTTCTCTAGTCAACCCAGTCTAACACACTGTGTGATAATTGTTTTTTATAAAAACCTATGCTATCATATTATGAACAAGATTGATTTAATATTCATATAGACTTTTAAAGTCCATAAAGAACCCCTGGAAACACAGTGAACTATGCACTCGACTATAAGCCTCAAGATTAGCAGTTCAAACCTACCAAGAGGCCTATGGGAGAACGATGAGTTTGCTCCCACAAACAATTGGTGTCTCAGTAACCCTAGAGAGCAGTTATACGCTCTCTTCTAAGGGCACCATGAATTGGAATCAAATCAATAGCAATGGGTTTTGGCAGGGTGGGGGTTAATGTCTACAAATCATTTCATCGTGGCACTGAGGAAATGACATGGGGTCATCTGATCTCTGGATACATAAAGGATAAGGAGATGCTCTTGTACTCTGAGGCAGGATCTCAGTGCAGCTCCTCTGCTCTGTCTCATGATCTTGTTGCTGCAGCCTCTGTGTCCCTCATGCCTCCACTTTAGGCAGGGATCTTGCACGTGCTCTGCTCTTGGCTCTACTTTACTGATGGTCCTGGGTCTTAGGATTTCTTTTTCCTGATTCTGAATGTCTCACTTTTATGTCCAGTGGAGTCACAAGACTGACCAATCTCCTAGAGTCCTGTATACCTCATTTACATGCTTTCAACCCATCATTTGGTGGGAGTTACAAAGACTAGGGATAGAAAAGTTACATCAAGTAATTTCACTTCATTACAGTTATATTACTTGGGTATTATAACTGTTCATTAGAGTAAATGTATCTTTAATCGTCATCAATTTAACGATCAGTAAGCAAAAAATTGAAGAGATTCTTTGGAAATACCTTTTTTAAGATAAATTATATTTCTTCTTTGAATATATCATATCCTTAGTTACCCCTATATAAGTTTCATTGGTTTTGCTTTTATACAGAAATCAGCATAAGATACCTAGTTGACTGTTGGTTCATTAGGGCATGCCAAGTTGTTCCCACTTACACAGAAAGTGAAGACAAACACTCCTTCACAACTGCATGACCACTACAATTCCCCACTGCGACATGGTGATTCCAGCTCACAGAGACATGACAGGGCAGAGTACAGCTTTTCCACAGGGTTTGGAAGATGTCCATTGTAAAGAAGCAGACTCCATTAACAGACTTCTGTGGAGCAGCTGGTGAGTTAAAGCAATCCCCGCTTAACGGAAGGAAGCCATCAGGATTCCTCTTCATCTCATTAGTTTCTTGTAAATGTGGCTTACTTGAGAGCTAAGTAGCCTCTGTCAGGAAAGCGAAAGTAAGACATTACAGCGTTTACCTAATGCCATTATTCACTAGCAAGATATACATTTTTATTTTACATTGCCTCAGGAAGAAAACAGGCATTCATTTTAATGTGTTCACAACTATTTAAAACTCAGGACATTGAAAAATATTTAGTAGCTATTGTTGGTTCTTCTAACACATCTGTCACTTCTATTCATCTGTCAGTTTGTCATACTGTGATGGCTTGTGTGTCATTGTGATGCTGAAACTATGTTACGGGTATTTTAAATGCCAGCAGCATTGACCAAGGTCTCAGCAGAGCTTCCAGACTAAGAACAGACAACATAGAGCTCAGCTCCTCACCCGGGAGGAGTTAGTCCTAAAACCCTTATGCTTAGCTTAGAAACACTGTCTGAAATCGAAGGCCTAATGCATGGAAGCAGAACATGGTGGCAGACAGTGCTGGAGGGTAAACCTCTTGGGAGGGGCACCTTTGTGATCTTCATTTGTTGCTTGGGAACCACTCAAAGTAGGAAGAAAAGCTGCAAAAATGATTAGCTGATGATCAAAACTGGAAATATGTAAAGTATGAATCAAAGAAAATTGGAAGTGGCCAACTATGAAATGGAATGCATACGAATAGATATCATAGGCATTGGTGAGCTGAAATGGATTGATATTGGCCATTTTGAATGAGAAAAGGATATTGTTTAGTGTGCTGAGAATAACTCAATTAAGAGACTTGGCTTGGTAGCCATGGTCAAAGAGGACATCGCTACAAGAATCATGAAGAACATGATGTGCTGTCTGGGATAGAATCATATCTATCCTCCTTCAAGGAAATCCAATTAATACAACTATTATTCAAACTTATGCAACAACAACAAAAGGTAGGGATTGAGCAATTGGAAATTTCTGTCAACAACTTCAGTCGTGAAGTCAAGAGGCATTGACAGCTACTGGCTAATGGAAGGCAGAAATTGGAAATAAAAAGGAAGGAATAGTAGTGGGAAACTGTGGACTTGGTGGAAATGAAGCTGGAGATCACAGGATAGAATTTTGCAAAACCAATGACTTGTTCATAGAAAATACCTTTTTGCAACAATACAAAAAGTGTTGGACTTCTCCAGATGGGATACACAGAAATCAAATTGACTACATCTGTGTGAAGAGATGAAAGAAAACTCAATACTAGCAGCTAAAACCAGTTCAGGGGCTGGTTATAGAACAAACCATCAATTGCTTAGAAGTGAGTTCAGGACAAAGCTGAAATTTTTTTTAAAGTCTTTGAGAACCAAAATATTCCCATGAGTCTATCCCACCTGAATTTTGGTTGTATTCATTAGGTTGTTAGCAACTTATAATGGTTTAATGCTACCCATAGGGCTTCCGGTGGCTAATTCCCTTGACGTGACAACCAATTCCTATTTCTTAGTCTGGAAGTTCTGGTGCAGACTGTCCATTTGGGTGACCCTGCTGGTACTTAACATACCAGTGATGGAGCTTACAGCAACACAGCAACACAAAGACCACTACAGAACACAACCAACTGACAGAGAGCAATGGATTGATATCATAAAGGAATAAAAACATTGATGCTTGAAAATAATCAATAATTTAATATGCAAAGCCTGTATGAGCAATAACATGAGGGAAAATACGTTATGCCCTTTCCCCACATATGTCTCTTATAGATCAAGGGGAAATATCTGGAATGCAGGATAATATTTGACATTATTGTATAATATTTGTCATAATGACTATTGGAAGAAAACAAAGAGACTGTATCAACTAAAGTCTATTAAGGTTTACCTTGGAATATTTTGAATTCATGCTACATATTTCCATAGATAGGTAACATCCTCTGAAGCATGTGTGACTTTAAAAGAAAAAAGTGCTAAATTATATGAGTGAATTATAGTACCAACAAGCATTGAGTTACATTACCTTTCTAACAAATTGTATCCCAATAGTTTTTATTATACATATAAGACCATGTAATTGCTTTGGTGAATTTTGAGTGATATCTATCTGCTTTATATTTCATATTTTATAAACCATTTAAAATTTTACATTTCCACTTATATTTTGTTTTTGAGAAGGTAAAATTTCCATTTTGTCAGTTAATCTTTGAGATTTTCTTGGATATGATTTTCAATCATACTTTATTTATTCATGGCAGTAGCTTAGTCTGTTTGCTAAACATGTTGCCTTTTTTGAATTTTTTCCCCAAACTTGAATTACTAGGCAAGTCTTACTTGATCCACCAGGCATCCTATTTTTATCATGTTCCTTGGGATAATTTATGAGATGGAATTCAATATTCTAAAATTGAATAGTGGGTTCTAACTCTTAGTTCACCATCACAGTGGGGATCCAAGAAGGATAAATAGACTCCCTGGCCTCTGCTTCCATAGTCAAGTACTTAGAGTACTTAGAGTAGAAAGTACTCAGGTGCCATTTAGGAGTGTAGCCAGGAAACTGAGAAGTCCTTAGGTTGTGGGTTTGAGTCTAGCTAGAAGCAGGTAGCTCAGGTGCCTCCACTTAGAGGTCATTAACTGTTAATTATATCTGTTGCCTTTCAAAACAAAAGTTACATGTGGTTGTTAGTTGTCATTAAGTGGGCTCTGGCTCTTGGTACTCTCACATGATCTGGAAAGAAACTTTGGTTAGTCCTGCACCGTCTAAATGATCATTGGCATGCTTGAGTTAATGGTTGCAGGCACTGTGTATTTTTAGTGTATTCCACGTAGGGGGCTCACCATCCAGCACTCTAGCAGGCAATATTTTGTTGTGATTCATAGGCTTTCAGTGACTAATTCTCAAAAATGAGTGCCAAGTCATTCTTCCTACATTGTCTTTAAACTTCCATCAGAGGTGACATATGAAAGACTAGTGGCATAACTCCACACCCTACTTTCGATATATGAAATACTAGTGACATAACTCCACACCCTACCTTCGTACAGGCCACCACAGTGCGACAAGCTAACAGAGGTGTCATAGCAGCACGTCACGACTGAGATTTAATTAAATGGCTGTATAAAAAATCAACAATATTAATATAGGGGTGAATGATTGGAGATCCACATTAAGGTAAGAAATGCTTCTTTATTTGAAAATAGCAATAAATATAAATAAATGCTCCCATTTTACAGACTTAGTACACATGAAGAAAAGGCAAAAAAAAGGGGTGGTGAGTGATGTTGGATAATTATTCCAAAGGTGATAGAGTTTGGCTGGCCCTTCGCAAGGTAGCTAAATTTAAAAATAGCTGATTTAATTGCTTAACAGAAGTTCTCTTCTCATTAGACCTTAACCTTAAGAATGCATCTATGAATAACTTCAACATTTTTCACCTTCCAATTTCCACACCTGAAAATTCTATTCCAATACTCACCTCAAGGCTCTTGACTGGAAGGATGTGTTTGCAGTGAGGGAGAAGGATGGAGTGTAGTTTCAAAACTCGTTAAGAGCTGCCAAATTCATGGTTTGAATGAAGGCTAAGTTTTCCACAGATGAAAGGTAATTCAGTATTGGCTCTCATTCTACTTGCCCTGAGGCAAGAACCGCCAATTGAGCTATTTTAGTTTCAAACAGGATGTCAGGCTAATTTTATCTGTTATTTTTTTCTTCGCCCCCTGTTTGCTACTTCTTTGTCCAGCTCAGAAATCTGACATTTCCATTTCTGCATGAGACTTTCAGAAAGACAGCATTTCAGATCGGAAAAGGATGGTGTTCTCAAAAGGACAGAACTTTCACTTGGCAGTGTAGTATTGTCCTTCCAGGCTGGTTGTCTGTCCTTCCCTATCTTCCTTGGGTCCACAGAAACAGACATTTTGGAAGGAAGCATGGGCTTTAAGAGTAAGATTACATACCCATCCTCCCTAAACTAGGTTCTAGTGGTTGGAAGTTAAATTTAAGTCTTTGGTGGGAGCTTCTAGGGACAACACTTCAGAAGAAGCAGGAGCACACAGTTAACCTTTATCTCCCCCCTCTCTCTATGCTATGGCAGAGAAGATGCAGGGGATGCCTGGTGCTCCATCATGGATGGTGACCATGAGGGTCTTACACTAAAAGTAACACAAGAGGAAGTCAGAGGGACTGGAGTGGCTGAGATGTCTGCAGGACTTTGTAAGCAGCGTTGTAAGGGTGAAAATCCAGACATAAACCCAGAAACAAGCCAACAACAAAAACAAAAACTTCTGAAAATTATTGTTATTTGGGTTCCCCCCGCCCTGATAACACATAGCTAAACCTAGTTTAATTAGTATACATTAAAACATTTTTGTTTGATTTTTATTGTGCTGGAATGAGTCTGGCATAATTAAATTAAATATGCCATAAATACATTAGATGTCGGAATTTTATAATTTCTAGAAAAAAACCCCAAACTGTTATTAAGGCATTATGGAGCTTTACTAAATGTTCCTGAAAACATATGCATTTCTAAAAACAGATGTGTTTTAACAAGATCTCTAACTAGCTTCTGTACAGGAATTTAGTGCAGTTAAATATGGCTAAGATCTTGGTAGCAATAAGAGTCTAACTTACACTATTTCAATTGGACATATTTAAATAAGGCAGGTATTTTAATTTTTAATTCTAAATGTATAGGACTTATGCAATAACATCCAAATGCAACACAATTTGAAACTCCACTTTTAGCATTAATAACAACATATAGAATTAATTTCTCTAAAATTTTAAATATTTGCCCTAATTTTAGGCATTCATCTCAGTGATCCAAAAGGACAGTATGTAGTCTTTTAATCAGTCTTCCCAGCCTTTTTTAGGGTCTCTTTGATGATGTCAAAGATATTCTCCTCCCCTTACAGCCTTTTTCTTAAATTTAGAGTATCTTCTCAAAACCAATATTAGGGGATTTAAAGTGGCTTTTATTTGTGTTAGACAAAGACACAGCTATAGAGGTATGTGAGAATACCTTGAGTTTTTAAGTAAATTTATCACTATTATTTTTAATTGTTATTTTATTTTTTTAATCATTTTATTAGGGACTCATACAACCCCTATCAAAATCCATACATACATCAATTGTGTAAAGCACATTTGTACATTCGATGCCCTCATCATTCTCAAAACTTTTGCTCTCCACCCAAGCCCCTGGCATCATGTCCTCATTTTTCCCCTCCCTCCTCATTCCCGGCTCCCTCATTAACCCTTGATAATTTATAAATTATTATTTTGTCATATCTTGCTCTGTCCCACGTCTCCCTTCCCCCACTTTTCTGATGTATGTCCCCCAGGGAGGAGGTCACATATAGATCCTTGAAATAGGTTCCCCCTTTCCAACCCACCCTCCTTATGCCCTCCCAGTATCACCAACTCACACCACTGGTCCTGAAGGGATCATCCTCCCTGGCTTCCCTGTGTTTTCAATTCCCATCTGTACCAGTGTACATCCTCTGGTCTAGTCAGACTTGCAATGTAGGATTCAGATCATGACAGTGGGGCGGCGGGGGTGGAGGGGGGGCAAGGAAGCATTTAGGAACTAGAGGAAAGTTGTATTTTTCATCATTGCTACATCGCACCCTGACTGTCTTATCTCCTCCCCAAGTCCCTTCTTTAAGGGGATGTCCAGTGGCCTACAAATGGGTTTTGGGTCTCTACTCCACACTCCCCCGCTCATTCACTATGGTAAGATTTTTTGTTCTGATGATGCCTGATACCTGATCCCTTTGACACCCGTGATCACACAGGCTGGTGTGCTTCTTCCATGTGGCCTTCGTTGCCTTTGAGCTAGATGGCCGCTTGTTTACCTTTAAGCCTTATCACTATTATCCTCAAATACCAATTCCACTGCAATCAGAAAAGAATGCAAATATCACAAGGGGTCATCTCATTCACATTATTTCATTATGGTCTTTCATGCACTGGGTAATTTACTGGGAAGACATTTGTTTAAATGGCCTCAAGCATAGCCAAGATGGCCTGCATGGCTAGGCAGTGTTTCTTTCTGCTTTACGGAGGGTAGCTACAACACAGAGATGTATCAATAAAAGGTGTCCTGGTGGCACTAGGGTTAAGTGTTCAACTGCTAGCCCACTAATTAGCAGGCTGAGCCCCACAGGACACGGGAGAAAGACGTGACAGTCTGATCAAACTCTCGGGGGCAGTTCTGCTCTGTCTTGTAGGAGTGCTCTGTATTGCAATTGACTCGATGACAACAGGTAATCCTAATTTAAAAGTAATATTTGCAGTGAATTGATTATACCAGTCTATTTTTTTTTTATTCCAAATTTGGTCACACTGGCATTTTGCTAATGTGATTCTTCTGATGGTAAAAAAACAAAACAAAACAAAAAAACCACCAGACCATCAGCTACCAATACGGGTGACATCACAAAAATAACTCATTCAGTTGGTAACCCAAGAAAATTCCTTTTAGAAAAATTTAAAGTGTTTAACAGTTTTATTGGCCTATAATTCACATATGATAGAATACAACAATTTGATCACATCAAAAGAGTTATGCAGCCATCACCACACTCAGTTTTAGAACATTTTCTTCATTCTTGTCTTCATCATTAGCTCCCCACTTGCCCCCAACCTTCTCTGCCATAGCCCTAGGAACCATTAACCCAGTTATAGATGGTTCTATCCTGAATTTCATATGCAGAAAATATTTTTTAAACTAACAACAATACCAAAATAAAACAGATAAAACCTCGCTCGAAAATAAATTGGAACATTTTAAAGACTAGAACAAATTAAAAAATGAATCATAAGGGTGATAGGGTGCTAAATTTTAATCTTACTGCCTTTACAATAACTCCCTATTTAATACATTCTGAAGAAATAAATTTTTATAAGTTTTCCAGGGCAAACTATAAAAGCAAAACTAAGCTCCCCAAACCACTGTCATTAAGTCATTTCTGACTCACGGCAACCCTATAGGACAGACTAGAACTGCCCTGTAGGTTTCTGAGACTAACTCTTTGTGGGAGTCAAAAGATTCATCTTTCTCCCATGCAAGTAGCTGGTGAATCCCAGAACATAACACAGTACGCCATCATGGCTGGTTTATCTAAGGCAATGGAATGTTTAAGGGGATGGTTAAGGCTAAGTGTAACTTGGCTGGACCATAATTTTCAGGAGTTTGGCAGATATGTATAATCATCCCTATGATGTGATCTAACATAACTAAATATTTCCCATAGTGAGATCTGTTATAAGTAGTCAATTAATTAAAATGAAGTTTCTTTGGGGTGTGCCATGTTTCCAATATATGTGGATCTTCTGGAAAAGCTCGCTTATTTTTTGCTGGATCTGGATCCTGCTTCTGGCTTGCCATGTGATCCCCAGATTTTTTTTTAATGTGTTACAATACCCTGCCATATTGCCTGCTGATTCTGGGAATCATCAGCAGACTGCCATTTTACCTGTAACCTGAGATTGATATGCCTCTCAACTAGCTGTCTGCCCTACTGTTTTGAAATTCCTCAATCCCTGCAGCTCCACGAGTCCAGAGACAGCCACCTGATTCTAGCTCACATACTTGGAACTTGCCCATCTCTACAACGACGTGTGCCTTTTCCTTTGTAATTACCTTCTCAGGCATGGGGATTTAATCTAAGACAGTGCTCCAAATGTAAGCCAAGATGGTGGTGGTGTGATGAGAGCATTATAGAGCTTCCTTGCAAGACGTTGAACTACCTTCCAAGAAGCAAATACAAGAAGCTCCATTTTGGAGAATAAATAAAGTGTGACAGTTAGGCCCAGCTGAAGAGTTGAGCCACTGCCAAGAGCCAACAGGTGGTATGAAGAGTCATCCCAGAAAGTCTGGGGGACCCTGATAAGACCAGAGTGAAATCAAGGAGCCAGTGGAACTGCCTATATAAACCCGATATAGACAACCAGACAACAAAACAACAAAAACAAACCACTGACAAAGAACAGAACAAAACAGTCTGGTTGTCTACTGTTGCTTTGTTTTCCTCTGTCTAGTTTTCGTGCATGTTAGTGACTGCACAGGTCTGTCTGAATAGGACAGGCTGGATGAACTATCTGGAGGAAAAACAACGGGACCGACAGTTCTGGGGGGACTTGGGGTGGGGGGGTAGGGGGTGTAAGGGAGTGGTGTTAACAAACCCAGGGACAAGGGAAAAAACATGGGACCCCAAATGGTAGAGAAGGGGGAGTGGCAGGCCTGGTGGGAAATGATCAAGGGTAAGGTTGCTTAGAGAAGAGGTATACTCTAGCCCAGGTGGCGATGAAGCATGGTAGTAGGGCAGGAGGAAAGTCAAGGGAGATGGAGGAAAGAGCTAGGAGTCAAAGGGCATTCATGGAGGTCTAGACAAAGACATGTACATGCAAATATATATAGGAGGATGGGGAAATAGATCTATGTGTCTATATTTATAGGTCAAGTATTAAGGTGGCGGAAGGACCTTGGGCCTCTACTCAAACACTCCCTCTATGCATGAATACCTTCTTTTATTAAATTGGAACTCTATGATGCTCACTCTCCCGACACAACGGCTGGAGCCAAAGTGGATGAACAAGTAAATGTGCTGAAGAAAGCTGATGGTGCCCGGCTATCAAAAGAGATAGTGACTGGGGTCTTAAAGGCTTGAAGATAAACAAGCGGCCATCTAGCTCAGAAGCAACAAAGTCCACATGGAAGAACACACCAGCCTGTGTGATCGAGTGGTCCCAAAGGGATCAGTTACCAGGCATCAAAGAACAAAAAATCATATCATTGACTGCACACCTCCATGATAGGATCGCTGAAGACAAATGGGTGCATAAGCAAATGTGGTGAAGAAAGCTGATGGTGCCCGGCTATCAAAAGAGATAGTGTCTGGGGTCTTAAAGGCTTGAAGGTGAACAAGCGGCCATCAAGCTCAGAAGCAAATAAGCCCACATGGAAGAAGCACACCGGCCAGTGCGATCACGAGGTGCCCAAGGGACCAGGTATAAGGCATCATGCAAAAAAAAAAAGATATAAGTGTGTGTATGTATGTGTATATGTATATATGTATGTGTATATATGTATATATATATATATATATCATATTAAATGAAGGGGGAAGTGCAGAGTGGAGACCCAAGGCCCAAGTGTCGACCAATGGAGATCCCCACATAGAGGGGTTTAGGAGAGGAGATCGGTTAATTAGGGTGTGAGGTAGTGTCGATGAAGAACACAGCTTTCCCCCAGATCCTGGATGCTTCCTCCCCCCAACTACCATGATCCGAATTCTACCTTGCAGGGCTGGATAGGACAGAGGCTGTACACGGGTGCATATGAGGGTTGGAGGTACAGGGAATCCTGGGGGATGATACCTTCAGGACCAAGGGTGTGAGGGACGATGCTGGGAGAGTGGAGGGTGAGTGGGTTGGAAAGGGGGAACTGATTACAAGGATCCACATGTGACCTCTTCCCTGGGAGAGGGACAGCAGAGAAGGGGGGAAGGGAGACTCCGGATAGGGCAAGATATGACAAAATAACGATGTATAAATTACCAAGGGCATATGAGGGAGGGGGGAATGGGGAGGGAGGGGGGAAAAAAAAGAGGACCTGATGCAAGGGGCTTAAGTGGAGAGCAAATGCCTTGAGAATGATTAGGGCAGGGAATGTATGGATGTGCTTTATACAATTGATGTATGTATATGTATGGATTGTGGTAAGAGTTGTGTGAGTCCCTAATAAAATGTAAAAGAAGAAAAGAGAAAAAAATGATTAGGGCAAGGACTGTACAGATGTGCTTTATACAATTGATGTATGTATATGTATGTACTGTGAAAAGAATTGTATGAGCCCCAATAAATTGTTAAAATAAAAAAAAAATAAAAAACAAACAAACAAACAAAAATAAACCCGAGTAGAGACACTGACTTTTCAGAGAGCTAGGAATCAAGGAGAAATCAACTCCTGCTCTCTCCAACTCTACCTGGGGTGAGCACACCGATGAAAGCAATGCTTATTGGGACTATGATGCTGAAATAATAATGTAATGTGCTGCCCCTGTACCTGATATTTGTTTGAAATGATATTGTATTTTTGAATTAAAATTAGGATTGTTAGATTGTTTAATGGTTGTCTGCAGAGAAAATATGAGCATTCAAATATATCAGAGCATTAAGTAATTATTGATGGAGCTGCTTGTGACAGTGGTGTTTGTTTGGAGCCAATTTAGAATCTGGAGGAGAAGAGAGAGAGAGATTGAGACTATATAAAAAGGCCCCATAATGAGTTTTTTCAATGCTATTATCTCTAACTCCTAAAAAAGTTGCCAAACTCATAGTGAACACCTAATCAGTATTTGTTTAATGGATGCATCTCAGAAAGGGAACTGAGAAAAGGGGTGATTGAGAGGAAGAATTTCCTCATTGTGATTGTAGACCTCTCTCTCTCTCACTATCTATATCTATATCATCTATATCTATGTCTATCTATATCTTTTCCTCTCTCCTTTCTTGAGAACATTGTTACAACCTAACCCCTTCTCTAACTTCTCAATCTACTTGGGCATTTGGACCCATGTGAATTCCAGGCCCAAGATTATAGAATTAAACTCTGGGATCTTCCCTGTTCTACTTCTTGTGTTCCTGAGAAAAGACACTGACTCACTGTTGGCTATAATCAGAGTGAATTCTTTGGCCTGAGGCAATTCCTTTCTTGAGAGAAAACCTTCCCTCTCCTTTCTTCCTAAGAGAAAATAATGTGTTCATCTGAAATAATCTTCCCTAATAAGTTTAGGTCTGGGCTCACAGAGAGAGGCCAGGCAGGTATGGAGTCAATTTTTACAGACCATAGGGATGAGTGAGAACTGTGGTAACCTGGACAGCTAAACCCCATGTGGCCCAAACCATACTTTAAAAATGTTCTATAGGGCCAAATCAACTCAATCTGTGACCAGTGGATCCCTAAACCAGGGGACCACTGACTAATGGCATATATCAGTTATGATAAGCAAGCCAAGAAGTTCTTACTCTTCAGTCTTGTGGTAGTTACATAATCTGGTGTCAATTTGAGAGGATTGTGAGTGCAGGGATGGCGTCTAGGCTGTCAATCAGTTCATAACCAATGAGGTCTCTGTGGGGGTCTGACCTTATCCTGCGAATTCTGGAAATTCCTGTATTCCTTCTTGTAGGTGGGAGACACTTTCTCTCTCGGTTGACTGCCTGGGAGACCTTTCTGAGGAGAAGCCACATGAAGCTATGAGGCAGTCAGAGTTTTGGAACTGAAGGAACCACGTGGAGACCCCTGCTGGTGCTGAGATACTTAGAACACCACTGGATCCACAAGACTTCCAACCCACTGGCCTGTGATCTTCCTGTAATTGGCCTCATTGCATGTGTTTGGTGATTCTGAAGAGGACTTTATAGGTTGGTAACGGACATAAGGGCTAATATCAGACTTATGGACTTGACCTGGACTTGGCTGGGATGATTTCTCAATGTTCAATTGCTGTTGTATATAAAGGTCTTTCTTATACACATATGAGTGTCTACGAATTAGCTTCTCTAGTCTACCCAGACTAACACAACTCTCAGCATGTCTTCCCTGAGTCCATGTGACTTTTACTTGAATGGACAGTGGAGGATATTGTCACAGAATTATGCTTTTTCATAAAAAGCTGGCCACTGTGGCATGCACAGCCACAGGATATGAAATTCATTTCAAATATTCATCAGTTTGGTTTGATTTTCTGCCAGTCTTGTGAGGACCACAAAGCAGACCCATGGTCTATAAGGCACAGCATGATTTGGTTTTGCCTATTATTCTTGAACCATACTCCTTTCCTCCTTTTTGCATTTCAAACACGCCAAGTAGCAGTTGGACTTTAGGGTCTATCTTAGGCAGTGTTCTGTGGGCTGCCGGGTCCATGGTCAAGGAAGCAGACAGCAGAGTCCTCTGTTTGGCAAGGCAGGCAGAGTCTGCCCACAGAAAGCAAACGGCATGGTGGGTCACAAGCAGTCAGCAGCTCAGGAGCTTAGCAAAGCAGGCTAGGATATCAAATGCAAGCGATGAAACGAGAAAGGATCCATCAGCCAGAAGCTCAAGTGATGTACACACCAACAGCATGTTGAAAGCAGGTCTTGAAGGAACTTCAAGCTCTAGTGACACAATCTACGGGTTGGCTTGATCCACAGGTTGTGAAGCTGACAGGTTGAGGCAGAGAACTGGCAACACACTACAAGCATGCACAGATCACCATAGAGCAAAAAAATAAAAGAAAAAATTGAAAATTCATTTTGGCACATAATGCCAATATATTAATTAATGAGATGCAGACCCACGAAGTTCAAACCTGCCCATGCTTTAATGACTAAATAGCTTTAGACATGAAGTCAGTTTTCAAAACAGCACAATTTAGAAGTCCTATTACTCTGCTGACATACTTGACAACTGTTCAGTCAGCTAAACAAAAGAATAAAAAAATATGTTGCATTTTACATGAACTTTAATGAACACAAGTAAAATCATGTTTTCTTATTTTCCTTTTGATAATATGTTTTGTTGACAGAATATATATATAATATATATATGACTTTCACAATTTTCTATAGCTTTCACGTACTCTAAATTTTTTTTTATGTAAGATTGGCCTGACTTTTGTCTTATTCTTGTTGAGTGTAGTTGATTTGATTCCAACTGACAGTGGTTCTACTTAAAATAGTGGGAAATACTGCTTGGCACTGCACTATCTTCAAAATTATGATGTTTGAGGCGAAATTTACAGGCACTGTGCCAATCTAATTGTGGCCCTCCATCTTTGTCTCTATATATTTTTTCCAAGTATGGTATCCTTTTCCTGGGACTGGGCCTTCCTGATAAGATGTCCAACATCTGAGACAAAGTAGGTGTTTCTTGAAAACAAATGGAACTTGGTTAACACATTTTTGAGTATCATATGTAGGAAACATCAACAACTTTATAGAATACAACTAATTGCAATTTATATTGAAATATTTTGTGTTAACTTCTTTTTCAAAATAATGCTTTGAATAGACAGCTTTATCATTCAGCATAATTAATTTTAATTTTAATGTAATCCCCCTCAAGGTTTGATCTTGCAAAAAACACAAAACTTTAGAGGAAGCCAAATACATTGATGTGAAAATATTAAATAAGGAACTCCCCAAAATTAAAGAAAATCAATTACAGAAAAATTGGAACACATATATTATGTGATTGTGCTATACTCAATCCTCTCAAGGTCACGAAAGTTATTGATTGTTCATCCTTTTGGAAGAGAGTGAAGCTTGAGTGCCTTTTGACTGCGAGAAGCCAACTTTTGTGAATTTAGACCCTACAGTAAATAAAGAGGAACTCATATGCTACAATGGAACGGGCTGTTGTTTTTGTTTAATTAAACACCCCAAACCACTTTCAATGAATCTAAATAAAGGGAATTAAAGGAAGTCTACGTGAACCAAAATCATTGTTGATTTCGATATCTTAAAATAGTCCTCATTTTCTTACTGCTTCAATACAGAAATAACACGTGGGGGCTATACCAGAAATTGAGTTTCCCTGAGTTTGTAAACCTAGAAGTTTGAAGTATGGCAATATTTTCTCCTGTCAGTACATAGGGCCCTGTGAGTCATAGGGAAACTTTTTCAGCTACTATGCCCTGTTCCTTGGAGAACTTCATGTGACTTGGCATCTCTCATCTCCCAGTGCTCCTCCTTTTTTTTTGCGTGATCTTTTCTGTATTTTATAAGTGATTGGTCTTAAGATATTCTTGACTCGGCTATGGTCTTACTAGCATAACAAAGAAAGATCTATTCTCAAAATAGGATTGAATGCAAAGGGAGGGATTAGTATCACAACACTTTATTTGTGGGTATGCAGTTTAATCCGCAACACTAATGAAATTGCTATTCCGTTATTTCTAATTAGAAAACATTTTAAACTTTGGCCGGCATATCAATCACAATGCATTTTCAGTTTAATTATGGTAATTAATTAAGATCCATAGGTCATTGTCAAGAAAAACATGAATGCAATTTTAAATGAGTTACCGTGTGTTTGCAATATGAAGTACTAAATACTTTTTTATATTTAGATATCTTGGCATATTCATAATATTTTAAAAATATTTTTACAATAGAGGAAGCCAAATACATTGATGTGAAAAAAGTAAATAAGGAATCACTTCATTTTGTAATTATTTTTTTAAAGAATTAGAAATCTTATTTAATATTCATGTCTTCCCCAAATGAAAATAAAATATATTAAAAATAAATTACTATAGCACAGGTGCTTTTTGTTTAATGAATTCCATTTATTTATTTGGCAAATGGTTGAGTTCTGAGTATGTGCTAGTTACTACAGATAACATATTTTGCTTAGTAAAATTCCAAAGAAAAATGTTAACAGTCACCAATACTGGGTTCAGATCACCCAAGACTCTATAGTTTGATGGACTTGAAAGCTAACTGTAATACCTGTTAGTTTTGTTGTTTTGGGTCTTTTTAAAAAGGTTCCTCAAATTTTGATTTCTTACATGTAAAATGTGAATAATATTACCATTTTCAAATTAGATTGGAAGTACTGAAAAGAAAATGGCTCACGCAAGATTTTTCACAATGTTTATGGAATCCAACCAAACCAAACTCACTCTCATCAAATTGATTCAGACTCAGAGTGACTTGGGGTTCTTACACTGACTCTTTAAGAGAGCAGAAAGCTTTCTCTTTGTTCTGTGGAGCAGCTGATGGCTTCAAAGTTCTAACCTTATGGTTCGCAGCTCAACATACAATGACCATGCCACTAGGGCTCCATAGCCTGGTAAGTGCTAAACAAATGGTTTCATTATTAGGATACTTATAATTAATAATATGTCAAGAATTGATAATATTGAAGGAAGAAATCCAAGATGGACTGTAGACATGGTGAGAAACAAAGTTCCAGGTATTGATGTAATACCATGAGAAATGTTTGAACAAACTGAAAGAGCATTGAAACCACTAACTTGTCGGTGTCAAGAGATTTGGAAGCCAGTTACCTGGCGAATCAACTGGAAGTGATCCACATTGGTGACAATTCCAAAGAAGGGTAATTCTTACAGCAGAATGTGCAAACAATACCATTAACATACATGCAAGTAAAGGTAGCATAAAAATGGCTACAACAGTACAGAGACTGGGAGCTATCAAGAGTGCAAGCAGATCCAGAAGAGGACACGGAAAAGGGTTATCATTGTTAATATTAGATGGACCTTGGGTGAAAACAGAGAATACCAGAAAGATGTTTTTTATTGGCTATGCAAAAGTGTTTAACTGTGTGGATCAGAACAAACCATGAATAGTTAATTGAAAGTTTCTTTCATTTTTGTTGGACCCTTACTACACATTATTTATATTTTAGTATCTAATACTTACTCTTTGTTGTCTTAAAAAAATCCTCAATACTGGACCAATGGGTACCATCATGATCAATGGAAACAAAGATGGCAGTTATTAAAGATTTTATTTTTCTTGGATTCGCAATTAATATTAATAGAAGCAGCAGTCAAGAGATCAAAAGAGCAATGCTTTGTCTAAATCTGCTGCACAGAGCTCTTTAGAGTATTGAAAACAAGGATGTCAAAAAAAGAAAACAAGGATGTCACTCTGAGGACGAAGGTGTGCCACACCCAAAGCCTGGTATATTCTATTGCCTCATTCACAATTAAGAGTTGGACACGAGTAAGGAAGACTGGAAAAGAATCAATTCATTTGAATTGTGGTGCTGGAGGAGAATATTAAAATTTCCATAGAGCTAAACAGATAAAAAGTCTGTCATGGAAGAATATGGCCAGAATGTTCCTTAGAGGCAAGGATGACCAGACTTTGTCTCAAGACATCATGCTTGGTAGAGAGGCACGGAAAAGAGGAAGGCCCTCAATGAAATGGATTGGCATGGTGGCTGAAACAATGGGCTCAAGCATAGGACTAATCGTGAAAATGGCATATCTTGCATTACGTAAATCATCTTGGTCCATATGACACATCCAGGCAATCATCTGTCTTCCTTAGTAAAAATTGAATCAAAATGATTAGATTCAAAATCTCTAATGATGCTGTTTGATTGAATTATTGAAATGCAACACGTAGTGTTTAATCAAGATTAAATAAAGTGATTGGCAAAACAACAATAATAATTTTAAAAAATACATAGGGGAATTGAACAGTTGCTTGGATTTTTTTTAAAACTCTCTTTTAGATGTTCTTATTCATGGCGCTATCATTATCCAATTTAGTTTTTGCAACTTTGGTCTTAGTCTACACAGCTGATGTTAGTGCTGTTAGCTCAAGTCCAGTTGGTTTCTGTGCTCGTTATAATAGTACATGGTTGAAAACATGATTTTATTTCTTAAAAATACCTTAATGATTACTTATAATAGGCCAATTCTGTTTAATACTTCTAATTTCCTTCAGCAAATATTGAAATGATTGATCTTTCTCACTTAAAATATTATTTACTATAAATTAAAATAGATTCAAAGAAAGATATTTTTGGAGATATCAAATGAATTGCCAAATTCTTATGTAAAATTATATTTATACATTGATCTCGGTATGGTTGATTGCTATTTTAATTATATTTATACATTATAAATTATATTTATACATTGATCTCGGTATGGTTGATTGCTATTTTAATAGCCAATTTGAGTAATTAAATAGTTTATTCAATACATTGTCATATCATCTGTGACACAAGTCTCTAAATATATTTTACCATCGCAAATTCAGTTGGGCCCACTGACAATGAAGTTCATTGAAAATCTGGCATGTGTTCAAGTATTTTAGTTAGCTAGGGCTGCTTTGATAAAAATAAAAAGTGGATGTTTTTACAAATAAAAAAGTTTCTCACTATTTAAGTTATTAGTCTTTTGAATTCGGAAGCATCTCTAAAAGAAACCTTTCTCTGTGTATGGGTTCTTTTGGTTCCAGGCTTCTGGATAATATTCATGTGGCTTAGCTTCAATATCTGCTCTCCCCCATCTCTGCTCTGCATATCTTATGTCTATCAAAATAAATTGATTCAAGACACATCCTATACTAATCTTGTCTAAGTAACATAATAAAGAAAACCCATTTCCAAATGGAGCCACCATACCACAGGATTAAGATTAGAATTATAAAACAAACAAATAAGCAAACATCCTTTTATTGTGATTTAGGTGAATGTTTACAGAGCAAAATAGTTTTCCATTTAACAATTCATACAGATATTTTTTCATGACGTTGACTGCAATCCACAATTTTCATGATGTAACAGCACGTGTCCGATTTCGTCCCTGTTTCCAATTTCAAGTCGTTTTTCTTGCTTATCTATTTCTAGCCTCTGAGTTTTATCCCTGGGTAATTGCTGCCCTTTTGATTTCCCAGGATCAACTGATCTAAGGAGTGCATATCTCTTTGATGTTATTGCTCACTTTATAGGCTAGCTGTCATTTGACTGAAAGTTGAGCCATGAGTTCACCTCCAGGCTTGAAGGGTGATGAAGGGCCATACTCTGAGATTTCTACCAGTCACCATCAGACCAATACACCAGGCTTTTTTATATATATTGAGTTTTGTGCCACATTTTCCCCGGATTCCAATCAGAACAGCTGATCATGGAAACCGAGTACCATTTCAGTCTGGTCTCAGGATAGTGGAAGCTGAGGTTCATTAAACCTTTAAATTAATTGTTTCAATCAGTTGTTATTTTTCCCCACTCTTCTTTACTTAGGGTAGAGAGAGGTTAGGCTAAAAGTTACAACAGAGGTAAGAATTAAAAAATTTATTTCGGGGGAATGTAATTCAACCCATAACACAGGTAACTAATCATAGTTAGCAGTATTTACAAACAGTGCTGGGTTCAAGCTCCCGGCCAGGAAGGGCTTTTACACCTTTGTGGGCGTTACACCTGAATTGGCCCACCTAAGCCAGGTGAATTTGATTCAGCCAATGCGGTCGGCCAGTATTGTTGACCACACCTCCCAATGGGGCGGGGCCAGAGGCTCTGGTTGTAGCTCCCAGTGGCTCCAACACAGTGCAGCGTGGCCAGGCTGTGGTCCCAGAGCGGCCAGGCTGTGGCCCCAGCGGTTGAGCCGCTGTACCACGCACTTGTGCCGCTTCTATTCTCTATAAACTCCCTTGGATCACAAACCAGTTATCAGCGTGAATTCTTTCTTGTGCAGAGACAAGGATCCAGGTCTATCTCGCCCAGGAGAGCGAGAGATCTAATAAAAGTACATGCAATCCTACAAAACCAAAATATTTTGTTCATTCTGAAGCAAACATATTTTTTTCTAAGTGCTGGGACAAATAGACTTCTAAAAGTAGGAAAAATCTATATATCATAAATAACACTTAAATAATGGATATACTTGTTTATCTCTATCATTGTTGCCAGGTGCTGTTGAGTTGGTTGCCTCTTATAGGAAGCCTATGTACAACAGAGAAAAAACAAAAACAAAAATGCTCAGGCCTACATCATCCTCATAACTACTGTTATATTTGAGTCCATTGTTATAGCCACTGAGTCAATTCATCGTATTGAAAGTCTTCCTCTTTTTCTCTGACCTTCTACTTTACAAATAATAAATAAATAAATGTCCTTCTCCAGGAATGGTACCTCTGGTTAACATGTCCAAAGCACACGAGACAAGGACTCTTTATTCTCGTTTATAAAGAGCTGTACTTCCAGAACAGATTTGCTTTTTCTCCTGCATGCCAATAGGGAAAACATCATTCTTAGCCAACCGCATCATTCAAACATGCCAGTTTGTCTTGGCCTTTTCATTCATTTTACAACTTCTACATGTTTATGAGGAGATTGAAAGTATGATGGCTCACATTAGGCTTACTATACTCCTCAAAGTAACATCTTTGCTATTTAAAGAGATTTTTTTTATATACCCGATTTGCTCAATGTAATGTCACTTAATTTCTTGACTGCTGCTTCAGTGAGCATTGATCGTGGATCCAAGTAAAACAGAATTCTTGAAACTTGGAAAAAAAGTTTCTTCATTTATCCCAATATTATTTAGTGGTTCAATTATATACTTAATTAATTTTCTGTGAGGTATAATCCATATTGAAAGCTATAGTCTTGATCCTCATAGGTAAATTCTCTTTACTTTCAGTAAACAAGGTTGTGTCTCTGCATATTATAGTTTGTTAATGAATCTTCCTCCAGTCATGATGCTGTGTTCTTCTTCATATAGCTCAGCTTCTTAGATGATTTGTCCACATGGAACACAGATTAAATAAGTATTATGAAAGAATATAAACCTGACAAACACCTTTTGTTTCTGCACGTGTACGATTAAGAGCAGCATTCCCACTCTTTGCAAAAACCATTAATAGTTTGCTATAATACATATAGTTCAATATCGTTGCATAGATAATAAAATATAAGTAACTTATATTTTGGCATTCTATATTTTTAAGCCAAAATTCATCAACAATTGTATCCCGCTTACCACATCCTATTCTGAATCTGCTTAGATTTCTGCCATTTCCTATTGATATTCTGCTATAAAAGTTTTCTAGTTTTCTTGCCCTTTCCGGTGTCTCCCTTCACCCCCTTTTCTGTTGTTCATCCCCCAGGGAGGAGATCACATGTAGGCAAGATATGAAAAAATAAAAATTTATAAATTATCAAGGGCTCAGAAGGGAGGGGGGAGCGGGGAGGGAGGGGAAAAAAGAGGACCTGATGCAAAGGGATTAAGTGGAGAGCAAATGCTTTGAAAATGATTAGGGCAAAGAATGTACAGATGTGCTTTATACAATTGATGCATGTATATGTATGGATTGTGGTAAGAGTTGTATGAACCCCTGATAAAATGTTTAAAAATAAGTTTTCTAGTTATCTTTAGCAAATTTTTACTTGCATGTGATTTTAATGCTATTGCTTGATTTTTAAAAATATTTTGTTTCATCATCTCTGTTTGGGTTGAATGGACACTATTCAACTGGTCAAGTAACTGTCTTCCAAATCTCTTGACATGAGTAGTCAGTGCCTCCTATGCTTGTGGAAACATTTCAAGAGGTCTTCTGTCAATTCCTGGAGCCTTGTTTTATCACCACTGCCTTCAGTTCCACTTGTACTTCTTCAAGAGCATTGGTTCTTGCTCAGGTGCAGCATGTAAAATGGTTAAAATGTCCACCGATTCTCGTGTTTGATGGTCTTTATCTACTTCAGAGATCCAGAAACTTTTCCTGTTAATTACACAATAGTAAATATGTTACATATGCTCTCTGTTGCAACAATTTGATTGCCCTTATAGCTCCAAAATAACAATAGATAGTATGAAATGAAACTGTGTCCTTGTGTCTAATAGTTGTTATGAGTCAACTGGACTATGTCACATTTCTCAGAGGCTTTGTAGGTAGTATGTAATCACGCTCCACTTGTGATTAGATGCAATCAGTTGAGAAGGGAGTTTCTTAGCATGTGTGAGCTGTATCTGATATACCTGAATACTCTGGCAAAGCTTGTTCTCTCAATCTTGCATTTCACTCATTGTCCTCTGATTTATGGTGCTTGAGATGTCTGTTCATTCAGTTTGGAGTTCATCAGCTTTTAGAATTACGTGAGCAATATAATACTTACAACTTACTGACAAGTTGCTCAGGGATTTGGGACTTGCCAGACGAAACAATTATGTGAACCATATCTTTGCCGCCTCCTCCCCTCTGTATGTGTATGTGTGTATATGTGACTCGTTTTTAGAGTGTATTTAAATGAAATGTTTTGGATATTTATATTTGAATATTACATAATTTTCACATGACAAGAGTCTTCTTTGGATTTTTTACACCTATTAAAAATTTAAAATATCATTTCTAGTCCACAAAACCATATAAACACATGCAGTGGGTGGATTTAACCCATGTGATGATCTGATTTAACATATATATTAACTTTTATAAGTTCTTCTCACAACAATGATCATTGTGATCAGTTCCCTCTTTCTACCCCTGTTCCCTGAAACCCTGCCTTCATGGTATCACTACTTCCATTACTATTCTTGAGGAATTTATCTGTCCTGAATTCCATGTGTTGATGACTCTTATCTATACCAATGTACATGCTCTGGTCTAGCCTACTTTGTAAAGTAGAACTGGGTCATGATAGTTGGCTGCACATACCTACACGTCCACCAGCAATGGATGAGAACTCCTATCTCACCACACCCCCTCCAACACATGTTGTTTTCTGATTTTTTTAATTGGGTAATCTTTGAGGGTTTTAGGTGGGATATCATAGCATTTCCTTTATGACTAATGATCAGGAACATTTTCTCATATGTTTATTGGCCATTTGAATTCCACCCTTGTGAAACATCTGTTCAGTCTTTTGCCCACCTCCTCAATGGGCCATTTGTTTTTTTTCTTATTATGGGCTGGCAGAGTATTTTAGATTTTAGTAATAAGGGTTTTGTCTGCTGCTTCATTGCTAACGATGTTTTCCCAGTCTGTGGACTCACATAATACTCCCTTAGCCAAGTCTTTCCATGTAAACAGGTATTTTATCTCCAGTACATCCCACTTGTCAACTTGTGCTTCCTCTGTATTTGCATTCTTCCCTATTCCCAATAGTTTATTTATTCCCTTTACCAAAGTTATTATGTTTGTCCCAAATCCCTCATTAATGGCCCCAATAGTTTGGGGATTTTCCTGAAGGTCTGTGATCCACCCTGAATTTATTCTTGAGCATGGAGCGAGATAAGAGTCTTGCTTCATTTTTCTACAGGTAGAAATCAATTTTTTTCTAGTTCCACTTATTGAAGAGGGCATCTGCTTCCCATTTGATATTTTTTGGGTCCATATAAAGGATATGTTGCCCATATGCTAATGATTTCATTTCTTGATTTTTCAGTTCTTTTCCATTGGTCTGAGTATCTGTCGTTATACCAGTACCATGCTGTTTTGACACTGTGGCTGTACAATAGGAGCTAAAGTCAGGTAAAGCAAGCCCTCCAACTTTGTTCTTCTTGAGAAGGTCTCTGCTAATTCTGGGTTTCTTTACCCTCCATATTAAGCTGGTAGTCAGTTTTAACAAATCTTTGAAGAAAGATGTTGGTAGTTTATATTGGGATAATGTTAAATTTATGTAAGGTCTTGGCACAATTGCTATCTTTACTATATGAAGTGTTCCAATCCACGAGCATCAGACATTCTTCTAATTGAGGAGGTCACTGTTGGTTTCTTTAATTTTCCTCATACAAGTCTTTTGTTGTTGTTGTTTTGGTTAGGTATATCCCCAGATATTTCATTTTCTCTTTGACAATAGTGAAGGGTACCATCTTTTTAATCTCCTCTTCCATGGTCTCATCCAATGTGCACACCAGCCTGATAAGCTCTCTGTTGTTCTTGCATCCTGCGCTTCTGCCTTATTCCTCTATCGCTGCCAGCATCACTTCCAGCACTCCTCTTGTGGAACTTTTGGGGATTTCAATATATAAAATCATATCAGCTGCAAATAACTATATAATTGCACCTCTGCTTTCCCCAGATGAAAGCAGATGTCTTTCCTTTGCCTTTTGTTATTAGGACCTTCTGAATAATGTTAAAATGAAAATGGGGTTAAGGAGCATCCTTGTTTGGTCCCCTTTTTCTGTGGGATTGTTTTTGTCTTTTTTTCATCGACTACTATGTTGGCTGTTGGTTTTTCATACATAGCTTGTGTGACATTGAGGAATTGTCCTTCCATTTCTATCTTATTAAGTGTCTTAAACAGGAATAGGTGTTGGATATTGTCCAATATGACTTCTGTATCTATCGTTATTATCATGTGTTTCTTTTCCTTTTTCATGTCAATGTGGTGAATAATGCTGATGGGCTTTTGGGTGTTGAACAATCCCTGCATACCTGGAAAGAATCCCTTCCCTCGCTCCCTCCACCATACTCCTACACTCATAATATTGCTACTCCCGCTACTGATCCTGAGGAATTTATCTGTCCTGAATTCCATGTGTCGAAGTGTGTTCTCCTGTCTATCCAGATTTGTAAGATAAAACTGGGTCATGGTAGTTGGGGGTGGGTGGGTGGTGGAAAACATTCAGAATCTAGAGGCATAATGTGTGATTCATCAGTGCTATACTGCACCTTGGTTTGAATCATCCTTTCCTTATAACCCTTCTGGGGGGCGGGGGGGTATCAAATTGTCTACAGATGAGCTTTGGGTCTCCACTCACACACCCCCTCTTGTTTACATCAATATAGTTGTTTGTTTTGGGTCGTGTGATATCTGATCCTGTAAACACCTCATGATCACACAGGCTGGTATGCTTCTTCCATATGGGTATATTTGCTTCCCTTTTAGATGGCTGCTTGTTTAACCTCAAGCCTTTAATACCCTAGATGCTATGTTTTTGATAGCTTGGCGCCATCCTCTCTCTTCACCACATTTGCTTATACACCCATTCTAACTTTAAGCAATCATGTCAGGAAGGTATCAGAATACTATGTTATCAGAACAAAGTGTTCATGTGTTAAGGGAGGTCTTGAGCAGAGGCCCAAAGTCTCCCTGCTATCTTAATACTGACCGTATGTACATTGGCCTCTATCCCTTTTGTTATAAATTAGTATAGTTACATATATATATATATACATATATACATATATACACACATTTATATAGCTATACCTCTATAAATAGTTTTCCCCTCCTCTTTCTTTCTTTTATTTTCTTTTACCTTACTCCTATCCCACTATCATGCTCATCCTCCTTTCAGCTCTTAGTAATTCCTCTCAGATACATTGCACTTTCTTAATCCACACTAGGCATTATATGCCTGAAACCACTGGTCCTGTTGTTTTCTCCTCAGGGTTGTTCATCCTGCCTAGCTTATATAGATACACAAAGAGAAAAAGAAAAATGAAAACAAATATACTAAGAAAAAAACAAAAAATGGATAGTTCCAGTTATCTGCTGACTCTTACGTTTTCCAATCAAATCTGATGAGGTGCTAAGCCCTGCCCCCTAGATCAGAAGTCTATTTTCAGGATTCCTCGGGGACTTGGATACTTAGCTCCCATTCCTGCCCTGATGCACTCCCTTCATGTTTCACCCTGCTGTGCACAAGGCAGACCAACATACTTTCTGTGTCTCCAGTGCTGTCCCCCATAGTGCTTATGAGTCAGTGAGGGAACTTCGTGTCTTGGGTTGGGCCTGCTCTACAGTCCACTCTATGCATTGGCTGCTCTGAGCAGGAATTTTGTCCCCTGGGCTTGGTGGTCCATGATGAGTTCTACTCTCTCTTGCTCTTGTTTTCTTAATCATCTTTTTGTTGATTTCCAAACTTATGATATAGTGTTACAAGAGGGAAATCTGAGTGACCTTTGTTTTTTTTAATTTGTAAACGTGTGACTTGTGTACCAGCATGTGGAATATCTTCTAGTATGTGCCTTGTAGACTTGAAAAGAATGTGAATTTTTAAAATGTGGTTGATGAACTTTGAAAATGTCATAAGATCAAGCCACCTAATTGTAGAGTTTCGTTCTGCAGCTTCCTTGTTTAGCTTCTTTTTCTGTGAGCTATCTATTACGAAGAGTTGTGTGTTCAAGTCACCTACGATGATTGTTCAGCCTGTGGTTTCTTTTTTCATCTTTTGGAGCATTTAATTGTCAAATTTTGTGGGCATGTATACATTGATTAGGCTCACTGTTTCTTAGTCTACTAATCCCTGAGCTTTATATAGTGCTCCTCTTTATCTTTTGTGATGGTTTGTACCTTGAGATCCATTTTGTCAGGGATTAAGACTGTAATCTCTACGTATTTTGAATTGCCATTTGTTTGGTACACTTTTTTTTAACCTTTGATTCTCTGACTATTTTTGTCGGCAAGCTTGAGCTGTATCTCTTGGCAGTAGATTGATGGGCTGCGTTCTCACAACCCATCTAAGCCAGCTCACTAGTCTCTGTCTTTTAATAGGTAAATTCAGTCCTTTGATTTTCAGGGTTATTGCATCAATCAATGGATTATGTGATGTCATCTCGTACCTTTTGTGTTAGGTGTTTCCCTATCTCCCTTCTCATCAGTGCATTTTGCATGTATGCAGGGATTCATTCTTGTCTTTCATCATTTAACCAGTGCTATCTTGGGGGGTGTTTTTGATGTGTTTACCTCTGTGGAGTTATTCTATGTGGTAGCCTTCTGTTTGTGCCTGGTGAGTTTTGTTCTTCTCACACTGGATCGGCAAAAATTGCTTTTTAGAACTGGGTTTCTTTTAATGTATTCGAGTTTTTGTTTGTCCTTGAAGACTCTTTATCTATCTTAATAGATGATTTGGCTGGATAGAGTATTCTTGGGTTGGCATTATTTTCTTTCACACTTTTGAAATATGTTACTGAACCTTCTCCTTTTTTCATGGTGTCTGCTGAAAGGTCTAAGCATATTCTTATTTGAATACTTTTATAGGTGACCTTCTTTTTTCCCCTGGCTGCTCTTATTATTTTCTACTTTTCCTCAAAGTTGGATAGTTTATATGCCTTGGCAAATTCTTTCTGGGATTCAGTCTAGTTGGTGTCCCATCTGCTTCCTGAATGATTGCCTAATTCTAATTAATTAGTTTGGGGGAGTTTTAGTGTAGGATTTCCCTGGCTATTTTTGCCATTGACTTCTTTGTTGTGTTTTGTCTGGTAATCTGATTATTCTAAAGTTGTTCCTCTTTATAGCATCAAGCATTGTTCTCTGCTTCCCTTATTATCTTGTTTGACTATCTTTCCCATTTGTTGAAGTCTGCCAGGCTATCCTCGAGGTTACTGGTACAGTTCTCTGCTTCTTCTAGTCTGCTGCTAAATTCTATTAACTTGTTATTTGCTTTTGCAATCTTGCCCCTTAACTCTTCTATTTCTCTTTGGTGCATGGCCTTTATCTCCTCTATCATTTTATCTTTATTCTGTATTCCTTCCCTCCTCTCCTATATGACTCCAAGCAGCATTTTGAAGGTTTCTTTATGTAGTAGTTCAACTTCTGCTTCTTCTTTGCAGGTCACTAGGTTCAGGATTTCCTCAAACATTGAGTTTTGTTTCTCCTGTTGTTTTTTTTTTTGTTGTTGTTGTTGAGGTTGTTGTGGCTGGTTGCTGACTGCATGTCATTTTAGAGGAGCTCAGCACCATTTCTCCAGAAGTTAAAGAGCCCTGGGCTCCCTTTGGGAGGCTGGTAGGAATGCTTCCGCACGTTGCCTGTAACCAACTGCCCTGAGTGTTGTGCTACTCATTTGTCTCACTGGGGTTTCACTCTTACCTTAACATAGTGGGATTCCATTGTTTGGAGGGCAGGTTGGAGGCCCTTTCAGGTGCCAGGAGTCATGGTCAGCATGCATCATGATCAAGCACTGCTTGGCTTCCATATGAGTACACCCACACTTGTGGAAGCCATGTGAGGATGGCTGACGGACTCCAACCACAGCCTTGCAGGCCACATTCTGAAACTGAGTGCTGGTTCAGGGGTAGGAGTGCAAGACAAGGCATGGGGTGGGTGGGCACTGTTGGGGGGGTGTCATCCACAGTTAGAAGTACTGTGGGCAGGTGGTGGGGTAGGCCCTACTTGTGTCTATCAGCTCCTTGCCTGGTCATCAGGAGAATGCTGAGCACAGTGGGGAAAGGCTGGGAGAATGACAGTTGTGGAGAAGAGGTCCACCTGGTCATGCCAAGGAAAAATGCATGCGGATGGCATTGTTTTGGGGGTATCAAGCCACTACTGCAAGAGCCTCCACTGAATGGCTATAGAATTGGGACTCAGTGATTTGAGTGCAGGTGGATGACTGGGGTATGGTACCTGCAGAGAGATCTGCAGCAGTGTGGGCAGTATGGGCAGGAGTAGTTCTTGCACCTGGTCACAGGTTGCTGGGACTCTCACGCGGGTGTAGGAAAGGGGGTGAAAGTCAGTTCCTGGTTTGGGAAAGTGACTTGGGCTGTCACAGAGATTAAACAACAATTTTGGATCCCTTCCTGATCTCCCTATTCACCAATCTCCATGGGGCTTTGAGCACGGGTTGCCTACCTAGTCTCCATCTTGCCAAAATCTGAATTTTCTTTTTCATAGCATTAGTTTTGCAATTAGGTGTGGCCCCTATTGATTTGCCACCAGTGTAATGTGTGGAAGTTTTACTTTTATTTTATTTATTTTTTGATATGGACTTGTTTGTTACTAAAGACTCCACTTCCATTTCCATTTTACTTTTCCCCTTCTTTATTTTAAGCCACTCAAACTACTATTTAGGTTTGAGGCATGAGGCATCTGGAAGGATATTTTTAAAAAAAGAAATGATCTTTCTCTTTCTGTGATACTTACAAATATATGTATCACAGATGTCAATCAAAGTCCCCCAAATTTAATCAACAAGAAATTTCATTTTAAAAGAGCAGTAATGAACCCACAGATCAGTGAACAGACATAAAATGTCAGTATTATACAACAATTTAAGAAAAAGGAAGTTAGTTCTCTCTAGTATAGGAATTATCATAAATCACAATTAAATTATTTGAAAATAATTTTCTATATTTCAAAGATTTTCATATAATGAATGATACCAATAGTTTCTAAGAATGAATTTTTCAAAATATATCTAAGGGTAAGGGAAAATAAATCCATCTACTGGAAATAAAATGGAAACTTTCTAATCCTGTTTATTCAAAATAATTTATCAGTAATATAAGGAAGTTTAATATTCCATGTAGAAGTTTTTGTTTCTGTGGCTAGAATACTAGTATTTATTTAGCTTGATTTTTTTCAATCTTTTTTTCCCCTCACCCACACAACTCAGTGCGGGAGAAAAAGCCTCCAAGTGATATGAATTTAATTCAGATATAATTCAATCTTGGGAAAAGTTACAGAGCTCCAGTGATTCCTGCAGATTTTCACCTGGTGAAAAATCTATTCAGGCATTTGTTGCAGTATAAGGTTCTGAACTGTAAATACATTACTCTGCATGCTACGTTAGACTATCTTAGTATAATTCTAGAATTTAGAACCAAGTGATTATTAAGGCTAAATCACCTCCAAGTATGAAATGTTTGTGGAGATATCAAAAGTAGGAAGCAATATATTATCCTCTGTCACAAAGAGTTCTTGGGACTCAAAGACACGCCTTGCTTCTGGGATGGCAAAATGAATGAAGGCCACAGTAGGTTCAGTGTAGTCATCTCCACTACACCCCAGACCCCCATATTCTCTCCTCAAATGTCATAGGTGACAAATAGCTTTGATTCAAAATTTTAACGTGATTTGAGGAAAGAAATAGCAAGAGTCAGATGGTCCTTGTCAATTGCATTTCTTAGGCTTGTCTTTAGTTCAGGCTAATGGAAGTGACTAATTGAGAACAGGGTAGTGGTGAATAGTGTTAGAATTCTCATCTTCCATGCAGGAGATTCTCAGCTGCCTGTCAGTGGAGGCTTGGGTCTGATTTTGATGCTGAGCAGTTGAAAGGGATACGTTTGTATATGGGGTGAGTTTGTGTAGGGACCCAAGCGGTTATCAGTGAACGCCAGCAAGACAAAATGCATGCTTCTTCCCAGTTCAATTTAGCCATCTGTGAGTACAAGAAGAACTTAAAATTTAATATGTTAAAAATTATTTGACTGAAATTGTGTGTACACACAAGTTAAATAATTTGCTTTTGCTGTTGTTCTTTAACATACCATCATCCATGAGGAAGAAAGATGAGGTATTCTACTCCTGTAGGAGTCACAGACTAGAAACCCAAAGTAGTAGTTTTACTCGATCCTATAAGTTCAATATGAGTTAGATTTGACTCACTGGCAGTGAGCTTATTGATAATTTTTTTCTATCTTAAACCAATCTATATTGTAAGAAGTAGTTAATTATTTAATGGTATTCTGTATTATTAAAATTGACTGATTTTGAATGGAATTCCTATAGGTTAACCAAAATCATTATTTTAAAAATACATGAATCCTGGTTTTATTGAGATGGTGTTTGACATATTAGCTAAGTTCAGGGGAATCTATGGAGGCTATGCTATTGGTGATACTTTCCTTAAATATTTATTGTCTGTCTTACTCTGAATTCCCTGTAGGATTTGACTTTTTAAAAATTGAAATGCCAATAGACCCTATTGGCTGTCTATTTAGTTATTATATTAATTGGACTAGAAGGAAAGATAAATTGATGTAAACTGGCCCTAGATTTCTCATGGTGAAAATACTTTGGCATTATTACATTTATCTTTCATGTTAGCTCATCTAAGCTAAGAAAAATCTATAACAGTATTTCAGCAAGTATTACAAATATTTAATAAAAAATGGTCTTATATGTTAATGAAATAAAAAGGCATCAAAAAAGATCTGCAGTTTTTATGAATTAATCAGGTTCGTAGACTTACTTGACCTGATTTTGTAGTGGTTACTCACAGGACTGCATGTCTGGCCGTTTGAACTACCGGCAGTTCTGCAGGAAAAAGAATGGGATTTCTACTCCTCTGAACTTTTATAGTCTCAGAAACCCACAGAGGGGTCTCTATGAGTCCGCATTAACTCAATGGCAGTGATATTTTTTAGATGTGTCATTGTTATAGTTCATGATTTTACCCATAAATGTTTTAAATATGTATAATCTAGGCAATCCTCAACTCATGATAAACCATGGGGGAGCTGGTATTGGGAATTGAAATCGTGTTATTCATGGTGTTTGGCTTCCCGGACCCCAGTGGAACCTTATAGTGCCCATTATTTTTCTATATTGCTCCTAGCTCTGTATAGTCTGTATATGCAGGGTCCATATGTCAGTCACTAGATTCATGTGACCATTTACACACCTGGAATGTGGCCAGTGTGACAGAAGAAATACAATTTTTATTTTATTTCATTTTAACTACTGTAATTGTCTTTTGTCAATATTTATCCATGTGACGCCTCTTGAGTCCCCCACCCCCAAAAGATCTCCCTAACCTTCTGTGGTGATCTTCATCTTGAATTTAATTGATCCTGAAAATCCCTTCAAGAGTTCCTGTTTTGGTTTTTTTTTCACAAGAGAAAAGCTTGTAGTTAGTTCAAGGATCGTTTGCTGGCCCTTAGGAGCATTTTCCAGTCCAGTCTGTTGGGGCACCACGCTCAAGCACCTTAACAAGATGAAGATGAAAACTAACATTGGACAACTTGTCCGCAGCTTTCGACTGACCAAAGAGGCATGGTTAAACACATCTTACTTAACAAAAAAATTTTGCAGGTATGAATTGGAACCCAAGAAGTAATACTTTTTTAGTTCTCTTTATGTATTTCAATTTTATGTTTTAATCACACGCGAGTGGTTTTGATACTGTGTTTCGGGTGACTATATTTTATATGCAATTACAGTAAGCATTTCTATGATCTAGTCAAAGGCAAATGATTAATCAGCTAAAAAGACTTTTTATGGCTGACAAAATATTGTTATTTGTTTATTTATATATTTTATGCAGATAGTGTGACTTCCATTATTACCGATGTGAATTTGAATTGGTAAATTAAAATACTATATACATTATATTTTAATTATAAAATAATTGAATTAATATGTTAAAAAAATAAGCAGAAACAAACTGTAAAGTGATGTTGGGACCCCAGCAGATAGTACTTGCCCTGGAAAATTTTAATTTAAGAATAAATAAATAAAAGGACAGACTCATTATGCATAAACATTGTTATGAAAAAGTCACTGCCATTGAGTTGGCTCAGACTCATAGTGACCGTGTAGGAGAGTAGAAATACTCCTGTGGATTTCCCCAGACTCTGAATATTCACCGAGGTAGAAAGCCTCATTTTACTCTTGTGGATCAGCTGGTGGTTTTGAACTTCCGATGTTGCAGCAGCCCAACATGTAACACACAAAGCCAGTAGGCTGCAGCAGTGCATTGACAGGAAGCTCCCAGCAACTCAGGCTGTATTGAGGAGAAGACATGGAATAAGGGATATCATGGCTGATGTCAGATGCATCTTGCTGACATATGTTGACTTGTGTTTTATTGACTATACAAATGAACACAATTAAGTGGATAATAACAAACTATGACTAGTCTTGAGAAGAATAGGAATTCCAACACACTTTATTCTGCTCAGGTGGAACCTGTACGTGGACCAAGTTTTGCTAACTGAACAAGGAAATACTACATGGTTTAAAATCAAGAAAGGTGTGCCTCAAGTCTATATCCTATCACTTTATGTATTCAATCTGTATACTGAGCAATGTAAAGAGCCAAAATCCTCATAACTGGACCAGAAGTTAACACAATAAACTGTCAACTGGGAAAGTTCGAAGCTGTCAAGGATGTGTATTGCTTGGATCCATAATCAATGCTCATGGAAACAGCAATTAAGAGATCAAAAGATGTGTTGCATTAGGCAAATCTGCAGCACAAGACCACTTTAGAGTATTGAATAGCAAGGATGTTACTTTGAGGATTAAGGTACACCTGATCCAAGCCAGGGTATTTCCCATTCCTTCATTTGTATGTGAAAATTGGACACTGAATAATGAAGACGAGAGAAAAAATTTTTAAGTAATAAAAAAGCATAATAGAAGTATTTTTAAATGATTTAGACATGCATGATTGGAAAACATCACTGAAAACAGTATTTAGAGTTAAAAACATAAAATTGGACAAAGTTACATTGCATATTTTTCAGAGAATGACATTTGTGATTTTTGTGGCAGAGCAAAAACAAAAATGTGTTGCATAGAAAAATTAAATAGAATAAAGTAAATGTCATCTTACCAAAAATGAATAGTGAATTTGATAAGTGCTTTCTACAGCCTTAGGAATCAATAAAATGTGTCACCTGTTAACACAATTTTTTTGGTTGTTCTCTGGGCCCTGTTAACAGAATTAAAAGCTTAATAAAACACTTAAAATTATATTTAACATGAGTCAAACTTATAAAAATAAAATACAAATTAGTCTGAATTCTTTCATTAAATATTTTTAGAAAACACTTTTGTCAAGTTGTCACACTAGGTAGAGATGCCCTCTACAACACAAACATTAGAAACCTAATGAAATAGCTTTGGTTGACGACCCTAGGACTTTGAGCTTCAGTAGAAAGGATAAAGGGGATTGACTAAATATTATAAGAAAAGGCTAAACAAAGAGTGAGAAGGGAAACAATTGCAATGGGTAAGATTGTCACCTGGCCTAAAGCAGTCTGGCCATTTGAACATTTGCAAGCTGTTGTGAACCTGGTCAAAGATGTAATAATCTGCCAACCTCTCCCAGGACAGCCAGCAAAAGCATGGACACCTGTGGCTGGCAATCCAAAAGGTGTGATCCTCCCACTGTTAAACACACCCTCCTGATGACCACAAGTATGGACAACCCCTACTTTCACCTACCCAGTGGCTGGAGACATTCTCCTCACCATCTTCATCCCCCTACCCTCCATCTCCAAGACACCCAGAAATCCGACTTTGCAGAATGCAAAGTGCCGCAAAGCATCCTACACTCAGCCACCTCTGGACAATCAAGGAGGTCAGGAAATTAATCAACTGTAGACAGGGCCAGTAACAGTCATACCCACCTTGATTTGTACTACATTGACAGCAGACAGAGACATGAGCACACATTCCAGTTCTCTATTACAAACACAAGGAGATATGTGTTGAATGCCAAGGAAAATGCCAACACAAAATCCCCATGATATAAAGATTGCAGTAGCTACATGACCTGGTGTCAACTTGAGACTATTAAGAGTGAAGGGGTGGAGTTTAGCCTGCCAATCAGGTCACAGCTTGATGACTTCAGTTGGAGGCACTCTGGAGATAAATAGCTTACTGGAGGCCAGGCCACACACTCTGCTTGTCTTCCTGCTGACCAGCCACATGGAGACCCTTGATGGAACCAATGCCCTGGAGCCAGAGGAGCCACATGGAGACTCACGCCAACACTCAGATGCTTCCACTTTCACTGCATCCACAAGACTTTCCATGCCCTGGCCTGTGATCTCCCTGCATTCAGCATCATTGAATGTGTTGTGTGAATCTGAAGAAGAAATTGTAGACTGATATCAGATATATGGACTAATATTGGATTTATGGACTTGATCTGGGCTGGGCTGTGATGTTTCCTTAATTAATATACAATTACTCTTTGAGATAAAGTTCTCTATTACAGACTGATGAGTGTCTATGAATTTGTTTCTCTAGTCAACCTGGACTAACACAGAGATATGCCAACACCACATCTCAAAGACAACATATAATGTCAGTTTACATGAAGTAACAAGATAAAATGATAAACAATTGATCAAAACACAAATTCAGAAACATTTCTAAGGAAGAAATGACACAGGAAGTACCTAATAAGAAATTCAAAATAAGACAGGGATGCTAAAGCAAAGTGCAGCGAATAAACCAGATGATGCCAGTGTCCAGGAACAAGTCTCTGAGGTCTTAAAGACATGTCTTAAAACAGAGAGCCACCTAAAAGAGGCATCAGCTAAGTCCATATGGAAGAACCATACCTGCCTGTGTGATCCAAGGATTCTAAGTAATAAAATCCAAATCCGAAGGAGGTACCTGGACAAGAGCTCAAATTCTGACCACAGGCCAGGGATGTGAGTGGCTTTGTTATCGGATCGAGAGCATTGTCAAGTAGTGTATGACAGTTTAGTTAGGTTCAAAAGGGAAACCTTATCATTTGCTTTCACTCGACCCATTTTAAGATTGTTTCAGGTTTTAATATTTTCTGCTTTCTTTTCTATTGAAGTTTTTCCCTGTTGTTTTGTCATTGTTTTGGTCTGTCCTTCTTTGCCTCTTGTTTATGTTTTATACAATTTTATGTATATAAAATCCTGGCTAACTAGATCCACAGAGATGTAATGCTTAAGGAAATAATTACCTAAGGGAAAGGCAGAGGAGGACTGAGATTAGTGGTGGGGGGAGCTAACAACAATGAACACTAGGAGAAAAATTTCAGAAATAGATTATGGTGATGATTTCACAGTTGTTCTGAATATTATTGAATGATTAAATTATGATATATGAATTACATACCAATAAACTCATTTAACATTTAAAAAATGATGGTTTGCAACTTTCAATGAATAGTCATTGATCAAGAAAGATGAAAGCAAGGAAAACAGAGAAAATAACTTAGGAAAATTTCAGGAAAGCAACATAATAACAAGCTGAAAAGATTAATTAAAAAATTAGAAGCCAAACAAAAACTGCAGGTAGAAATCCAGGAGATTAATACCAACATTGTAGAAACTGTTAATAGATTGAAAGAGCAAAGAAAAATAGAATTTGAATCAGTACAAAATTGACTCAATGAGGTTGAAGACATCTCTTTCAAGACTAATACACTAGCAGAACAATCAGAAAAGGGAGCAGCAATAAAAATATTAAAATAACCAAGAATTATGTACTATACTATCCAGAGGGATAACATGGTCATATGAATTCCAGAATAAGAAGAGACCAAAAATTTCAAAAGAAGTATATATACTCTACAGATACTATACATCCCCATGCGTTTTTGAGATTTAAATCACTATGAGGAGTGAGTGATGGTTTGGAAATATTGAGCATAGAGTTATCAGCCCAGCACGTGACCCTTTATGTCACCAAGGCTCCTATAAAACATATACATATGACATAATATATAAACTGTATACTTTACATAATAGTAATTGCAATAATATTTCCCTAATACATCAAAAAGGAGGAAGACGGTCAAAAACACAAATTGACAAAGTGCTACAATGTTGGTCATAAACATAACAGTTGTGAAGATGATGAAGGACTGAGAAGTTTTCATCTGTTTTGCATACAGTTTCTATGAGTCAGTACTTACCCAATTAGAGGTAACAACCACAATATAGGAAAGTCAAAGATAAATACACCGAAGAGCTTGACCTAGTAAAATCACTCACTCACAAAAGGACAATTGTAAAAACACATTGTTGTAAAAAAATCACTAAAAAAATTCACAACAAAGGAAACATTCTTTCAAGCTTCATTCAAGGGAGGGGAGGAAAGAGAGAACAAATTACTGGCTGGAGAATAGTCACCTGCCAATGTGGGATGATGGGAAATCAATATACAAGAGAGGGGGAAAGGAGAGTAAAAAAATGTTGAAGGTAAGGGAAGAGTGTAAGAGTTAAAGGCAATGAGTAAATTCTGTTATATATACAATCCCACAATTACCTGGGATGTGCAGATGACACAACCTTGCTTACAAAAAGTCAAGAAGGCTTGAAGCACTTGCTTATGAAGAGCAAGGATTGTAGCCTTCAGTGTAGGTTAAAACTCAATGTAAGGAAGACCAAAATCCTCACGCCTGGACCATAGGAAACATCACAATAATGGATACAAAGATTGAAGTTGGAAAGAATTTTGTTTTGCTTGGACTCACAATCAAGGCTCACGGAAGCACCATTCAAGAAATCAAAAAGATGAGCTGCATTAGGTAAATGTGGTACACAAGATCTTTTTAGAGATTGAAAAGCAAGGATGTTACTTTGAGGACTAAGGTTCACCAACCCAAGCCATGGTATTTTCAATAGGCTCAAATGCATGTGAAAGTTGGATACTGAATAAAGAATACTGAAGAAGAATCAATACATATCAATAATGGTAGTAGTGAAGAATATTAAAAGTGCCATGGACTGCGAAAGGGATAAACTTAGCTGTCTTGGAAGAAGTATGTTAGAGTGCTCCTTTGAGGCAAGGATGGAGAGACTTCGTCTCACATACTTTAGATATGTTGCCTTTTGTTTGTTTGTTTGTTTGTTTGTTTTGGTAGAGGGGCAGCAAAGCAGAGGAAGGCCCTTAAGGAGATGCATTGACACCATGGCTGCAATAGGCTCAAACATAGGAACAATTGCGAGGACAGCAAGAGACCGGGCAGTGTTTCTGTAGTGCATAGGGTTGTTCAGATGGGAACCAACTCTATGGTACCTGACAACAATACAACAAAGGCAGATGCATGGATAGACACACAGGTTGAACTCACGTGGGAGGAAAATAGGAGAGAGATTATGTGTATGTGTATATTTGCTTTTTTTTGTTTTTTGCTGCAAATGTAGCCCTGGATGTGGTAGATCATACAGGGAGTAAGTTATGTCAACTTCTTAGATGTACCCAAACACTTCAAGAAAATGTGTCAGTGGGTGTGTTCGCTTATTCTGTCCACACCTGCCTCTTGATCCACGTACAAGTTCTCTAGGAGCATTATGAACTGTTCTGGAATTCCTCTTCTTCTCAATGCTATCCATAATGCGGTATGATCCAGAGTCACGTGACTTTGCATAGTCAATGAGATCCAAGTGCATATGTTTCTGGTAGTCTCTGCTTTCAGCCAAGATCAATTTGCCATCAGCAATGCTATCCTTCATTCCATATCCTCCACTAAACTGGCCTAAACCTCTGGTATCTCCCTGTCAATGTATTCCTGCAACCTTTATTGGATGACCTTCAGCAGAATTTTACTTGCATGCAACATTTTTGATGTTGCTGATGTTATCGCCTTTGAGTCATGTCCATCTCATAGCAACCCCATGCACAACCTGGTCCTTTACCATTCTCAAAATTGTTCTTATGTTTGAGCCCATCGATGCTGCCACTGTGTCGATCAATCTTGTCACAGGTTTTTTTTTTTTCACCCTATCAAACATGGTGTCCTTTTCCAGGGACTAGTCTTTCCTTACAACAGGAGATTAAGTCTCGCCACCCTCACCTCTCTAAGGAGCATTCTTGCTGTACTTTTTCCAAGACAGAATTGTTGGCTGTTTTGGCAATCCACGGTACTTTCAATATTCTTGGCCAGTACCGCACTTCAAATGCATCAATTCTTGTGTGTTCCTTAGTCACATGAGCAATTGATGGTCTGTTCTAAAGTCAGCGCTTGCCTTGATTTTAGCTGCTGTTATTGAGCTTCTCCATTGTCTCTTTCCACAAATGGGGTCCATTTGATTTCTGTGGATTCCATCTCCAGACATTCACATGTAGGGTTGCATTTTGTGCTGTTGAAAAAGGTATTTGCTATGACCAGTTGTTCGTCTTGCAAAATTCTATCACGTAATCCCCAGCTTTGTTTTGTCACCAACACCATATTCTCCACCTACTTTTCTTTCCTCTTTGTTTCAAATAGCTCTCATAGTATGTACATTGGAATCAAATTTCCTTGAAGATGAGTGAATATAATTCTGTCATAGACAACATTAGATATATCTCTGCAAATCTATGAATGCATTTAGAAGTATATACAGTGTATTCTCACTATCTATATATTCTGTATTTGGCAATTCACCTTTTTGTTGAAACACATTTGAACTCTTGGGAAATATATTTGAACTCAATACTGCCCCATTTTCTAGTCACTAATGATGATGTGCATACATAAATTCAATAATAATAATTTCCTTCAGGACATATCTATCTAAGGTCCAATAAGACTGATTCATTATTTTATAATTTCCTGTTCACTGGTAATTTTATAGAATGCAGCTACCATGTATAATGAGAACCATGTGAAATATAAACATACATATTCAGAGCAAACCAAACGGAAGCCTTCAACATTTAAATGTTACCACATAGAATTTACTTAATTTTCTAAGCAATAGGAATAGATATAATTTGCATATTAACTATATAAAATCTATATGTAAATACAAAATATACATATATATGCTATGTACATATAAATTAGATGCAAATTATGGTCATTCTCACTGCTTGGAAATTTAAATAATTTCATTATATAATTATATACATAGCGTTTTTATATGAAATTTTAAATTTCTGAATGTGTCTATTTTTGTGGCACTTAATTTTTTTTCATAGACACTTGCACTGGAATATTAACTAATAGATGAGTGGGTTTCAAAGAGTCTGTGGAATATGGAATTGATTCCGCCACCTTATTGAAATCACTTTATACTTCGATGTTTATGATGATGATGCTGATTGAGGAAGTTATGCTTCAGTATTGTTTGCAACAATCTTCTATAAGGTGTAATTATAGTAGACAAAGAGCTCTGTTTGAAAGCATGATATATTCCTTGTTACTGCAACAAAACTATGTAATTATTCTCACAGTTATTTAAATTTAAGTATGTGTTTCTATGAAACCTGAAAGCCCATCTGGGCCTCAGCATCATTTTCCTGATGTTAAACGCCATAGAACGCAACATTGGCATCTTTTAAACTGCAGAAATTATATTCAAATTATGCCAGCTTGCATTAGCTATACGTTTAAGACCATAATTTATATTTCTTAAGTTTTTCTAACTTGATTCCTCCCAGAGTCACAGGTACATCCAGCAAATTCACCGTGTGTGTTTAGAGACTGAAGATTACCTGATTTGTCTTACACAGATCTTACTCCTAAAAGGGCATGCACATTATTTGGTCTGAGCTGGAAGCTGAAGGAAAACAGCATTAAGATTATGTAACAACCATATATGTCACTATGAGTTGAAGTCAATTCAATGGCTGTGAGTTTGAGGTTCTTTTTTTTGGGCGGGGGAGAGTTAAAAATACTTTATTTATTTCATTTTCACATCAGAACAAACTTTCAATGTACAAGTAAAAATAAAAATATAGCAAACAAACAAAACACTCATACCCACACAAACATTTAGTCTTACTTCTAGACTGATGCTTTAATAAAACAAACTACACCACTCCAAAGTCCTATGTCTACTACCTGAAGATTACAATAAGTCAGAGTCAAGGGTATTGGCGAGTCCCTGGGTCATGCACATGGTTATTGGAACTGCCTACAAATAGAAAGGTTGGTGGCTCCAGGAAACCCAAGGTACCCCTAAAGGAAGGTCTGGCAGTATGTTTCCAGAAACATCGAAAACCTTATGGAACAGAGTTCAACTCTGACACATGGAGTCCCCAGCAATTTAAACTGGATTGATGACAACTGGTTGTTGTTGGGTTTGTTTTTTTTTAGCTATTGTTTAAATGATTAATATTTTAACTATAACTAATTGCCTTTCATATTCATTGTGGTCTGCATATCTATCAGTTTGACGGTAGACTCCTCCCTCCCTTTGGGGGGGGGGTAAGACCAAATATTTACCAAATCGCATGATGTACATCTTTCTTTGCCCAGAACTCAGGAGCTCTGGTTACTTGGTGCACTACACAGTGAGCTGCTGGCCACAAGGTCAGTGACTCTGAAAGGAGAAAGATAGGGCTTTCTGCCTCCAGACAGACAGAGAGTCTTGGAAACAAACAGGATTATTCACACTGTTGTATAGGGTCACTATGAGTTCAAATCCACTCAATGGCACTGAGCTAAGGGGATTGGCAGGATGTGAGACTTTGTCATGATGTGTCATTTGCCAAACATCTATTGAATCTTAAGCATTGATTTTTATTATATTTTTCCTAGTTGGTACACCGACCTTCAAAACATTTTATTTTTCCCAATACTCACCCACTGCCATCAAATTGAGTCTGACTCATAGTGACCCTATAGGACAGAACAGAACAACCTCTTTGGGTTTCTTTATTATTAAAAGACCATTTCATTGGGGGCTCTTACAGCTCTTATAATAATCCATACATCAATTGTATCAAGCATATTTGTACATATGTTCCCATCATTAGTTTTTAAATATTTACTTTCTATTTGAGCCCTTGGTGTCAGCTCCCCTTTCCCCCCTCTTTCCCATGCTTGTGACCCCTTAATAAATGATAAATTATTATAATTAATTTCATATCTTACACCAACCATTTTCTCCCTTCCTCCTTGGTTTCTGTTGATCATCCACCTGTGTGTGTACTTATGTGCTGATCATTGCAATCTATTCCCCTTTCCTTCCCTCCTTTCCCCACCTTCCCCCTACCCTTCTGGTTTTGTTTTTCGCATTCTTGTTCCTAAATTCCATGTGTTGTGAGCTCTTATCTCTTATCTGTACCTGTGTACATGCTCTGGTCTAGTACTCAGGGTGGGGGTCATGATAGTGGGGGGTAACGAAGCCTCAAGGAGCCAGAGGAATAATGTGTGTTTCATCGGTGCTCTACTATGCCCTGGTTGACTCATCCTTTACTTGTGACCTTTCTATGAGGGGTGTCCCATTGTCTACAGATGATTTTTGGGTCTCTGCTCCGAACCCCCTAATTCTTAGCAATATGTTTTTGCTTGTTTGTTTGTGGTCTCCTGATGCCTGTTACCTGATCCTCTCGACACTTCATGATTGCACAGGCTGGTGTTTTTCTTAAATGTGGACTTGTTTCTTCACTGCTAGATGGCCATTTGTTTAACTTCAATCCTTTAAGTGCCCAGACGCCATTTTTTGATAGCCGGGCACCATCCGCTTTCTTCACCATATTTGCTTATGCACCCATTTTGTCTTTAGCGACTGTGCTGGGAAGGTGAGCATCACAGAATGCCAGGTTGTGAGAAAAGTGGTCTTGCCTTGAGGCAGGGCTTGAGCAGAGGCTCACAGTCCATCCACTCCCTATTTTTGTATTGCCATATAAATATATGTTCATAGGCCAATACTTCTATTTTTATTAATTAGTATATTCACATATGTACACATCTATGTTTATACCTCTATTCAAAACTTTGCTTCCAAGATAATTCCTCTGTTTCCTTTTATCTTCTTCCTGCCCCACTATCACACTCACCCTTCTGCCTCTTAGTAATTCCTCTCAGCTAGATTGCTGTTGCTCCAGCATCCCCAGGATCTCTACATCCTCCTCGTTATTGATTTTAATTCCCTAGTTGTTCCAAAACCTATGGCATTGTTTGCTCACAACTCCCTTTCCCCATCTCCTCATCCCACCAATTCCCTCTGGAACTGATGCTCCCATTCCTCCCTCCCTCAGCTTGCTTCCAATGCCTATCTTATGTAGAGGAGCAAAACCAACAATAAGGGAGGCAAGACAAAAAGAAAACAAATGATGGAATAAAAAGAGGGGGGGATAATAAATAGGTAAATAAACAAAAAAGCCAAAAAGCATGAATACTTCCAGGTCTCTCCTCTGACTTCTGTGCCTGTCTCCCCACTGGTCTTGGAGGAATCCTGGGAACTGCCCCTCCTAGCCTGAAAGTCTATTGTGGGGGCTCCTCGGAGGCTTTGCTGCTTGACTTTGCTCCCATTGCTGATGTGTTGTGTTCCCTTCTTGGTTCACCCTACTGTGGGTATTCAGATTGGACTAACTCCCTGCCTTGTGTTCCCAGTATTGTACTCCATCCTACGTTCCAGTGAGGGGACATCATTTCTCTAGCTGTTGTCAGTCCTGCAATCCTCTCCGTGTTTTAGTAGCTCCATGCAGGGACGTCATCCTCCAGGCCTGGTGTGCAGATTTGGGGCCTGGAGTGCTGATATGGGGCCTGGATCTTCGCTCTCTCTCTTTCCTTCTTGGATTTCTTTCATGTGGGCATGGCATGCCAGCCCCTCTCCCCAACCTGTAGGGTTAGTGTTGTCCCCTGTAGCACATACTTCTAGGGAGGGGGTCGGTTTGGCTCTGATTGGGGCTGGCCCTGTGCCCTGTAGCCCACTCTGTTTATGCATTTCTCAATGTAGTCACATTGTCCTCAAGATTTGGTGCACCGTAATGGGATCTGCATGCACATTCCCAATTCGGTGGAGACATAACTAATAGTCTCCCCTGGATGGTTAGGGCCCTGCTCCCCCAGTACCATCATCTCCTATTTTCCCCCACCCCTTTCTCCCTACACCTGCCACCCTTTCCTGGTCTTTGTGTTGGAATAATATTCACATCCTTGGGTTTGGTCTGTTCCCCACCCGACTGCCTGTACCTCAATCTGTCTAGTGAGAGATAAGTGGTTTTTCTTCTTTACCTACTGTGTTGATTATACTTACCTCAGTGGACTCATGTTGTACTTGTCCTTTTGTGATTGGCTAACTTTGCTTAGCATAATTTCCTCCAACTCGCCCCATGAGATGATGTGCTTCGTGTGATCATCTGTGCTTTTTAGTGATGCATAGCACTCTATTGTGTGTATGTGCCAGAGTTTTCTAATCCACTCGCCTATTGATGGGAATTAAGGTTGTTTCTAATTCTTTGCAATTGTGAATTGTGCCGTAGTAAACAGTGTAGCACAGATGACTGATTGTGGTCTATTTATGACCTCTTCTGGGTATACGCCTCATAGAGGGATAGCTGGGTCATAGGGTAGCTTAATTTCCATTTGCTTTAAATATCACCAGTTTGCTTTCCACAGAGGCTGTATGTATCTACATGACCACCAGCAGTGGAGGAAAGTTCCTATTTCACCACAGCCCCTCCAACATTTGTTGCTCTCTGATTTTCTGATTTGGGCTATCCTTAAAAGCATTAGGTGTTATATCATGGTTGTTTTAATTTACATTTATCTGATGGCTAATGATTGGGAGCATTTTCTCATGTGTTTATTGGCCATTCGGATCTCCTCCTTGATGAAACTTCTTTTCAGGTTCTTTGTCCACTTCCTCAGGGGTTTTACAGTTTTCTTTTTTTTTTTCTGGCTAGGAGGGTATTGTCGATCTTAGTAATAATCTCTTTTTGCTGTTGTGCCATTGTTAACATTTCTCTCCCAGTCTGTGGGTTCTCTTGTTACTCTCTTGGTGAAGTCTTTCGATGCACACAGGTGTTTCATCCTTAGTATATCCCACGTGTCGATTTCAGACTCACCGGTGTGTGCACCTTCCCTATTGCATTTAGCCTATGTATTCCCTCAGCCAAGGTTCTTAGGTTTGTCCGATTCCTTCATTGATGGTCCTGATAGTTTGGGGTTTTAATTCTAGGTCTGTGATCCACCTGGAGTTTGTTCTTGTGTATAGGGTGAGGTACAATGCCTACATGGTCGGTGTAAATAGGGCATATGGGAATTTTGAATAATAATAAGTAATAATGATATTTTCTTTCTTTTCCATATTTTCAGTATCCAAAATACATTTCCTATTATTATTTGCAAAGAAGATAGTAACTACTTCACCAAGCTGGTAGTGTTTTATCAAGCAATCTTCTCCTTCTTCTCTATTTATTCATGACCAATCGTATATGATGAGATTTTTATAATATGTCACATCTTGCATCTGCTGGCCTTCCTGTCGATGAAACATCTGGAATGCAACACAGTACTCCCAAACCAAGTTTTGGAAAAGGGTGTCTATATTATTCTCAAAAGGGTTGATAAGCTCAGAATAATATTATATATTACTCAAAATGTCACTGTATTTCATAGTTTTAATCGTTTTAAATGTATACTGCCTATTACCAGATATATTTCAACTCTTTCTTTTTGGATTTATTTTGTTTATATAACGTAAGGAAACATATAATTCCATGGAATCTATTCCACTGCTCTTTCAAATACTCAGGCTTACCCATGGGGAATAAAACTGGCAGAGTTTTAGACTTAGAAAAAACTACCAGGGGAAGAACAACAGAAACCAGAGGGGAAGTGAGATAGTGTTCAAAGTGAGATTTGAAAATAATTATCCATCTACAATCTATCAGGAGGCCATGAGGGTTGGAGGGCAAGGGAGTGTAAAAAGGAGGAGCTGATGCCAACGGCTCAATGGAAAGTAAATATTTAGAAAAGAATGTTGGAATATATGTACAAATATGTTGGATACAATTGATGTATACTTTGTAACAAGAGCTGCAAGAGCCCCCCAATAAAATGATTTAAAAAACAAAGAAAAGACTACCAAGAAGGAATAAGCTGTCTACTTCTGGGGGGCTAGCTACTAAATAACTTATGAAGAGTAGCAGAACATTGTCAGATAGAGTGCCGGAAACTGAGTCCCTCAGATGGGAAGGGATTCAAAGTCTGAGTAGATAAGAGCTGCCTCCTCGATGCGGAGTTCACCAAGTGCCTCAGCGGGTGGAGAGTTTTGGGGGCTTATCATTTATTGAGGAAGCACAATCAACACCGAAAAGAAATAGCTGAAAATATCCATTGGTAACTAGAATATGTAAAGCATAAATCTAAGAAAATGGTAAGACATTAAAAGTAAATGGAACACTTACCCATATCCAAGGCTTTAACTGAGCTGCAATGGGCTGGGGATATTTAGCTTGGCAATATATGGTTTACTGAGCTGGATATGGGTAAATCTGCTGCACAAGACCTTTATAACTTGCTGAAAAACAAGGATGTTACTTTGAGGACTAAGGTACACCTGAACAAATCATGGTATTTTCAATGGACTCATATGCCTGTGAAAGTTGGACAATACGCAAGGAAGAATGAAGTAGAATCAAGGCATTTTAATTATGGTGCTGGAGAAGACTCTTGAAAGTACCGCAGACTACCAAAAAACAAGCAAATTTCTCTTGAAAGAAGTACAGCCAGGATGCCCCTTATAAGCAAGGATGAAGAGACTTAGTCCCCATTACTTAGAATATATTGTCAGGTGAGATCAATCCCTGTAAAAGGAAATCATGCTTGGTAAAGTATGTTTTTCCCCCCAAAGGGGGTGGGGGGAGGAAGACTCTCCACACAATGAATTGACACAGTGGTTGCAGAGTGGTTGGGTCAAACCGGTGGTATTCAAGTCTTTAGGATCTTCATTTGCTGATAGGGAGTAACTTTAGATAAGGAGAAAGGCTACAACACTTTTTCTAATGATCAGAACTTGGAATGTGAGAATTTGAATCATGGAAAATTGGAATGGGTTAAGTATGAGATGGATTGCAGAAAGCTAAATATCCTAGGCATTAGTGAGCTGAAAAGGTGTATTGGCCATTTTTTATCAGAAAATCGTGGTTTACTATGCCTGGAATAGCACAACCAAGAGACATGGCTTAGCATCATGATCCAAAGGAACATGGAGAACAATACCATCTGTGATAGGATTACATCTATCCACTTCTAGGAAACAATACAAAGCTAAACAATACAATTATTATTCAGATTTGTATGCCAACCGACAAAGCTAGTGATGAAGAATTTGAAGAATTCTGCCGACAGCTTCAGTCAGAAATTGATCAGACATTCAACCAAGATGCATTGACAATTACTGGTGCTTGGAATGCATAAGTTAGAAACCAATAGGAACAGTAGTTGGAATATAGGTCTTTGGTGATAGAAACGAAGTTGGAAATCACTTGAGAGAAATTTACAAAGTGAGCTACTTCTTCATTGCAAATATCATTTTTCAAAATGTGGATGTCACCAGATGGGATGTACAGGAATCATATTCCCTGCAACTGTGGGAAGAGAAAATAAAGAAATTCATTATCTTCAGCCAAACAGGGCCAGGAATATACCATCATGTGCAAGTACAGGGTGAAGCTGAAGAAAAAGAAAACAAATTCAAGACAACCAAAATAAATCCTTGAGTGTATCTCAGTGAATTTCAAGAATATCTCAATAATGAATTTTAGGTGTGGAATAATAATGACAGAAGACCTTCTCAGCTGTGAAATGACATCAAAAAAATCATATATAATTTTAAGGTGATTAAAAAGACAGAAAAAACAAAAGGCCAACATGAAGGATTGCATAATAAAATGGAAGAAATTATAAAATAAAAGAGATTAACAGCAAACTTTTAGGGAAAGCTCAAGAAGTCAATATAGGGCATCATAACTAACTCTGGAAAAATCTGGGGTTAGAAAGCTAAAAATGAAGCACATCCCCACATATCTCAACTGAAATAACTGGGAAAAATAAAAATTCAGGTTGTATATTGAAGAATTCCATGGGCAGAATATTAAACAATGCAAGAAACTTCAAAAGAATATAAAAGAAATAAAGAGTCACTGTAATAAACAAGTACAGTACTATATGATTGATAAAAATGGAATTCAAAGAAGTTCTGACTGAACTACAAGTATTAGTGAAAAACACAGTTTGAGGAAGTGACAGAATACTAATTGAAATGTTTCAATAGCTGATGAATTTGTGTCCATTCCAAAGAAAGGTGACACTTCCTTTTAAATGAACTTTTATATTGAAATAGACTTTACTTTTAACAGAGCTATGTGAGAATTTCAGAGACGACATAAAAATAATAAAAACCAGGATGTTTATCATATGGATAGGTCAAAAGAAATGTTTACAACATTCCGCCAGCATATGGAATCTGAAAACGAATTTGAGCATAATATAAAAAAGTTGCATTTCAGTTCTCAGAAGAGTGGAAGTTGATTGTTTAAATCACAAGACTCTAAGCAGCGGTTCTCAACCTGTAGGTTGTGACCCCTTTGGGGGTGGGATGACCCTTTCACAGGGTTCGCCTGATTCATAACAGTAGCAAAATTACAGTTATGAAGTAGCAATGGAAATAATTTTATGGTTGGTTGGGGGGTCACCACAACATGAGGAACTGTATTAAGAGTCGAGGCATTAGGAAGGTTGAGAACCACTGCAAAGTTCTTATTTAAATTTTTCTATTGCTAAATATCCAGATTCCTACTACATCTTCTAAGGAGCATTAGATATGATTAGATGTGATACTTCTTATGCAACAGGACTAAATAAAGTCAACATTCTTAGTACTTCAAACTATGTAAAGATTATGACCTTGAGGGTTTTCCCTTGCCAATTAAAAAAATCATTTTATTGGGGGCTCGTACAATTCCTATCACAATCCATACATCCATCCATTGTGTCAAGCACACCCGAACACTTGTTGCCATCATCATTCTCAAAACGTTTTCTTTCTACTTGAGCCCTTGATGTCAGCTCCTCATTTTTCTTCCTCCATCCCTGCTCCTCCCTCCTCCCCCACGAACCCTTGATAATTTATAAATTATTATTTTGTCATATCTTACACATCATATCTGATGTCTCCCCCAACCCCCTTCTCTGTTGTCCATCCCCCAGGGAGGAGGCCATATGTGTATCCTTGAAATTGCTCCCCACCTCCTTCCACCCCACCTTCCTTCCACCTTCCAGGCACCACCACTCTCACCACTGGTCCCGAAGGGATCATCCATCCTGAACCTCCCATGTCTCCAGTTTCCATCTGTACTTACTCAATGCAAGAACACTTTGTTCTATTAAATTGGCATTCGTGATGCATACTTTCCCAACACAATCATTGAAGACAAATGGGTGCATAAGCAAATGTGGTGAAGAAAGCTGATGGTGCCTGGCTATCAAAACATATAGCATCTGGGGTCTTAAAGGCTCGAAGATAAACAAGTGTCCATCTAGCTGAGAAGAAACAAAGCCCACATGGAAGAGCACACCTGCCTGTGTGACCACCAGTTGTCAAAGGGATCAGGTATCAGGGACCAAAGAGCAAAAAATCATATCATTGTAAATGAGGGTGAGGGCAGAGTGGAGACCCAAAGCCCATCTATGGGCAGCTGGACACCCCTGACAGAAGGGTTATGGGGAGGGAACAAGCCGGTCAGGGTGCAGGGTATCAATGATGAAACATACAACTTTCCTCTAGTTCTTAAATGCTTCCTCCCTCCACTATCATGGTCCCAATTCTACCTTACAAATCTGCCTAGACTGGAGAATGTACATTAAATGACCTTTTAAATAAGAGACAGTGAGTACTTCTCTCTCTGTTGCCTTTCACTATCCTGTTTGCTTGGATTTTGTGTCTGCTCCAGAGGTGCCCCCATATGGGCCACTGACCCTGGAAACTGTTGGTGTTGTCAGCCATCTACCAATCTAGGATCTGGGTGGTGCTGCACCCACCAGCCTGTGATCTCCCAACTTTCCCCTTCATTTTTTTGTGTCATCAGTCAGCAGCTATGTAGTCTGAGGGGTGCTTTGGTTAGAATTGAACAACTTGAGTTGGTCTAGGCTGAGATGCCTTCTTGATATAAAATTTCTTCTTGATACAAAGTTCTTTCTCATACATATGTGAGTCTACCTGGTTTTGCTTCTCTACACAACCCAACCTACTACAGATGTTTACTTGTGTTGTACTGACTCTGCAAGGCATTGGACTGTGCAGATCACAACAAACTATGGATAAAATTGAGAAGAAGGCAATTGCAGAACATTTCATTGTGCTCGTGCAAAATTTGTACATGGAACAAGAGGCAGTAATCTGCCATATCATGGGGCACCCTGGATCACTGAGAAAAGTTACCCCATGACATACTATATTTTGTAAACACTGCATTTCAGAAATAAATTTTATTATATAAAATGTGAGATCAATAATTGGCTCCTTATCTTCTAGGGTTTGTTTACAATCTACTTTCTATTATTTAACTGTGATTTTGAAAATTTCTTTAAAAATAGTGTTTATAGAAAATCAACTTTATATCAAATTATTTTAATAGTTTTGAAATAAAAAAGTAATTGAGAACCAAAAGTTGTAATCTCTGAAGAAACTAAATGCTTAGATGTTTTAAAGTAAACTTTAAAGAGGACCAAGTTTTCTGCTCTTTGTCACTTCCTTTTACATCACTCTCTGAGGAGCAAGTTCAGTGAAGACAAATTCCATTCATCTTTATAATCTCTTAGAAACAGAGAGTGGAGTCTTGGTTTATTTCTACCTTTCTCAACTAACAGTCATTACGTTTATTCTGACTCATAGAGTCGTTTATGATAAGGCATAACAGGAGCTGACAGCCTCATGCTCCTCCTGTGGGACCGCTGGTGAGTCTGAACTGCTAACTCTGTGCTTAGCAGCTCAATGCATGGTCCACTATGCCCCCGGGCTCCTTATTCCTGAATGCCTAATACATAAGAATGTGCCCTCTCTCCTGTGACTAGGCCAGGCAAGCTCACTTTTCTAATGAGATGACAGGGTTTAAAATACATAGATTGAAAAAAAACCCAAAACATAGATTGAACAGTTGCCATGAAGAGATATAAAAAAAGAAACATCTTTCATTTTCATATGGTTTTTTTTCAATTACTATTTTGACTCACATGGTTATAAAAGAATGCCGATTCTGTGAATTAATATTTACCTGTGCTGTTTCTTGTCTTTAATTCCTTTGTGATTAGAAGGAACTTCAACTTGGAACCATTAAAACTAGTTCTTATCATTTGTGTAACTGTGCATCTTAACCATTATAAATGCTGCTTATGAGAACTTTAGACATTTATGCTGACACACGAATCGAACTGTACAGATGTGCTTTAAACAATTGATGTATGTATATGTATGGGTAGTGATAAGAGTTGTATGAGCCCCTAATAAAATGTTAAAAAAAGAAAGAAAAGAAAATGATTAGGGCAAAGAATGTACAGATGTGCTTTATACAATTGATGTATGTATATGTATGGATTGTGATAAGAGTTGTATGAGCCCCTAATAAAATGTTTAAAAAAAAACAGACAGAGATGAAGAGGGGTAATCAATCTACATTGAAGACATTGCATTGAATGAGTTGGGACAAAGTGTGCATAAATCGGTTAATGTAAAAGTCATGATTTGCTCCATAAACCTTCACCAAATTCACAAAAAAGAAAAAATATTAATGTCATGTTTTTATAATAATATATATTTTATAAATATTAGCTGAAAAATATATTGAGAGATGCAGCCTACCTTTGAAGTTATGTATAAAAGTTCTGTTTCATACCTGGAAGACATCCTGGTAAATAGACTTGTCAAACCAACCCAAGCTCATGAAGTTGATTCCAACTTACAAGAGCACTAGAGGATAAGGTACAACTACTCCCTGTGGTGTCTAGGCTACAAACTCTCATGGGTGCAGATGCGCTTATCTTATCCAAGCAAAAAGATGGGTAGTTTGAACCCCAGACCTTGCAGTTAACAGTCCAATGTGTAACTCGCGACATGCCAGGGCTTCTAGATATGTCCGATGTCACCTCTTTAGTTTTTCTAGCAGATATTTACAGCCATGTTGCCAATCCTGAACAACGCAATATAAGTAGTTTATGAGGAAAACTTCTACAAGGCTATTATATTCCACACAGTAAAGGAATAGCAACAATAGAGGCATGTCTTTTGCCCTTCACTTTGTCCTTGCTTCCTTTTTTCTTTTTTTTGTGGAGTCTTGGATGTGCACCATGACATGATATGACACGATATGACAATTTTGAGATAAGAATGATAGACTAGTCACTAGATGGAGAGAAGATCCTTTTTGTTTTATGATCACTTTTGGACATAATTTTGGACATGTAACTTTGAATGTTCTTATAATGAAATTAAATATTTGGAGTTATAAAGTAACATTTTATCTTCCTACTACATGTGCCAAATACAATTCAACTTACAATGCTTTCCCCCCTTACATAACTTTATTTAAGGATCCCTGATTGGGCAATAGCAGACATCTACATTTCAAACCTAATCAGTAGCTCCATGGAAGAAAAGACCTGGCAATCTTATAAAACTTTCAGCCTAGGCATTCCTGTGGGGAAATTCTATTTTATTCTATAGAATTGCTACCAGTTGGAATGACTCCAGGGCAAGCAGCATACTTTTTTAAAAAATGTGTTTCCCATTTGGCCTGCTGCCTTGAAAGCTATAATAGGAATATTGAACTCTGCTTATATTCTTCACCAATGAAAGAGGTACTGTATTAGGAAACAGTCGTGAGGATGCAAGGAGAGGTACCAACTTTGGCCGGCAACCCAGTCATCCATCACTAATCGCTAACTGGTGTCCAGGGTCAGGTTGAGCTCTCATTTTGTTGCAGGTCTTCTCTGAGGTGCCCACTCTTAACAGAGAGATAGAAAACAGGTGCTTTGCTTTCAACTATTATAAGGAGACCGTGTTTCTGCTTAGCAGGTGACTCTTATCTATAATGATTTGATGATTCGTGGTCCTTCCATGTCATGGCTCACTTTCCCACTTACGTCCAACCAGAAAACTTAGGATCAAACAAGAATGCCTGGGTCTCCCCTCCCCCAGAGTTTAAAAGAATAAGTGAAATACATCACTACCATTCATATTTCAGTGGCACCAAAAAGCCATCAACACTATGAAGGTGAGGAGTGATGGAAAATATTGATCCTGGTTTGGCAATTTCCAAGCATACCCCAGAAGGAAAATCATGCATCTTAGTAGACAGCCAGCACCCCATAACACAGAGCTGTGGTCGAGATGATCTTTCATATGCAGACCAAAATGATCTTTTATCAAAGCCCTTGGCCTGGTGGTGAGGAGTTTGATTGCTAATGGAAAGATCGGTGTCTGGAGCCCACCACTTGCTCTGGGGGAGAAGGATGTGGCAGTCTGCTTCTGGCAAGACTACCATGTGGAAGGCAGTTCTACTCTGGCCGATGGGTCTCTATGAACTGCAGTCAACTCGATGGCACTGGTTTGGTTTTTGTATTACAGACTCCATGTAAAATTAACACACTTCTAATGAGAATGACTTCCATTTATGTGGCATGCCACCTTATGATAACTTTAAATTTATGATCTTGTTTAGCTATGGACTATGTACTTCTATTTCTCAATGATTACCTTCCTTATGCATTTAACGAATCAGAAATTCTAAGGTCCATAGTCAAAGTAATAACTAAAGAGAAAATACATTGTTTAAATTATTTCATATACATGTTACTTTGGCTTTACTCAGAATGTGGCTGGGTTTGTGGGTCTCATGATGGGCTATAAAATTCATATTCCTTTTAGACTACTCTAGAAACAGATGTTAAGGGCCTCTATGTTCAGTGTGTGACACTTTTAAGCCATGTTCATTTTTACGGGAAACAAATGCACTGTTGTTAAATAGATTTTGGTATTTTTATCGTATCTTATGAGGAATATAGATTTGTTTCTAAAGAATGTTGGTGTGAACGAAATTTTGTTCTGTTAGTGCACGTGTTTCCTCCTTAAGGCATAGTTCCTCCTTATCCCACAAAGGACACCCCCTTAACATGTTATTCGCACTAGTCTAGATGGAACTTTAGGGCGCTCTATTGGCACAATAGGTTAACCTTTAAATTACTTGCCAAAAGGTTGATGGTTTAAAACCATGGAGGAAATACATGGCTCTCTGCTCTCAAAGAGATTTACAGTCTCAGAAGCCCTATAAGGTGGGCAGGGGTCACTGTGAGTTGGAATCCTCTTGTCGCAGTGGGTAGGTTTGGGATGAATTTTAAAATCCTAACACCTAAATAAAAATAAAACCCTCTCCTTGTTTTCTGTCTCTATTTCCTCTTGAGATTCCTCTGGAAATGTTTTAAATCCATTATTGAACTCTCTTTTGCTTTTTTGTAAATGTATATGATAATATTCTGCCTTTAGACACGCAGGTCCTTATCTTATTGTTGGGCCAATCAATTTATTGAATGAATCCAAAAAGGAAATACATTATTTGTTTACAAGACATAAAAAGCAACTTTGATCTTCGAACCGTTTTAAATCTCCCTTATTTATATACTAGTCTTCCTATCCATCTCTAATAATAGTGAAATTCCTTCTTGACCAACAGTGATAGTTTGTTATTCTCATAAAAGACATGCTTATGTTGGGATTATCAACCTTGTGTCATACAGGAAGGTGAAAAATATATGCAATTGAGATTTGGAGGCAGCTGTGGATTTGTAGCAGGCTTTCATTTGAGCATTGTTGAATTGAAGTGTCTAAGGTATAAACTACAAAGGGAAGACAGCAGACTAATCCTCAAGTGATTTTGTTTGCAGTGAAATCTGTGTGTGGGAAAATGAAAAACAACAACGCGAAGGTCATACGAATGCTTTTAGTGCCCTTGGCACTTTGCCAAATACCCAGAGGCTAAAGAAAACTAGAAAAAGTGCCGTACTTGTTTTCAGAGAAATTTCAATAATTGTGTGGCTAGGCTTGAATCTAAGACTATTTCTTTCTTCTTTAAAAGATTTTATTAGGAGCTCTACAGATATTATTATGAATCAAAGTTCCATTAAGTCAAGCATTCTTTTCCAATTGCTCGCATTATTTTCAATACATTTTCTTTCTCCTTGAACTCCTTGATATCAGCTCCCCTTTATCCCCGCCCTTTCCCATCCAACCATGCCCCTGAACCCTTAGAATATTATATCTTATTTTTTATCCTATAAGTTACACATCCCATGTATCCCATAAAAGTCATTCCCCTCGAGTGGGGTTACAGTCACAGTTGCTATCCGTTTTCCCTTCCACTTCCTCCTCCACTCTCTTTCTTCTCTTACCAAGAACTGTTTGTTCTAACAATGTGGCAATGTATGGTACTTATCTTCCTAACATGGTTGCTGAAGACAAAATGGATGCATGAGCAAATATGGTGAAGAAAGCTGATCTTTCCAGGCTGTTAAAAAGACATAGCATCTGGGGTCTTAAAGAATGGGAGTTAAACAAGAGACCATCTAGCAAGTTAGCAACAAAGTCCACTTGGAAGCAGCATGCCAACCTGTGTGATCATGAGATATCGATAGGAATAGGTTTCAGAAGTTCAAAGTAAGCAATCAGACGGATGTGAAGGAGCATAGGCAAAGTGGAGACCCAAAGTCCACCTGTAAGATAATTGGACAGCCCTCACAGAAGGGCCATACAGAAAGGACATCATGTCCAGGGTGCAGTAGATCAGTGATGAAACACATAACTATCCTCTAGTTCTTTAATATTTCCTCCTCCCACTATTATGGTCTCAATTGTACCTCACTAACCTTGTTAGACTTGAGTGTGCATATTGTTACAGTCCAGATCTTTTGATGCATGAAATTCAAAAAAATATAAACCCCTCAGAAACAGTAAGGGATGTAAAGACTGTTTCTCTTTCCACAAAAGGCTTCTTCGTTAACAGAATGGCTTCAGAAGAGGCATATGGCCCAAAATTTTAGTTGTCCTCCCACATTAAAGCATCAACATGGTATCAGATTCCTTTAGCCCAAGAAACGATAGGGTCTTGATTTCAAAGACTTTGTCCTTTTAATAAAATAAAAAGAAGAAAGCACAAAGTATCAGTTTCAATTTGTGTTCTGTTAATACTTTCATCTTACTTGTGTCCACTATCAATGCCCATGGAAGCTGCAGTCAAGAAATCTAGTGCTCCATTGTATTGGGTAAGTCTGCTACAAGAGAACACTTTCAAGTTTTACAAAGCAAAGATGTCATGTTGATGACCAAGTTGTGCCTAATCCAACTGTGGTATTTTAAATTACCTCATAGTCTTACAAAGCTGGACAACGAACAGAGAAGACCAAAAACAATTGATGTTTTTGAATTATGATAGTGGTAAAGAATATTGGATTTAAATGTATTTCAAAAATTTATTGACAAGTTCCATTATATTTTAATCCCATTTTAAACATCATTTTATTGGGGTCTCATACAACTCTTATCATAATCCATACATACATCAATTGTGTCAAGCACATTTGTACATTCATTGCCCTCATCATTCTCAAAACATTTGCTCTCCACTTAAGCCCTTGGCATCAGCTCCTATTTTTCTCCCCTTCCTCATGAACCCTTGATAATTTATAAAATATTATTTTCTCATATCTTACATTGTCCGACATCTCCCTTCACCCACTTTTCTGTTGTCCATCCCCCAGGGAGGAGATTATATGTCGATCCTTGTAATCGGATCCCACTTTCCACGCCAATCTCCCTCCATGCTCCCAGTATCGCCACTCTCAGCACTGGTCCTGAAGGGATCAACCCGCCCAGGATTCCCTGTGCTTCCATTTCCTATCTGTACCAGTGTACATCCTCTGGTCTAGCCAGACTTGCAAGGTAGAATTGGGATCAGGATAGTAGGGTGGAGGGTGGGGGGAGCAAGCATTTAGGAACTAGAGGAAAGTTGTAAGTTTCATCATTTCTACACTGCATCCTGACTGGTTTGTCTACTCTCCGTGACCCTTCTGTAAGGAGATGTTTTAAATTCCATTTTTACAAACTTTTTGAAGTCCCATTTATGGACTGTCAGAAGAGTGGACAGATGTGTTTTGGGTAAAGTATAGACAAAGCATTCCTTTGAAGGGAGGAGGAGGAGACTTTATTTCATGTGCTTGGGACTTGTTTATTCAGAGAGATCAGGCCTTTGAGAAGGATCACATGCTTCATATAATGGAAGAAGAGCATAAATGAGCAAGACCTTCCATGAGACAGTCTGAAGCATTGGCTACAACAATGGATTCAAATAAAGCCAAGTATGTGGGATGATGCAGGACTGGACAGTGTTCCCACCGGTGTACATAAGCTCAGTAGGAGTTGGAATGATGGCATGATACCTACCAATAACAAAAATAACAGCATATTTTTCTTCCCCCAAATGTATGTAATTTGAAATACTCATAATGTGTCAACTCATCCTTTTTCTCTATGTGAGGATTCTTGGCCTTCTAGAATTATACGGGGTACTAGATTATAAAGATATTTGAATTATAAGAACAATTTTGAACGTGTATTTTTATTCTTTACTTGGATCTACTTTTGAGTTTGTCCATTTTAAAGAACAACACTTTAGTTTGCAGCTATCCAAATGAGGAAACTGAAGCTTGGGACGTTTTGGTAAATTGTGAAACAATGCTGAGCTGGTAGGAGTGAATTTGAAGTACAGGATCTCTTTGAAGTGTTAAAGAGCGTAGATTTCACTTTGCGAACTGAGGAGCACTGGACTCAAGCCCTGGTACTTTAAACTGACTCATATGCATGTGAAAACTGGACAGTCAATAAGGAAGATTAAAGGAAAAATTATGCATTTTTAAGGTGGTAGGATCTTAGGTGTGACTTTATTTAAAGCTTGGTCCTTATTTACTTGGTTCTTACTATCTGAGACTCTGAAGGGAAATACTATATTTTTCAATATGAAATATTAGTTCATGGAGTATTACTTTGTTTTAATTGATCACTTGCGAAAAATGTAGATTATCTACTTTCAATTTATATTTTGTATTTTTGTGATCCAAGTGTAAATGTCTTAATTGTATAGTCATAGAACCTTACAGAGTAGTACTCTTCTGATTCCTTCTACCTAGTACAATAGTACTTATTATGGCTTCCATAATTATTCCAACCCCTTTGAACACTTTTGGAATGCTGATGGTCTTTTTGATATCATTTTTAAGATCTCCCTTATCTCAAACCAGTTCTGATTTCTAGAAATTTCACTCAATTTTTCTAGGAAAATAAATGACATGAGTGATTCAAAGAGTAAGCAATTTGGAATTAGATGGCCACGAGGTTTTCATGCTGGATTACTAGTGAATTATGAAGTATTTGTGCGAAGAAGTTGGCCAGGTCGTCTCTTCTGCGGAATTCAGATTGAGCAGGCGCTGTCACTTCTAACGCAGGCATTCAAGGTCACTTTGGGATTATCGTGCTTCCAGTGTGGAAGTTGAACGATCATGATTTTAAGCAGTATTTTGGGACATTTTTATGGGTTATACCTGGGAGTACAGCATGGTACTTAGTCACGTGTCTTATCTAATAACAGGAAAGACAAGAAATATAGTCAAGAAGGTTAATCAGAAAAGGAGGTGATTTTAGAAATGAGGAAGTATTATCTCTTATTGAAAAAATGTTTCCTTTGCTTACGCATTCTTAGTTATAAAATTAACACAAAAATAATCTCCTCAAGAGAGGGTGGACCACACTCTGACCCACCAAGCCCCAAGGATGATATTCCTGCTCAGAGAAGCCAATGCACAGAGAGGACTGTAAGGCTGACCCCACCATGAGAAATGGTGTCCCCTCACTGACCCTTAGCACTATGGGGGAAAACACTGGAGATGCAGTGCAGGAACTGTGCCTGGTCTGACCCCACCACACCAGGTGTTACACTCAAAGGGAGTGAACAAACAGCAAGGGGATCAAAGCAATGAAATCCCCGAGGAATCCCCCAAACAAACTTCAGGATCAGGGTTTGACACTTCATCAGACTTGACTGGAAAACATTCATAAAGGTTAACGGACGGACCTGGAACTATTTGTAGGCTTTTTGTTGTTTGTTTGTTTCATATCTATCTATATAAGGTAGGGAGGATAAATAATTCTGAGAACACAATGAGACCAATGGCTCTGGGGGCACATGGGAGAGGGGGACATAGGAGAGGGGGAGGGGGAGGAAAGGAAGGGAGAAGCCTCTAAACCCAGGAACAAGGGAACAGCAGGTGATCTAAAATCGATGGTGAGGAGGGTGTAGAATGCCTGGTGGGGCTTGATTAAGTGCAGTGTAGCCAAGAGGAATTACTGAAAGCTGAATGAAGATTGAACATGATAGTGGGACAAGAGGAAAGTAAAAGGAAATAGAGAAAAGAACTAGGAGGCAAAGTACATTTATAGAGGTATAAAGGCAGGCACATACATATGTAAATATATTTATATATAACAATAGGGACATAGATCTATGTACATTTATGTTTAATATTAATGCAGCAGATGGACATTGGGCCTCTGCTCAAGTACTTCCTCAATGCAATTACACATTGTTCTAATAACCTGGCACTCCATGATGCTCACCTTCCCGATAAGATCGCTGAAGACAAAATGGGCACATAAGCAAATGTGGGGAAGGAAACTGATGCTGCCTGGATATCAAAAGTTATAGCATCTGAGTTCTTGAGGGCTTGAAGATAAACAAGCAGCCATCTAGCTAGGAAGCAACAAAGCCCACATGGAACAAGTACACCAGCCTGTGTGATCATGAGGTGTTGATGAGATCAGGTATCAGGCATCAGAAGACCCAGAACAAATAATCATATTGATGCGAACAAGGGGGCAGGGAGATTGGAGTGAAGACTCCAAGCCCATCTGTAAACAATTGAACATCCCCTCACAGAAGGGTCACAAGGCAAGGATGAGCCAGTCAGGGTGCAGTATAGCACCAATGAAACATACACCATTCCTCTAGTTCTTTAGTGCTTCCTCCCCTCCCACTAACATGACCCAGTTCTACCTTACAAATGTGGCTAGAACAGAGCATGCACATTGATATAGATAAGAGCCCTCAACATACACAATCCAGGACAGATAAATCCCTCAGGAAAAGTACTGGGAGTAGCAATGCCATGTGGGAAGGGGGAATGTGGGGGGAGAAAGGGGGAAACCATAACAATGATCTACTTATAACCACCTCCCCAGGGGGGATGAACAACAGAAACGTGGGTAAAGGGAGGCAGTGGTCAGTGCAAGATATGAAAGTAATAATAATTTATAAATTACCAAGGCTTCCCGAAGGAAGGAATGGTGAGGGAAGGAGGAACAGAATGAGGAGCTGATACCAAGGACTCAAGTAGAAAGAAAATGTTTTGAAAAAGATGATGACAAAATATTATAAATGTGTTTGATACAATTGATGTACGAATTGATATAAGAGCTGTAAGAGCCCCCAGTAAATTTATGATATATTATCCCCACTGCAATTCTCTGAAAAACAGTGATGAAGTACCTCATGGCACGAAGGGATCTGGAAAGCATTATGCTGAGTGAAGTTATTCCATCACAAAAGGACAAATACTGTATGAGTGCACTGCGGTAGTGATGTGCTGCAGGATGGGGCTGGCTCAGGCTCTCAGGTGGTCCAGGCAGCTTAATAGAGAGCCTAACTGGTTCCCACGAACCATGCAGCATCCTCTCTGAGTGTGTAACTTGACAGCCACTTGGGTGGAAGAAGGGTCTTCATGTCAATTGGGATCAGATTTTTGAGAGAGGGTTTGGAGAGGATGAACACTTCGTGGCTGCCATGAAAAGGGGTGATGAGGCCATCCCTCTGGACAGGCAGACTTTCCTACCACTTTGGTTGGGGATAATATTAGGAAAACCATGTCAAGAGAGGGAGAGGAAGCACACGTGTCTTGGAGAAGACAAGTGCAAGTCTGCTGGTAGAAAAAGGGGAAGGATGAACTGCCTATTGGGGAAAATGACTAACAATACTTTTAAGGACCTTAAGGGGGTGTATACCTAGTACTCTTTTCCTAATAGACCACATTGGCCCGAGCTTCTGGGGAACCAGTCCACATGACATAGAATACTGAGATATTGAACCCTGGATTTTCAAGGGTCACAACATGCTCCAAAGACCAGATCAGAGGGATGCTATGCGGAAACCCCTCCAGGTGAACTAGGCTCTACCTCAAAGACACCTGTAGCCTGAGGATTTAATGAAACTACATGGTGTGTGAAGAAGTAGAAGACTGCTGTACCAAAAGTAGATGCTCTAACTTTTGCCTACTATTTCAATGCCCTATTTATTATATTAAAATATATATTATTCTGGAAGACCCATGTCTGACATTGTCAGTGAAGATTATTATAAGTCTTACCTGATCACCAACTCACATTGTTTGACTAAATAGCATCCAAACACGTAAATCAATAATCCTTGGATTGCGACTTGTACTTAGCCTCATTTATTCAATCTCCCTTTCTCAATAGTGCTTTAAAAGGTGTGCCAGGCTGGACTCAATCAGAACCAGTTTGACCCCCACCCTGGAAGTGTGTGCCTCAGAGAACGACACTAGACCTTCAGGTCGGGGAAAGCAGTTGACCTACCATACCCAGATGGAAGCAAACCAAGAAGGACAAAGAGAAAGAGGCCGTCGGCCTAGACTCCATATGCGCACACCAAGTCCAGAGGATCAGGTCCCTGCATGGAGCTGCTAAGGTCCAGAGAAGACTAGGGGACTACCAACAACTCAAGACATGTTGCCCTGAACTGGAGCATCTGGAGACAGGAGACAATAATGGGGACACACAGTGGGGAGAAGTGTGGGAATGGATCTTAAGAGATTAGCAATTGTAGTAAAGCCGATCCAAAGAGGCCCAAGAGTGGACTTCAGGCTAGGCGGGGCAGCCCCCAGATCTCCCCCAGGACCAGGAGGGAGGGTCTCATGGGGCCAGCAAACAGACCTGGACCTGTATGATTTTTTTTTCCTTTCATCTTCTTTTTTTTCCCTCTCGTCTTTTTCTCTTTCCGTTTCTTTTTTCAACCATAAGTTTTCTTATTGTTCGGACTAGGACAGTGATGGTTTGCCTGATTATATGGGTTGGACATGGGAGGGAAGCTTGGGGAGAAAGCAATGGAGCCAATGGCCCCGGAAGGTAGAGGGGGAAGGAGGCGGGGAGAAGCGTGTGGTGAGCAGATGGCATCATGGACAGGAGAACAACTAGGGAAGTGGAACCAGCATCTAGGAGAGGATAGGGATCCTGTGAGTATTAGAGCAACACCAAGCCAGTGGAAGAAGGGGGAAAGCGATGGCGGGGCAGGAGGAGGCAAAAGGAAACAGAGGCAAGTTTTAGGAAGCAAAGATAAAGATAGGGAGATTAACAGAGGTGTTCACTTATATAAATACATTAATCCATAAAAATAGAGGATTGGACTATATGCATATTATTTATAAGGGAATACACTGAGGCTACAGACAGGCCATGGGGTTCGGCTCATTCCTTCCCTCAAAATAAGAACACTTTATTCTAACAAATTGGCATTCTGTGGTTAGAGTGGAGACCCAAAGCCCATCTATGGACAATGGAACATCTGCCCCACAGAGTGGTCACAGGGATGGGGTGAATCAATCAGGGCGCAGTAGAACCCTATTGGGTCACACAATATTGTAGGAGGCCATAGGCTGGTCCAGGTGTTTCTTGGTGGGTGACTAATTAGTCCCCTGTGCCTCTGTTTAGCTTGCAGCTAAAAGCATTGTGAGATAAAACTCAGTACTTTATGACCTTGCAGCTAAAAGCAGTGTGACATATCTCAGTTCTTTACGACCTCTTTAAGATTCTTTTGAACCTTGCATGTCCTTGTACTTATCTTAGAATATAGTGCTGTTATTATTCAAGTGTTTAGAAAGTGTGCCTAGTTAAGTAACACCTGCATAGATGAGAGGTTCAGAATGTTTTTAAAGCAAATTCTTTGATTTTTATTTTGTAATCATTCCCTTGTCAGAAGAGTATAAAAACGAAGCTTTGAATATACTTGGTACTTCAGTCCATCAGAATGTTGTCCTCCCAATCCCATGCTTTGTATGTCTCTTTCTTTTCCTTTCATCCGCACGCCTCATTTCAGATGCAGCTTGATGCGGGATAGCTGGTTTAATCACCCACACAATATAATTCTGATCCCTTGAGGCCTCCTCACCGCCCCCCCCCCAAGCTATCATGACCCCAGTGCTGCTTCCCAATCTAGACCTGACGGGAGCATGTACATAGGTAGAGGGAAGATATAAAACACAACACATGGAACCCAGGAACAGGAATGGGAATAGAGATACCAAGAGGGTAGGGGGAAGGGGGGGAGAGATGGGGAGGGATGGGGCACTTATCACAATGAATGGCAAAGAACCACACACACCCATCCAAGGGGAAGAGCAACAGAAACCAGAGGGGAAGGGAGACAGTGGTCGGTGTGAGATTTGAAAATAATTAACAATCTACAATCTATGTAGGGGCCACAAGGGTTGGGGTGGGGAGGAGGGATGGGAAAAAAATAGGAGCTGAATCCAAGGGCTCAATGGAAAGTAAATGTTTAGAAAAAACGATCGAATATATGTACGAATATGTCAGATACAGTTGATGTATGGATTGTAACAAGAGTTGTAAGAGACCCCAATAAAATTATAAAAAAATTAAAAAGGAGTGCCATGGACTAATCAATGACACTGTAAACAAAATGACCTTATGCTCCAGGGAGATGGTTGATATGGTTCTCTGCTATAAAATAACAAGGACGTCTCTAAGGTGAGCCAGAGGGAGATAAGAAACAGATTCAAGAATAGCCTTTGTGCTTGCCATTAATACTAGCTCCAATCTGAGAACAACTGGTTCTTAGGACACGGCCCTGCTCGATACTCACCCTCATGAAGGAAACCTGGATGATATGGGTGCTGTAGAAAAGTGTGGTGAAGAAATTAGATGATGCCCCACCATCAGAAACAAGTCTGGGTTCTTAAAACTCGATGTCAAAGAAGCAGTCATCTAAGTGAAACGTCAACTAAACCCACATGGAAGAAGTGCTCCAAAATCCATGATACAAGGCTTATAATTTATGTCGTCCAAATCCAAAGAAAGAAGTAGTATCAGAGCTTAAATTGTGGGGATCCGATGTACAGAAGGCTATGGATGACTTTGGAACCCCAAAATACATTTGTAGAATGTATGCAGGGAATAAGGCTCTGGCAATTTCCCACTACCCATAGTTGAGAGATGGGAATAGCCTGGTTATCACGCAGAGAGTACCAGAGAGATGACTATAATAGATTAAAACGATAAGCCCGGCTCCAGTGCTTAAAATCCTGCCATTTGATCTCCCTTGTGAAACACTCTGTGCTTGATATGGTTTTTTAATATCTCCTGTGATTTTTTTCCCTTTCATGTCATGGTATATTTCCGTTGCATTTTGTCATTGCTGGTAGTCTTCTTGAGTGTTCTGCATCATTCTGTTTTTCAGTATATGAAATCCAGTACAGGTGAATCTATAGAGACAATAACCGGAATAATGGTTCCTGGGGGGTATAGCAATGGAGGTGGAGCGGGGGCTGGGGGTGGGTATCAAGGATTTCAAGAAGGAAGCAAATGATTTGACCCGATTATGGTCGTGATTGTACAACACTGCTTGTTATGATGGCGCGAAAGAACCTATGATGTCTGATTTAGCTCCCAACAAAATTGTTTGGAGATATATATTTTTTCTCCTCCAAGAAATTAAAATATTACAAATAATTAGGTCCACTTTGAACACTAACACAAGTTCTTCAAGTACTTTCCCAGTTATAACTGCAGTTAGAAGTGTATTGCTAATCTTTGCAGATTCCTCTCATTTTGTTACGAGATGCAATTATCTGGGGAAAGTAGGTCAAATGAAGTAATTTGTGTAAAGTGACAAGGACATAATGCTTCCTATGTGCTTTCATCTCTTCTAAGAGCTTTTCACACAACGCATTTGATCATGGCAACACATGTATGGGATAGATAATATCATTACCATTGTGACTTTACAGATGAACACATTGAGGTCCAGAAAGCTTACAAGTTGTCCAAACCCATGGACTTACTATATTTCAGCTCCAAAGCTTGCAGTTTTCCTCTGCAACTGGGTCCTTTTACCAGGGAAATCTTCTGTCTTGGTCCGAAACAATAGAGTGCATCCCAGCCTCCAGGAAGGAAGAAGGGCAGATAGCAAATAAAAAACGGGACAAGCTGTGGAGTGACTCTTTTCAGACAGAGGACAATAGGAAGCCAAGTCTGTGGTCCCTGAGAGAAGCGAAACAGCTGATTGCCTATGATTGTGCCAGCTTTCTGGCTGGAGGCAGTTTCTGTTCTGTGGTACAAGAAAGGGAAACCGACACAGAGCACACTTTTATATCGATCGTTGTAAGACACAGAGTCGAGTTCAGGGATGCTGAAGCAACTCGAACTTTTGAGAAAAGGAAGCTTCCAACAGAAAGTATTCTCTGCTTACAACGCTCTGTTGAGCCTTTGGCTATAGTTTGTAGCTATGTAGCATGGAAATTCAAGAGTCTGAGCAAAGAAACAGTTTTAAAAGAGTAGTTATTGGCGAGCTCCAAAGGAAAAAAGAAAGAAACTCCTAGAATCCTCACCAGAATATGCATCATTCGTGTTTCCTCCTTCTAGAATGGAGAAACTATGTTAATCTACATATTGAACACAGGGAACTTCAGAGTTCCAACAGGATCAGATGAATCGACTAATTAGGCAGGCCACTAAAAAAAAAATTCTCCAAGAAGCTGCTGGTACAAACAAATCAGATCTGCAAGTCTCATAATTGCCTTCCAAAACAGAGTCTAAAATCCTCTCAACGAGTAGAACAAAACTTAGTACACAAAAATATACAATTTCACCTTTAATCATCTGGATTTGCAAGGAAGGAGAGAACTGGGCCCTATAAAGAAGAGAAGGTACTTTATTGTTACAAACATAAAATGTTATGTTGTTAGGTACCATCATGTTAGTTCACTCAAGGTGACCTTGTATCTAGAGAACACACGCTGCCAGGTTCCCCACAACTGTTCTCATGTTTCAGCCCATCTCTGCAACCACAGTAGCAACTCATTTCGTCAATGGTTTCCCTCTTTCACTGCCCCATAGCTATACCAAGTCCAGAACACACCTGCTCTTGTCTATCGTCTTTGTTGCTACAAATGATGCAGATGCTGCAATTAGCAAATGTTCAATGGATGTAAATGTATGCAATATGCTCGTGCTTCATAGAACCACTGAAACATACTGAAGGGAGTAATGAAAACTATGAAAAAGTGACATGTCTTTGGGGCATAAAAATAAATGTCTGATACCAAATCTTACTGGATGAAAATAACTAATTGAATGCAAAAGAATAGATTCATGAACTTGAAACCATAGCTATGCCAAGAATAAAAAGGAAGCACAAAGAGAAAAACAAAGACGGAAAATAAATGACCACACTCAGAACTGGAAAATGTTAAATAGACATATAAGGTGAATCTTGAGAGGAGGACCTGTAGGAAACATTTTTTAAAGCAATGGTAAGTAAAATATTTCTAATTTAGATGTAAACTATATACCCACTGACTCCAAAATCTCAATAAATTTTAAGCAGGTTAAATACAAATAAAACCATATAAAAATAGAATGTCAAATACTAATGATGAATACAGGATTTTAAAATAAGTCAGAAAGAAGCGATGCATTAATACAGAATCCTGAATTGAGACTTAACAGGAGATTTTATAATAGAAACTATATGCACAAGGAGACAAGCGAGGTTCCGCTTGAAAATAATGGTATTGCTGAATATTAAAAACACATGTCATCTGCCAATATATAGAGCCACAGTAAAAGTATAAAATACCTTACAAAAATATAAAGAAGAAAGAAAAATATTTTTCAGAGTAATTTTCCAGGGGAATAACAGCTGGGTGGATTCATTATAAGCACATCTATACTAGAATAAATATTAAAATGAAATTTTAGTTATCATGAAGATGATTCCAGGAAGACATTTGAATCTACATAAAGAAACAGATAACTCAGAAATACAGATGGATAATAATTTTTCTTAATATGGATCCTGAAATATAATGGACTGTCAAAAGCAAAAAGAGTAGGTGTATATTATGGGGTTAGAGAGTACATAAAGGAAAATGTATAAGTCCAATAACACAAAATGCAAATTAAAACCAACTCATTATACCATTTCATATCCTGAACCTAAGACTACTGATTTGAGAATACAGCAAAAAAGAAGGGATGTGTGCAATGACTTCTCTAGGGTCATGTGATTGTGGAGCCTGGTGTTACAGTGCCTATATTTTTAGAATCCTTCCTGGCTCTCAGAAAGCAGTCTTTCAAGTTTGAGAATCACACGTTTGCAGGAGCTGTAGTCAACGGTTTGCGTTCTTCGGGTTGCCTGTAAAAGACAATCGGCAAGAGACTGAAGCCCTCAATCCTACAGCTGCAAGGCACTGAATTCTGCTGAGAAATGTATCAATTCATGAGTCTTTGTCTCTCCCCAGGAAGCCCTTCTCTCTCCACCAGATGGGAACCTAGCCCTGCCTAACACCTTAGTAACAGCCCTACAGAAAACCAGGATAAACTGGATTTCTGAATGAGGGAACATGCAAGATAGTACGTGTGTGCTGTTTTCAACTGCTAAGCCTGTGCTCACGTTGTTACACAGTGGCACGTATCCGATATAGGACTGAGTATCCAGAAGCAAGTCACAGTTCATGCCCACACTCAACTTAAATGACAGTAAATAGGGGATGAGAATCTAATTGTGGTTATTCAAGGGTTAAATATGCAAGGGTAAATAAAACCATATCGCTATAAAATCATAGAAACCTTTATTACATGAAAACTTCAAAATGTTGTGGTATTGTTTCTCAAGGTGCCCTCCATTTGGGTTTATATACCTTTGAAAGTGCTGTTTCCATCTGTATAGCCCTTGCCTGAAGATTTCCGGGCTTTTTGATGTACACCATCACGCCACAGAGCCAATTTGGGATTTGTTGAGGAATTAAAATTGTTCTTTGAGTTTGGGGAAAAAAGAAATCTGAAGAGACAAGATCAGGTATTTTAAATCAGCACAATGAATTTGCTCATTCTTATTGGGTAGTAAGGTAGTATTGAATGGAATTTAAAAAAAATCATTTTATTGGGGCTCGTACAATTCCCATCACATTCCACACATACATCCATTGTGTCAAGCACATATGTACATTTGTTGCCATCATCATTCTCAAAACATTTGCCTTCCACCTGAGCCCTTAATATCGGCTGCTCATTTTCCACTAGCCCTCCCCCCTCCCTCATGAGCCCTTCATAATCCACAAATCATTATTATTTTGTCATATGTTACACTGTCCGACATCTCCCCCTACCCTCTTCTCTGCTGTCCATCCCCCAGGGAGGAGGCTATACATAGATTCTTGTAGTTGGTTCCCCCTTTAACCCCACATTCTCTCCACCCTCCAACATCCCCACCCTCACCACTGGCCTGGAGGAGCCATCTGTCCTGGATTCCCTGTGTTTCCAGTTCCTATCTGTACCAATGTACATCCTCTGGTCTAGTCAGATTTGTAAGTTAGAATTGGGATCATGATTGTGGAGGTGTGGGGGGGGGGGAGAATCATTTAAGAACTAGAGGAAAGTTGTATGTTTCATCGTTGCTACCCTGCACCTTGACTGGTTCATCTCCTCCCCACCAACCCTTCAGTAAGGGGATGTCCAGTTGCCTACCAATGGGCTTTGAGTCTCCATTCTGCACTCACCCACATTTACAATGATATGAATTTTTGTTCTTTGATGCTTGATACACTCTAACCCATTCACCCTACACACTATTGCTCTGAGGTAATCTTTAAACTGGCAACCAAAAATATACCCTAAAGTCTTCTTAAAACAAGCAAAAAATAGTGTAGCTAAACTAATAGAACATTTCTGCCTTGAATTTTACGCTCTTTTAGAATGATCTATATGAGATAAAGGGCACAACGAGAATCCAAAAGATTATACAGGAACATTAAAGGGAGTGGATTTATGTTAATGAGGGAGGATCAGCTCAGAGAAGGAGGGTGAGAATAATCTCACAACTTGAAGGATATAATTATTATTCTTAAATTGTACCTTATAGAAACTGTTGGATTGGCGTGTGCTTTCCTGTGTATATTCTCAACAACAAATAAATAACATTACATTAGAAAAGAGGTAAATTGATAAGCTATGCTAATTCTGCACAATATATCTATATCTAAAACTCTAGCTCATTGCCATTTTGGCTCATAGGGACTCTATAGGGCAAAATAGAACTTCCCCTTTTGGTTTCTGAGGTTTGAATCCTTTGCAGGACCATACAGTCTCCTGTTTCTCCTTGGAAGCTTGAACTGCTGACCTTGTGGCTAGCAACAACAACGCGTAATTCATTACACCACCAGCTTCCATTCAACAGTCTACTAGTCCATGATTAAAGTTAATGTGCTCGTGATTGATGCAGTAAGATTTTCTGCTGAGTGAAATGCAAGTCATCAAAAAGGGCAACACAATGAAAATCAAATCATTGTATCAGAGGATGGTCCAGTGGTGGCTTGACGTTTGTTTTTATAGAGATTGTATAGTTGTAACAGACAGAAAAACTATTTTGAGGGAATGGATGCAGTGTGATAACTGTGGACAGATCGTTGTCATCATTTGTCAAAACTTATGAAATGATCCACTTTCGTTTTTCTTAAGAGTCATCCAATCGGTTCTGGCCCATAGCGACCCTATGCACAACAGACAGACGCTGCTGGTCTGGGTCCGCCCTCACCATGATTCCTGTGTTTGAATCCATTTTTGCAGCCACGGTGCCAATCACCTTGTCAAGGGCCTACTTTGTTTTTATTGCCCCTCCAATTTAGCAAGCATGAGACTGTTCTCTCCTGACAATATGTCCAACGTAAGTAGGATGAAGTCTCGCCATTCTTGCCTCTAAAGAACACTCTAGCCCTACTTCCTCCGAGACAGATGTGTTTGTCCTTTTGGCAGTCTGTGGGACTTTCCATCTTCGTTGGCATCTCCACAATCCAAATGTATCAATTCTTCCGTTTTCCTTATTCAATGGTACACTAATATTTCATAAATAGGGGAAAAAAAGATGGAAGTTGTCAAGGTTTCACTACTTGGCTCCACAGCCAATGCTCATAGAAGCAACAGAAAACATTTCAAATTACACATTGTATTGGGCATAGTTGCTGCAAAAATACGTAAGGGTGCTTTAAACAATTGATGCATGTGTGTATTTTGAGAAGAGTTGTAGGAGCCCCAATAAATGATTAAAAAATAAATAAATAGAAAAGCAAAGATGTCGCTCTAAAGACTAATGTACACCTGACCAAAGCTGATATTTTCGGTTCCATCGTACAAGAGCTGAGTTATAAATAAGGAAGAAAAAAGAATGGTGTCTTTTGAATCACGGTGTTGATGAAGAATACTGAATGGACCATGAACTGCTGAAAGGTGGAACAAATCTGCTTTGGAAAAAGGATAGCTAGAACCAGCTTGAGGGCCCCTAACCACAACTCAGCTAGCATGCTCCTTAGAAGGTAGGAAGTACGACATCATCTCATTCACTGTAGATATGATGTGATATGACCTGATGCTTGGTAATATGGAGGGCCAGCAACAAAGGGTACTCTCCATGAGATGGATCGACACCATGGCTGCAAAAATGGGTTCAAATGGAATTACTCTGAAAATGGCATAAAACCAGGCAGCATTTCATTCTGTTTGCACATAAGGTTGTTATAAATTGGAACTACTTAGATGGCACTTAACAAAAATAATTATACACTCATAATAGATTCTTTTCATGTATATAAATTACACATAAATAAATTTCATCTACACGAGGGAGAAAAATGATGTGGTCTCAGAATTGTTTTGCTATAGTTTCTGTTTTTTTCACTAACTCCTAGATCATTCATAGAAAATGCCCTGACTACTAAGTCTCAAAACCCTTGTCAATGAGGGTAATATGAAATTCCCTGACAAATTTAAAGGGTTGTTTAATATGTATTATTAGTAAATAATTTAAATTTTTGGAATTATATTTTGATTCTCATATTACTGATCCAAATCTGTACTTAATTTACTTTAGCTCATAAAATAGAAGCAAGCGTGAGTAAAAATAGAATAGCCAATATTGGCAATTCTGAAATGAGAGAAAAATATATCCTACTAAAGAATATGAAATTCTGCTATCCATATCCTTCAAAATATTTACCTATAACAGAAAAAGGCATGGAAGTTAAAACTGATAATTGTCGAATCTGTTAGGAGAATAAAAATCTATATTGATTTATTAAACGTTTGAACTCTTACATAGATGAAGTCTCAAAAATTTTTGTAGAAAAATAGAACTAACATATAATAGCTTTTTTTCAGGGCTTTTTTGAAGGCTCCTCATATATACTATTGTGATCTACAATGAGTTCAGGAGAAAGAGAATGTATAAAAATAAAATGTATTTCTTTTCTCTTATAGGATACTCTTAAGCTTAATATTCAAAAATAAGATATAAATACATGTATTGTTGCTTAAATATAAGAAAACACTTGTTCAAGGCTAATAAAATCTAGTATGCAGTCAGAGGCAAAGGAGAAAGTGTTTCTGTTGCATGCTCTTGTTTTAGATTTGAGCAGGCAGACGTGCCATGCACACTGCATTACGTGAGGCTAGAGGAAAGCAGCAGCAGACAGATAGAGGAATGAGCCATGGGGAATAGCTATCTCCTTTGCCACCAGTTTTAATGTTTGACTTCCAAGTGCCAGCAACATATCATATTAAAAGGGTCGTGGTAAGTTTTCAGAGTTAGAAAGGGTCATAGTTGGCCAGAAGACTCCAGAAGTTCTATTAATTTTCCAGATGTTTTAGTAATAGCTTTCAAATAACCACCATTTTTTGCTAACCGTAATCTAATTTTACCGAGTCTGGACACTGGTATGAAATGGTATTCATGAGTTCTTCTGAATGGCTTCTTCTATTCTTTCAGGTTTGAGCAAAATATCTCTTTCTTTTCTTGCCTTGTAAGTGCTATTATGAAAGACTGAATTTAGGGTCCAAATGACCAGTTAGATTATGGTTTTTAAAAATAAATAATTATTAGATTATTGTCACCTTTTCATCTCTAATTTGTTCATTTTAAAGCATGTCCTTTGTATGAAGGTGCAGCGTGGCTTCTCGGCCATTTATAAAACTTCCAAATCTATGGCCGCTATCTTCTTCGAAGGAAAGACGTGCCTGTAGGTGGCGCGCTGGATCTCAGGACTGGGACTGTTTATTCTGGGACAGGACGCTCCACTGCCAGGAGAAACAGGCGCAGGTTTTCCCCTGGACACCGTTCTGTTTTCCACTATCCCATGAAATCCGGTATTTTATACAGTAGGCCATAAATATGCGTTTTCAAAATTTAATCTTTTCTATATAAAATATTAATTTCCCATCCACTTTGACCAAGAAGAGTGTTTGTGTATGGATGTTCTAATTTAAAATGCCATCTTGACCCTAATCTGAAGATGTCAGAAAGCTTCCAAGACCATTTTGTTCTCCTGGGGGGGGTGTGGGGGGGGATTAATTTTCATACTATTTTTAGGAAAAAAGGAGAGTAAGAGTAAGAAATCACTCTAAATATGTGAGGATCTTGATAATATTTTTAAATTCGTTTTTTATCACCTAATGTAATGCAGATCCCATGTGAAGCATTTAAGTAGCTCTATAGAGCTGATTCTCTTACCAACCAAGACCCTTTTATGTACTATTCAGTGGCTTCCTTTTGACCCTATGTATCTGCCTTTAGGTCACGAAGAAAGGAAGGGAAAGAGTGGAAAGGGAGCAAGGGAAGACTGAGAAAAAGGAAGAACGTGGAATTAGGGGGAGAGCAATGAAGGAATGTTACACTTCTAGATCTTGATATAAGATTAGCTGTCATTTTCTTCCAAATCGTCATAATAATGAAGATAGCAAAATTTACCTGAAAAAAATGAGAAAATGATCCCAAATAAATAAACCCATTCCTAAATGGTATTAACATTAACTATCACATTAGCAAACTTTAAGAAAACCATTCAGTGCGGATTCAATAATCTTTTCATGCTGGATTTTGAGATCAGTAAGGGCTGACAATCTGGCCCTTGCATGCAATGGAGTGTGAGTAGCTAGGAAAGGAAAATTGCATTCTCATAGACTTTCGACAGGGACAATAGTTTCTTTAGGCTAAAAAGCCTCAGGATTGAGAGGGAGGTTGAATGAACTGTGAGCCTAACATAACTAAGAATGGAGGTTTTAGTTATAAAAAAATTTAAATAAGTGAGATGCCCCGTGTACATTATCTCTACCGTTACTAAAACTGTAACATATGGGTGTTGTTCAGTCAGTTCTGACTCATAGCGACTTCGTGTACAGTTGTTGTTCTTGTTGTTAAGCATCATCCAGTCTGTTCCTGATGCACAATGTAACATGGCCCAGTCCTGAACCCTCCTCACAATTGTGCCTGTGTTGGAGCCCATTGTTAAAGCCACTGTATCAATCCATCTCCTTGGGAAGCGTCCTCTTTTCTGCTGCTCATCAAGGCTACTCACCATATTATTTCTTCAGGGACTAGATTCTCCTGACTCAACCAAAGTGTGTAAGAAGAAGTCATGTCATCCGGCCTCTAAGGAATACTTGGACCCTACTTCTGCCAAGCGAGATATTTTTTTGTCCTTTTAACAGTCCATGATATATGGTACAATTCAAATGTATTGGTTATTCCTTGTATTTCATATTCAATCTCCAACTTGCACATACCTATTAGATTACTGAAAATATCATGCACATTAGTCTTCAGCGTAAGGTACTTAACAGAAAAATGGTTGGAGGGACACATCAGTCAGTGAAAAATATAACAATTATAAATTATCAAGAGTTTGTGAGGGAGGAAGGGTGGGGAGGGGAGGGAAAAAAGGAGGGGCTGATACCAAGGGCTCAAGTGGAAAGAGAATGATGATGGCAACAAATGTACAAATGTGCTTGACACAATGGATGGATATATGGATTATGATAAGAGCTGTATGAGCCCCCAATAAAATGATTATATATTTATATTTTTAAAAATAAATAAAACTCTGGTAAACACCTTAAAATAAGTAAGGTCCTTGTTTTTCAATAGTCTAAAGAGGTTGTGTACAGCAAGTTTACCTAGTACAACCCATCTTTTGACTGCTGATTTCATGAGAATTGATTAGGGATTCAAGGAAGAAAACGTCCTTGACAACTTCATGCCTTTCTCCATTTAGTATGATGGCTCTTATTGGTCCAATTGTGCGGACTTTGGTGTTCATATTAAGTTGTAATCCATACTGAAGGTTGCAACCTTTCATCTTCATCAGCAACTGCTTCAAGTCTTCCTCTCCTTCAGCAAGCAAGGCTGTGTCATCTGCATATTGCAGGTTGTTAATCAGCCTTCCTCTGATCCTAATGCACATTCTACTTCATATAAGTCAGCTTCTCGGATTATTTGTTCGGCGTGCAGATGAAACTAATATGGTGAGAGGACACAACCCTTTCACACACATGTCCCGATCTCAAACTATGCAGTATTCCCTTGCTTTGTCCACACAACTGCCTCTTGACCCTTATCCAAGCTCTGCATAAACACAATGAAATGGCCTGGAATTCCCTTTCTTCTTACAGTTATTCAGTTTATTATAGTCCATAGAGTTGATTGCCTTGGTATAGTAAAAAGAATGCAAGTAAACACCTGTCTGTTATCTTCTGCTTTGATTCAAGGTCCATCTGACATCAGCAATGATCTGCCTTGTCCCATGTTCTATTCTGAATCTGGCCTGAACCTCTGGCAGCTCCTTGTCAATCTACTGCTGCAACCATGTTGGAAGAGCTTCAGCATAATTTTACTTGCATGCAGTATCAATGCTATTCTTCTAGAGTCTGAGCATTCTATTGGGTCACCTTTCTTTGGATTGGGCACAAATATTGATCTTGTCCAGTCAGTTGGCCCAGTAGCTGTTTTACTAATTTTCCTGCGCAGAGAAGTGAGTGTTTTCAGTGCTTCATTAGCTTGTTGAAACACTTCAATTGGGATTCAATAAATTCCTGCAGCCCTGTGTTTGGTCAATGCTTTCAGTGCAGCTTGAACTTCTTCTTTCAGCACCATTGGTTCTTGCTCATATGCGACCTCCTGAAATGAATTAGAATGTGGACTAGTTCTTTTTTGATACGGTGACGGTGTGTTCTTCCCATCTTCTCTTGATATTTCCTGTATCATTCAATATTTTGCCCATAGAATCTTTCATATTGCAAGTCTAAGATGGAATTTTTTTCTTTCATTCTTTCAGTTTAAGGTATGCTCAGTGTATTATTCCTTTTTGGTTTTGTAATGCTAGGTGTTTGCACATTTCATTATAATGTTTGACTTTCTCTTCCCAAGCTGCCCTTTGAACTCGCCAATTCAGCTTTTAAAAAATCATTTTATTAGGGGTTCATACAACTCTTATCACAATCCATACATACATCAATTTGTGTAAAGCACATTTGTAGATTCATTGCCCTCAACATTCTCAAAACATTTGCTCTCCACTTAAGCTCTTGGTATCAGCTCCTCATTTCCCCCCTCCCTCCCCACTCTACCCTCCCTCATGAACCCTTGATTATTTATAAATTATTGTTTTGTCATATCTTACACTGTCCAACGTCTCCCTTGACCTACTTTTCGGTTGTGCATCCCCCAGGGAGGAGGTTATATGTAGATCCTTGTAATCTGTTCTCCCCTTCTCCCTCACCTTCCCTCCACCCTCCTGGCATTACCACTCTCGCCACTGGTCCTGAAGGTTCATCTGTCCTGGATTCCCTGTGTTTCGAGTACCTATCAGCTTTTTTTACTTCGTCAGTTGTTCCCTTTGCTGTAGCTACTCTATGGTGAAAAGCAGGCTTCAGAGTCTCTTCTAACATCCCATTCGATTTCTCCTTTCTTTCCTGTCTTTTTAATGACCTTTTGCTTCTACGAATGGTGGTCATATACAGTAGAATGAAGTAATGCCTGGTCAGCTCATCTTTGAAGACTTTCCTCTCTTTGGATAATCCTCCCATATGTAGGGTGCCTTTTCAGGGATGAATCTTTCTTGATAATATGTCCAAAGTACGTAAGGATGTGAGATGAAGTCTTGCTACACTGGCTTTCGTGGAACATTTTGCCTGTACTTCTTCCATGAAAGATGTATTTGTTATTTTGGAAGTCGATATGGATCATTCAATATTCTCCACCAATGCCATAATTTAAAGCGTCAATTCTTTTCCAATATTCTTAATTTCTTTGGAATGTAGTTTCCATAAAAATCAAGTCAATACCTTTAAACTGATTCTGATGAATGGTGACCCTACACAACAAAATAGAATGGCCTTAGGGGGTTTTCAAGGCTTTAGTCTCTATTTTGGAATTGAAAGGAAAGGAACTGACAGACAATTTTATGCAAGCACACTGGCATATTTTTATCTCTTATGTTAAGCTGAATTTTTTTGGAGAAGAAAAACCAGCGATTTTTGTATGTGTATGTATATAGAAGGAGATTTCCATCAAGAAATGCCTTACACAGTTGTAGAAGTGGATAAATCCTATCTGGATCGAATCTATGGGTCAGATATAAACTGAAGGCTTCTCCTGTCTCCTGGAACTGTAGGGACTGACAAACAGGAAGATCAAACAGGAAGACCACAGACAGGTGGATGCGAAGCTCAGTGAATTGAGATTGGCTGAATGAATCCAACTTTGGCAGTTTGCTGGCAGCTGCTGGTATAGGCAGGAGATTGACAACCCGGATACAGGATCCAAATCCAGTGTTAGAATCTAGGTAGCTTCCACCCACTGTCAGTCTACTAAGGTTAGACCACATTTCAATGCAACTTCCCTCAATTGTACTGTGGAACATAGCCTGAGAGAAGCCGTTTTGTATTCCGAAAAGCAGGAGCAGTCATAAGCTAGTTCTCGAAAGAACTCAGGGGGTAGGAAACAGGGATATGACAGGGGATATGACCTGATAAGATTCTGGTAAAAATAAGGATTTAGAGTTCTGAGAATAAGCTGACCACAACAGACCCTTGCAGAGGAAGGGTTAAAGAATAACCTGGCCACAAACAGACCCTGGCAAAAGACAGGTTAAAGGCTAACCACAAAAATACGCTTCTGTATCTTCTTGCTTACACAGCTAAAACTGCTTTCTTGTATACACGTATAAAAGAACATCAGCCATGCTGATGTTCTCTCTCCTCCTCCGAGAGAGAGTTGGTCCCTGCGCAGGCATGCCATAAACTTCTATTGCAATGACTTTTTGAGTTGAGTGGTTCCTGTCTCGCCAACATACAACAGTACGAAGACTATCATCTGATTTATTGTTTGGCTACTTTATTAAAGATCCCATGGAGTTGACCATTTATGTTAGATCATATTATGAAACCTTGAGCATGCAGGTTGACATAAAAGCTAACTGCCACACTGATGGGTCCCAACTGCTAAGCTTTTGGCTAGTAGTGAAGTGCTTAGCCATGAAGAATCAGTAGCATTAAGTAAGTGTTAAGGATAATATTGAATGAATTGGAATCAATAAACCTAGGACAACAGCCTAGGTGATGTCCAGATATATATGAATTTGGTAAATAGAATAATGACCCAAAAAGGATCTGTATCTTCTATGCCCTGGAACCTGTAAATGTCACGTGACAAAGGGGACTTAAATTTTCACAAGAAAATCCCAGTGTATTTTAAAATAGAGAGGTAATAGTGTAGCGAGCCCAATGGAACCACGAGCGTCTCTAAGAGTAGATGCAAAAGGAGATAAAAGAATCGGAATGAAATAAGGAGAGATAAACTCAAACATCTCGGTGAGTTTTGAGGAGGGAAGAATGGGGACCCTGAACCAAGTAATGCTGGCAGCCTCCAGAAGGAAGAGAGGCAAGATAACTGATTCTTTGCTAGCAACATCCATCACTGGTTTGTTGGTTTATCGTACTGTGGTGGCTTGCCTGCTACTGCGATGTTGAATCTATATCATCATAATTTCAAGTACCAGAAGTATCAACCGTGATGAATAGTACAACTCTCAAATTATGATAAACTAGAAAGAAGGGCTGGACACTTTACTTCTAGAGAAAAAAAATAAAGCCAAGAGAAAATATTTGAACAGCAGCAGGAATTTTCTTGATATCCTGCTAGAAGATGAGGCCCTCAAATGCTTTGAAAATGATGAGGGCAAAGAATGTACAGATGTGCTTTATACAATTGATGTATGTATATGTATATATATGGATTGTGATAAGAGTTGTATGAGCCTCTAATAAAATGTTTAAAAAAAACAAACAAAACAAAGCTGAATCGGAAAAAAAATTACCCTACTCAAGTAGAAAATGATTTGGAAATGATGATGGCAATGTGTAGTCAAATAAGCTTGATACAATTGATGTATGGAATGTTATAAGAGCTGTAAGAGCCCCCAGTAAAATGATTTTAGTAAATAAATAATATTTGCCTTAAAAAAACAGAGTTCTACGAGCCCCCAATAAAATTATTTTATTTAATCCAGGAAAAAATGTACAAATGTGCTTGACACAATGGATGTATGTATGGATTGTGATAAGCGTTGTATGAGCCTCCAATAAAAGGATTAAAAAGGGAAAAAAAAAGTCACTCAAAATACAATTAAGGAAGGGCTGGCCACTCAAAGAAGAGTTGATCTTAATGACATTAGTGAGATGATACTTTCAACTTGAAAAGCACTCAAAATACAAGTCAAATTCATTTTGAATCAGACAATCATATGGTTTCCTGTGCCAAGAATGACAAATTAAAGAGGAATGGTGTCACGCGCAGGCCAGGACAAGATATGACAAAATAATAATTTATAAATTATCAAGGGCTCCTGAGGGAGGGGGTAGCGGAGAGGGAGGGGAAAAAAGAGGACTTGATGCAAAGGGCTTAAGTGGAGAGCAAATGCTTTGAAAATGATGAGGGAAAAGAATGTACAGATGTGCTTTATACAATTGATGTATGTCTGGATTGTAATCAGAATTGTATGAGTCCCTAATGTTTTTTTTTAAGAGCAAAAAAAGAGGAATGTTTCAAAATCTATCCTGAAGTGCAGCAGTCAAGAAATTAAATAACGCATTGCAATAGGGAAACATTTTCAAGTGATTTCTTTAAAATGTTAATGAGCAAAGAGGAGTCTTTGAGTACTAGGGTCAGGCTGACTCAGTCATTGTATATTCAGTACCCCATACGTATGTGAACTTTTGGCAATGAATAAGGAAGATTTAAGAGTTGATGCCTTTAAGTTGTGCTGTTGGTGAAGAATGTAGAGTACATCATAGTGCAGGAGAACCAAAAAAAAAAAAATCTGCGTTGGAGAAAGCACAGCCGGAATGCTGTAAATATGATGAGACTTAACTATGAGGAGACGTCATGCTACCTACTATGTACATGCTATGTTATGCTATAGGTAGCTTTCTAGTCCTTGGAGATCGTGCTCGATAAGGAAGAGAGTCAGCAAAAACGAGAAGATCCGCAACGAACTAAATTAACATCGTGACGACAACAAAGGCTCCAACATAGGTCAGGTTATGAGGACAGCACAGGCCCAGGCAGTGCTTCATTCCAGTGGACACTTTCACGGCCATCACGTCAAAGGCGACTCAAAGGAACAACCAGTGGGCTTCCTAGACTGCGGCTGCTTATAGGAGTAGAAAGCCCAGTCTTCCTCCCGAGGAGTGGCTGGCAGTTTTGAACTGCTGACCATGTGCATTGCAGCCCAAAGAGCAACCACTACGGTCTCAATACTCTGGAACTAACGTCGAGGCCCCTACCACCATCACCAACACCACTACAGACTCTGACAAGGAATTTAGTCTTACTGATAAATCGATTTTCGTCTCATAAGACCTGTATCAGACTTTTCACCTATAGAACTATAAGTGAATAAATGTGTGCCATGTAAAAGTTGTGGTGCATTGTTGCAGAATCAAAGAGTAGGTTAATTTATAGTAATTGCAGAAATGCATTCGGTACTGAGATTCAGGCAGATTGTAAAAAGAGCCTGGAAGGCAACGTGGAGATTTCATTTAAAATATACATTTTTGAAAACATGTAAAAGGTTAAAAATTCGATTCTCATATATTTTCATATTGCATGGTTTAAATCTGTATTTAAACTGGTTTTATCCCACCACTGGCTTCTATTCGGTCCCCTCCTTCAACTAGTTCAGCGATCACCAGGTCGCTAGATTAGAAACTAAGGGGATTGTCTCCCCAGTGCCAGCATAGGGCCCAAATATAGGGGTTGGAAAGAGATCAGGCACCCTAATAGGACACTTATGGGAAAATCCACAACTGCGCATGTGCAAACTAGGACCCTCCCTAAGCGCGGGTGAAACCAAACCTAGCCACAACGGAGGCCCATGACATCACACAGGTGTACTTAAGCGCAGCTAGCCTCCCCGCACCCCCCTACCCCTGTCCTCCCGTTCCCCCCCCCCCCTTCCCACACACAAAAACAGCCAGGGTGCGGGAGAGTGTAAGAGCCAGGTGCACAGGCCAGCACACGCTACTGGGCTGCCCTGGTCTCCTTTTTTTAACCCTGTTCTTGCTCAGGTGCCTGGTGTCTCCCCTCAGGGCCCACCTAGGGCCTGCTTGGGCCTACAAGCCCTCTTGGGTCGGGGAATCTCCAGTTCCACCTCTGTTGGTTTATTGCTCCCCATTCAGGCATTCTTTCCACGTGGTTTTTCGCACCCAGTTGCGATCTCTGCGCAGCTTCCATGCGTCTGGAATGCTTTCAAGAAACAGTGTGTGCCTTTTCAGGACCCGAATACTTGAAACGTTCCCTTTCCTCCATAAAAACTAACCTAGATTATAAATGATGAGGGCAGCGAATGTGTAAGTGTGCTTCACGCAATTGATGTATGTGTGGATTGTGATAAGACTTGTATAAGCCCCAATAAAATGTTTTATTTTTAATTAGTTACATTGAAGGAAAAAAAAAAGTTCTTCAGCCATGTGAAATCTTTCAGCATGTGGAACAAAGAACTGAGTGAGGTAACCCAATCCAGCAGCCTAACACGTAATACACAAACACCCTCCAAACACACACGCACACATTAATTTACTACTTTCCAATTACATGCCCACTGGGTACTTCATAATTTATTCATATTTTACTATACTGTGATATATCACAATATCATAATTTTTCTAACTCTTCAACTTTAAAATATTTTCCTTTTTAATTCCTTGTTTCACTGTTCCTTTTCAGCTTCTTCTGAGTTCCTTAAATCCCTATCATGGTACGGATCAGGGCCTCATTCATAATAAATCAGGAATGAGATCAAAATGATATTGTAAACTACTTTAGGCAGTGTAGGTCATGTACAGTCATGGAAATGCCTGGGCCAGCACATTGCAGGCTCCCTGTAGATGCCAGCACTTTTGTTCTGATGAATGAGTGCCTCCAGTGGCAGAATAAAACTGTTACATATATTTGTCTATTTGTAACCCCTAACGGCAGTAGATCACCATATGGTTTCTGTTGTGGAGTGGCTGCGTGGGTTTGAACTATCAGTCTTTGGTTAGCAGCTCAACATTTAACCATTGCTTCTCTGGGACTCCTGGTGGCCCTCTGGATAACTGGACTCCCTGCTAGCTGGACCCATGGCATGAATACGTGTCCCGGAGAGCCTTCCTGTTTGTTTTTAATGGATTCCTTTACTACATATGAATCAATATTTTGCCAGGTCCTGATCACTCCTGATATATAATATCCAAAGTGCATGACTATTGATCTGAACCTCCGACAGTCACCAGCAGAAGAGGAACCCCTGCCAGTTTTGTAAGGCATTCTCAAACACTATGAGTCTGTGTGCGATATAACTATAAAATACATCTCTTCGGCACCAAATACCTCTGGCTCTAGCATAATTTAGCGCTTAATGTAGTTATGTACACACACTCTTTAATAGGACTCTTTCACATAAGAAGTAATTGCATGAAAAGCGAGGCGTGCGGCTTTGAAAACCCACGTTAGTACCATAATCCCTTGCAGCAATTTTCTGAAAGCGGCATGACACCTTTATTTCTGGTACAAGGAAAGTAAATTTCGGCTATTTGAAGCCTACAGAGATTATGTCCAAAACAGGTACAGAGTGCCAGCATTTTGAAAGAGATAGTCTATGAATGGCATTTAGAAAGAAAAGCGTTTGTACTGCTCTATAGAATAGTTTCAAAGAAATATTATCTTTTGTTCGCTATTAAGCCTTGTCACGCTTGAATCCGAAGTGCATATGGATGTGTTGTCAGTAAATTGCATGTGCTGAATATATCTGTTCACAATAATATTGTTCAGCACTTAATTCATCCTGCTGGCTTGAGGCAGAGAGCCCTAAAGAGGAAGCTGAGCTTTCCCACCAGGCCCACCCCTGCCGAGTAATTCCTTTTTCCATCTGGAATTTACTTGTCAATACAGGGCAGATGAAATGATCTTGTTCGTCTGGATATTGACTTGCACAATTTTGTTATGGCCAAACCTGAGAATGTTTTTAATTCTTTCACTGGAATGCTTAACAGATTGTAGTCTTTGGCTTATCTTATGAGATGAGATATTAGTTACGTGTAACCCGTTGCTTGTTAACGTTGCCAATTTCATCCCTGCCTTAGGGAGCTCTGGGGGCCTCTTGGATTACAAACTTCTCTCCTAGCCAAAGGTCAGCTGTTGGAATCGGCAGGCCGCGATCTACTTCCATCCGTATTTTATGTCTTGGGAATTCAAAGGGACAGTTTTATTCAGACCTATGGGGTTGCTATGATTTGCAATCTCTTGATGGTAGTGAATTAAAAAAATCATTTTATGGAGGCTCGTACCATTGTGTAATGATTTTTTTATCCTTATTGGACTACCTAAAACACACAAAAAGGAAGCTTAGGTGGTATTACTGTAGTAGTGATTGACCACCTGCAGTTGACCCTACATTTCGGATTCACTGTGTAAATTGTGTACAAAGGTAGAAATGTTACGTTCTGTCCCATCAGGCTGAGAACTCATTTTTTTGTTGTATGAGAAACCAAAGGAAACGCTGGTAAAGGCAACACTCTCTTGTCTTGCCAGCATTTGTATAGAAATGCTTTATGGGAACCAAGGCATTTAAAACAAACAACAACAGACAGACAAACAATAGGAAACAAAACAAATTCCCTGCTACCGAACCCGTTCAGATCATTGCAGCAGCACTGTAAACCGTCTAGCACGGCGCCCGTGGGTTTCCAACACTGGGAACCTTTATGGGAGCAGAGCACCTTGTCTTTTTCCCAAGGCGTGAGTGCTGGGTTAGACCTGGTGACCTTGTGCTTAGCAGCCCAGTATATGATCCACTACACCACACTGGGGAGTAAAATAAGAGTTTCAGTGGAGAGAGTCAGTGATCATGATAAGAGCAATCAAGGAATCAAAGGATGCATGGTACAATTAACAGGTAATAAGTTAAACCTAACCCAGAGCTACTCTGTATGCGACAGAAAGAATCAGTGCTGCCATCCTCACGATTGTTCCGATCCCTGAGCCCATTGCTGCAGACACAGTATCAATCCATCTTCTCGAGGGTCTTTTAAAATTTTCTTTGCTCCTCCACTTTGCCAAGCATGATTTCTTTCTGCAGGCACTGATATCTCCTGACCACATGTCCAAATACATAAAGTGATGTCTTGCCACCCTTGGCTCTAACGAACACTCTGACCATACTTCTTCCAAGTTTGTCCTTTTAGAAGTTCGTGTTGCTTTCAATATCTTTCTCCAACACGACTGCATTTAGTCTTCTCTACTCATTGGCCCTCTTTCTCATGTATACGAGGCCATGGAAAAGACCATGTGTTGCACCGGGACCACTGTAGTCCGCAAAGCAACATCCTTGCTTTTCAATACTCTAAAAAGGTCTTGTGCAGGATATTTATCTAATGCAATATGCCTTTTGATCTCTGGACTGCTGCTCCCCATGAGCATTAATTGTTGAGAAACTGTAAGGTCTCTCTCTCCGGGCTAGATTTCAGCCTCGGTCCTTGGCTCCGCGCAAGAAAGATTTCACGCCGAAGCCGGGCTTGTGATCCAAGTGAATTTAATGAGAGTTAAAAAGAAATTTCAGGTTTTACGTGGCACCCATAGGATTCCTCTGACCATGCGGCCTGGGAGACTGTCCCAGGTCACGCAAGGATCTCTCTCCTCCCACGAAGACGACCAGACCAGCCCAAGCAAAAAACCCTCTCCCTCTGGGCTCCTGCCTTTTTAAGGGTTCCCGGGGGAGGCGTGGTGAATGACCCCAGGTTGATCCCATTGGCTGAATTGCAGTCACCTGGCCCAGGTGGGCTGCTCCAGGTGTAACGCCCACCCGAGCCCACCGGCGGGAAAATCCAGCCTTGTCCTATGCTGGCTCTCCTGGGCATGCGTAAATGGACTTCCCAATTCCCTAGGCTAAACTGCCTAACAAAATTAAGACAAAATCTTTGACAACTTCAACCCTTTCTCCATTGATCATGATGTTAAATATTGATCCAACTGTGAGAGGTTGGCTGTTCTTGATAGGGAGCTGTAATCCATCCTGGAGACTGTAATCCTGGATCCTTATTGGCTAGTGCTTCTAGTCCTCCGCACTTTCAGCCAACACGGTTGGATCACCTGCCTAGAGCAGGTTGTTAGTAAGCTTTCTCCGATCCTGATGCCACCTTCTACCTCATCTGATCCAGACTCCCTGATGACTTGCTCAGCAAACAGGTTAATTTAGTGTGGTGAGAAGATACCACCCCGGTGAATCCCTTCCCTGAAAGTTATAGGAGCGATCAAAAGGAAAAGCACTGTGAGTATGGGCCTGGGACGGGCCGTTTTCCTTGACCACAGAGGGAGCAGTCTACAGACCAGAGACTTGGTTGCTCTCTGTAGATTCCCAATACAGTATCCTTACGCTTTACTGATTCTGACTTGTCATAACCTACCAACTTCTACAAGAAACCAATATGATTGTACGTTTTGTCTGAGAGTTCTGTGTGGTCATTGAAATAAATTACCGGACCCAGCACAGAAGTAGGGTGTCTTGTGAGGAATGATTGGTGTCAGGCTAGGGTAAAGATGGATGGAGTGTGGAGGCATTTTAGACTCCTGCCTCTTGGTAATATGGAAGTCAGAGGAGGCTAGATATGACCTCCCACGCCTTTTGTTGTGACATTGTGCTTAATAATGTAGAAGGTCAGCAAACAAGAGGCAGACATCAGGGATGGACTGACATAGTGGCTGCAACAACAAGTTCAAAGATAACAACAATTATAAAGATGATGCTGGACTGGCCAGTTGTGGTTTTTTTTGTACAGGGCTGCTATGAGTAAAAACTAGGATTGCTCTCAGTAAAAATCATCTCAATGGCACTTAAAAATAATCATTTGTTACCTCAGAAATCATTAGAAAGGCTGGCTATGGGATTATAAAGAGACTTTTTCCCAGTGTTGTCTCCCCCAAAGACATGCAAAACATTAGGGGCTTTTTACCAGCATATGGGGGAAGATCAGATGCTTAGAAACATCCTCCATGAAGGAATTCACCTGCCAGACAGGTAGGTCCTGCTCCCTGTTGTTAAGGACAATGGGCTAATTCTCTCAAGAGAAGGAACCATTAGCTTAGTTCCCGTAGTTGGGGTTTACACCCTACTGATAATGGTTCATATGGAGATGCAGAGAACAGATCAAACCAGCTCAGTGACATCCAAAGTTAAGCTGCCATCCTGGACCTAGGATCCGCCTATCTTCCCCTGTCCCCTTTCCCCTTGACCTCCTTCCCTTCCCCCTCTCTCCATGTGGACCACCAAGCGAGGCTGAATGACGTGAGCATTCCTACCATGAAATGTGTCTGACTCCATCATTTCTATCTCTCTTCTATCTCTCATGCTATCTATGACTTTAATATAATATTTATATATCTCAACCGTACAATTATGCCTATCGAACCCGTGTTTAGTGGTGGGGTGCTGGCACCCCCTCCAACCACAGCTGGCAAAAGAGTTATAAACACAGCCACCACCCCATCACGGATCCTAAGCTGGGTTACTGTGAGATGGAATCAAATGGATGGCAGTGGATTTGGAATTTATAGGATGGTCTGTGGGGTCATGCTGCCACATGATTTAAATCTGAATACCCGAAGGTGCTACAGCTTCTAGACTCCAGCGTTATCCCCTCTTCCACAGATGTTCTGCTCTTTCCGTTTCTATGGGAACTAGCTTCAGACTCAATCCTGGGCAGTTGTCTCTGATTTGCTGAACTACCCAAGAACAATTGGGGAAATAGGTATATTATGCTTTTAATGGCACAGTCTTTAAATGCAGTAGAAGGTTCATAGGTTCATAGTCTATTCCTTAGAGAAGCTGGTCCAGGCACGTGAGGGTGTTTGCTTACACCGGCAAGGTAGCAATTTAGCGAAAATTCTATAGAATTGAAATTATTTGGAAATGAAGGAGACAGGCATTTTCTTTGACCTGAATAGGAAGGATGAAGAGAGAAGGGGAACTAGTACAAGACTCCTAGATTTAGATGCTGAGAAACCAGGTGGATGGTGATGAAATTGACTACTTTGGGTAAACAGGAAAGAAGGTAGATAAGAATTTAGGCAGAAAATTAATGATATGCTTTTGGTCTTTTATATTTGGGCAAGTAAGAGGGGCTTTTTAATATGCATATGAGATAAGCAATGTACATTTGAATGGTGCTGCTGAGTTTGATTAACTCCAAGCACTGGGACAAAGTAAGGGCTGGCTCTATTCATGCTTGTCTCAGAGGGTTATTTTCTCATAAGGTATGTTATTGCGACTATTCTAAGGTTTTGATATTTTGCTTTAATAGTATCAATTATCTTCTTCCGTAATCATGTAAAATAGAGACATAAAATGGTATGCAACATAAAGTGAAATTTTACGCACTAGATTTCATGGCACCCGTTAGAATGACTAAGCTTAACATACCAGTCTTATGCTAGGACCAGCCCCATGCATAAATCTTGTTAATGTCTGATTCTGATTTTTAAAATGATTGTTTATCAAACCTGGAAGGACTGCTACAGAATAACTAGGGGAATGTTGCAGAATGACAGACGAAAATTAGGATTAGACATTCATTTACTACCTCCACTCTTCAACTTGCTAGGGCTGCCACAGCAAAGTTAATGATTTTAATAAAAATTTGTTTTCATAGTTCTGGGGGCTAAAGTCCCAATATTGGCCACGGAGAGAAGGCACCACTGTCCTATTCCAACGTAAGTCCTTTCACCAATAACATCTGCAGCAAAATATGCTACTGCTCCAAACAAGGTTATGTTTACAGATACAGGTGTTAGAAACTTCACAGTTCTTTTAGGGGAGTGACACAATTCAATTTATAGCAACAAGATGCAGCAAAAGATTTGTTTGGCATAATGAAAAAGGCTACCATAACTGGTCAAGAACAAAACACAGTGGCAGTTAGCTCCCCGAGTCTGAGGTTGGAGAAGAGGGCGGTCAAGCCTACCCATTGCTCTGTTTCTCTTACTCCTACTTCTCCATGTACATCCTTATCTACTGCCTTTCTGACTTCTCCCTGTTTGCCTCACTTCTCTTCTTAGGTAGGAATTCTCTAGTTGCAATACCTTCAGTTCCATGACCTCTGCCTTGTTTTAATTTCTACTTACCCATTGCCTGTAAGTTTGCTTATAGGTCACATGACCATCAACCCTTAATTTATCTTTCTGTGTCTTTACCTTGAAATTTCCTGAATGTTGTTTGCTTGTTTTCCAGTTATCAGGTTACAAAGACCTATAAACCAAGTGTGCCAGCTGCAGGACCACTGCCTCCTAAACCCACCTCGACCTTATTTATCTATCCTGAGCTCTTAATGGACGACCCCTTCTAACAGAGTAGGAAGGGTATGGACCCAAAACCCCACTCCGCCCCTTTGTCAGCAGGAAGCAGCTAGAGATGTTGTCGTACAGTACTCCAAAGATTTGGGTTCATATCTCTTCAGGGGGGAATGTTAGGCAGCTTAGCCTAGGGAATTGGGAAGTCCATTTACGCATGCCCAGGAGAGCCAGCAAAGGACAAGGCTGGATTTTCCCGCCGGTGGGCTCAGATGGACTTTACACCTGGAGCAGCCCACCTGGGCCAGGTGACTGCAATTCAGCCAATGGGAGCGACCTGGGGTCGTTCACCACACCTCCCCCCGGGAACCCTTGAAAAGGCAGGGATGGGAAGGGAGAGGGGCTGGTCTTGCTTGGGTGGTCTGGTCATCTTCGTGGGAGGAGAGAGATCCTTGCGTGACCTGGGGTTGTCTCTGCCAGGCCGCATGGTCAAAGGAATCCTAATGGGTGCCGCGTAAAACCTGAAACTTCTTTTAACTCTCATTAAATTCACTTGGATCACGAGCCCGGCTTCGGCGTTAAATCTTTCTCGTGCGGAGCCAAGGTCTGAGGTGTAAATGTAGCCCGGAGAGAGAGACCTTACACCTTTACCCACTTTTCTATCATCCATCTCCCAGAGAGGAGGTTATATGTGGATCCTTGTAATCAGTTCCCCCTTTCTATCTCACCTTCCCTCCACCCTCCCGGTATTGTCACTCTCACCACTGATCCTGAAGGGATCATCTGTCCTGGATTCCCTGTGTTTCTAGTTCCTATCTGTACCAGTGTGCATCCTCTGGTCTAGTCAGATTTGTAAGGTAGAATTGGGATCAGGATAATGAGGGGAGGAAGCCTTTAAGAACTAGAGGAAAGTTGTATGTTTCATCGTTGTTACCCTGCACCCTGACTGGCTCATCTCTTCCCTGCGACTCTTCTGTAAGGGGTCTATCCCCAATTTCTAATTTATTTTCCTCCAAAGCTCTTATCAGGATCTGACACATGTATGCATTGTTTATTGATTGCATCTCTACCACAAAGGTAGAGATTTCTGATTGCTCTATTCATTGCTATGTCCTTGGCATCTAGCAAAATGCTTGACCTTTGTAGGAATTCAATAATACCTGCTAAATTCATGAGTGTGTTTATGAATTAATGGGGAATAGTGATTTATCATGCCTTCTTTTTTTTGCATCCACATAGCTTATTTGTGGAGGACAGGTAACTTTTCTTATATATCTAGGATATTCAAGGATTATACAATTTCTGATTATTCCATATAACCTACTCTATTAAGTACATGATATTCTCTTCATTGTGTCAAGGAAGGTACTGAAATTCAGAGAGAAAAAGCAATCTGTTCAAAGTAGAATTATGATTTCAATCTTCCTCTTCACATATAACATTTCAGATTTTCAAGTGATAATTACATCACCCTTTATCTTTTCATTGCAAAAATAGAATTAGAAGAATATGGTTACTTATTTATGTTTATTTTTTTCGTAACATTTTGTTTGTTTCTCATGAGTTGTGCATTTATATTAAAGTGTACATGGAGGGGTTGGTGCCCGAGTCACTTCAGTGGGCAATCCACTTCCAACTCTACATACTTCTGTGTCTTTCCTCTGGTCCTTCCATTGTCCTTATCAGAAATCAATCACCTTATCTCCTACCTGACTGCAGCTTACTGTAAGCAGAGTGTTCTAAGGAGGCTTGGCATCTCATTGTTGAATTGGTGCCTATTGTCCTCCCTCTGCTTTCAGTTGTGCTGTAGTTCTGCAGAATTGTTTCATCTGCAAACAGGGCACAATGGGGCATTACCAATCCTCAAATTTTTACCTTATTCCTCTTCACAGGTTTGTAACCCCCAGCCCCTTGAAAAATACATCATTCAAATTCCTGAGACTTTCTGGGATTCAGTGGTGAAATCAAATGAATTCTTTCAATTTTCTCCCGTGGCAGACAGATAGGTTGCAACTTTCTGTGTAAAGTCATTGGCTACTAGGCAAAACATAGCCTATTGTTTAGCTATCCTGAGTTTGGATTCTGACTGCCTTGGTTGACACCCTTACTACGCCACTCTTTCAGTGTATGACCTTCAACCTTAAAGTGATTTAATGATTTTGAATCCAAATATCCACGTACTGTGATATTACTTACTCCATAGGGCTATTGCAATAATCAAAGAACTTACAAAGTGTTCACCAAATCATAGATGTTAGGTAGGCGTTTGGATTTGTTAAGTATTTTCAGTCTTGGCAAAATCTGCTTACATGCACCAGCTACTGCTGTCCTTCTCCAATTTTTTATCTTTATTGAGATAACTAGTTGTCTCTATTGTCTTAGCGCTAATTTTGTGATATCAGTAGGATGACGTAGAGGCAAATACACTTACTTAATCTCTTAGGTAACTCTAATTCGACATTGGAATGCTCTAAAATCTGTCTCTCTCCTTACAAATCAGTTTCAGAATTGAATACTCATTTTGGTAATTTTCCTAATGTTCTAGAAAATGAGCCTCGGAGTCCCCCTAGGGAAACGCCTTGCTTTCTTGTCTTCTCCCCAATATCTGATGTCCTACTACTGAACTTTAGCCAGGTTACCTGTGGGACTGGAATTATCTGCTTTAAAGCCTCCCCCAAATTCCTGCTGGTTAGTCGCTGTCATTATCCTTCATTTGAGGAGATATTTCACTATGATGCGTTGGAATTTTCACTGTCTGTAGCTTGTCTATATATCTAATCATAAATTTCTTTATGGTGGATGAGAAATTTTGCTTCTTATTGTATCCTTTTTTCTTAGATTCTTTTTAGGTTTTAACTGACTCATGATTTGTTGTAGTCCAAAATATGATTTTGCTTCAGTTTTGACTAGTAATGGGGGTAGTAAAGATGGTGAGACGATGCCTGTTTTCCATTCATTAATAAATTGTAAGGACTATTGGCCAAATATACTTTTCAAAATTAAAGCAAAATGCTACCTTTCTCTTTCAAATATGGGAGCCTCAAGGTAAAATCAGAGGATGATTATTTGCTACTACATGTGAGATCTGTTCAATCACAAATGTTTTGATGTTCTCAACAGAGAATAAAATAAAGTAAATCAGGCATTTTTTGAAAAATATTCTTCCATATCATTTAGGATCTCTTGGCATGGAAAATTTGCTTTTATTTTTGGTTTGTCTATATTTAAGGCAATTTATTTAACTTTTGGCTTTAATATAATATCCCAGGGTAAGAAATATTTCATATCTCAAGCCCTATATATTGAAGTAGTTTTAATTTAGCCAATGCTTTTTCTTTTTCAAAAATGCTGTCATTGCGAACACTTTATAGTCCCTCTGGTCTTTAGTTTTTCCTGTCTCAGAAGAGCTAACTTTATGACATTAAACAAATGTGGCTTTCCTAAGTTTTCTCCTTCCCTGGGACTATTTGGTATACTGAGCCAGTTATAAAAATTATACCTGACTGAATTAGTTCCAGTATCCTGTCAAAACGACAATAACTTCCCTGAGAATTTATAAAGAATGGTAAAGAGAAGGAAACACTTTTAATTTGTCTTTACCTATAAGACTCTGAAGAGATAAGCTAAGGAGCCATAAATGTTTTTCCTGTTTGGAAGATCTATTTGAAAGCCATAAATTATGTGTTCAGAGTTAGTTTGCTTCAATATTTAGAGCGTGATAACCTGGAAGGCACAGAGAGCTGAGCGCCCTCCTATTATGAGTTTAATACATTTATTCTTAGAAACTATGTGCTCCCAGTTCTAACCCAGGGTTTGCTAATCAATGGTCCACAGGCCAGATCTCACATTCAGCTTTATCTCTTTCAGACCACACTAAGGTAATATTTATTTTTCTACCATGTAGTGAAAAATCTATTGTTTGATTCTGCTCAAACAATAAGCTCTGTCTTTAGCCACAGGCTCCACATGACACCAATCTGCTAGAGCAGAGCTTCTGTCCTCTGGTGGCTGTTAGGGTACCACATGCCTTACTCAGCTGCCATCCTGTGTCTGGCTGGCCTACTGAGACTTTAAATGTGTGAACTCTGCTTTAGGTTCAGATCCACTATTAACCTCTAGCATGTTATTACTTAGGAAAATGTGAGCCTTACTACCCCAAGTGGAACTTAGAGTGGATTTCAATGCCCCACATTTCCTCAGTCCAGTGGTCCTGCGTAGTAGACAAACTGCCCAGTCTTCTCCAGCCTATGACATCCCAATCAAACAAAGCTAGATCCACTGGTTGTTGGTTTGTTTTTCATTATCTCCAAGGTTAATGAGCACGTATAGATGAATTAGCACAATATTATTATAATATCTTGGCAAAAAAGGGGAAAAAATCTAAAGGTTCTGTGCCTGGTTCTCTAGAGAGACCAACCTTACTAGACTATACAGAGCACATTTAGTTTATTTTGCCAATGTAGAGCTTTCATAAACATTTTTCTAATGCTATCTTTTTAAAAAGTTTAAATACAAAGTCTTATTTATTTTTTTACTTCGGGCTCAAGTGGAAAGAAACTGCTTTGAGAATAATGATGGTAACAAGTGTACAAATGTGTCTGACATGCATGTCTGTGTGGATTGTGATAAGAGTGGTAAGAGCCCCACTAAAACAATTTCTTAAATAAATAAATAAATAACCCAGCCAAAATTGCATTTATTAAACATGAACTTTCTCTAACAGTAAACTCGGTATTATGAATGACTCATGCTGACGGTTCATGCTTCATTGTTAAAAGCAAGCATTTGAAAGAAGAGGGCATTTGAAAACCAAATTCGTAAAATAATTTTCATTTTGTCATGTGTGGATATCTCTAAATAACCGAAGTAGGCAAAGGGAGAATAGCGATGGCCTGCTTTAGTTGGTAAGCATCCTTTAGAAGTGTCTCTCAGGCAGACATATCCGTGGTGAAGCTGTCATTGTCAGACTCTCACAGCCCTGCCAACATAGGTGCTTTACGAAGAAGGCTTGAGACTCGCTTGTAGGGGGACGCTTTGCCCGGCCTTTGCTAACAGATGCTTCTGCACAAAAGCTTGCTATTGATCTGCTACCAGAAGGGGCACCTGTAAATGTGCAAGATCCTGTTCTGTGAAGGAAAAATTGGTAGGGCTATTTAGAAAGAAGGGAATTGAGGTAAGTGTTCTTTGGTGATTAATCTATTAATGCTTTCAGGAGGAAAAGGTTAGCATTCAGATGCCTAGAGGGACATTGGGCAATGTTCCTTATGTCCTCTAGGCAGGGGATCTAGGCCAGATATTTACAAGATCCTCTCGCTTGTCAGCTGCACAGCAGGAGAGAGATTTGCAAGCCAGAGTTATTCCTGCAGTATTCCAGACTGCTGAGAAAATGCCCTCTGTGCTTTGTTGATTGTGTATTATTGTGAGTGACCCGGGGTTAGTGTTGCCCAAGATCATATGCACAATTACTGGAGAAAATGCATGAAGAGAGTAAAACTAGCTGATTCTCTACTGAACTCGAGATCAGACCATTGGTTGCATAAATGTGATTCCAATCCTTTTGGTTAGTTTTCTTGTTTAGTTTTGGTTTTTTCCAATTTCATTCACCTCCGTCCATTCATAGGAAAACCCAACCCACAGGCAGTGCAGCTCCTAGCCTGGGTCAAACTGCTAACGAGCCCTGCTGATGGCTCCCTGATTCTCCAAGACTAGCCAGCAGCAGAGAAAACACTGTACTGCATCGTTTTCCATTTTCCTATCCCACCCACGCTCCCAACTTAATATTTCATAGATTGAGGTTGACAGCAGAGTTGTCTGAAAATGCAGCCCGATCGTCACATATTACCTGTCAAAGTAATAACTCCCTTAGGTGTTTGGGGGGAAAAAAAGCTATCTTTCAACCTACACTTAAACTCACTGCAGTTTGCAGCCTGACTATTGCTCCCCATTGGAGAGACCAGCTTCCAAATGCTGTACCATATGCTCACACCTCCTAAGACTAGAGAGGATGGAGATGCATCTGACACCCTTTGAGTCCCTCCTCTTGCAGGAGACCTGCATGTGACAGGAAGGAAACGACAGCCATTCTCTGTTAAATCAGGCACAGCTGGGCTCCCCTCTGTCAACATGTCAGCAGTGTGATGGACCTTTGTGCCAGAATCAAGACCCATCTTGAAGCCCCAGAGACAAATCACTGGGTGGTGTATGTTTACCGCTTTCAATATTTCTGAAGTTTGGCTCTGACTGTTTAGATGCAACTAGCTTTTAAAATCTACACTTCAAAGTGAAACCTAAGATCTACATTTAAGAGGGAAAATAGCGATTAACCTTTGATAAGCTCACAGACATACAGTTCGTGTGAGGAAGAGGGTTATGGATTAAATTCACTGGCTTGTTATTATATACCTTTAATATACCTTCATTTTAATATGAGTTTCCATCCTTCTCTGTGCTCCCAGAATCTCAAGGGCAAGATGTTGGATTTCACACCATAAAAATAGCTACCTTTCCTTCTAAACCCAACTCCTGGGATTGATTTATATACTCCATCCCTGATGATATTTTCCATATCTACGTTTGATTCTTATTCACCTGAATCTTTCCTCTTTAATAATAAATTCTGTCATCTTTTTCCTGCTTGTTACGTTACATCCTGTCATTATCTGACATATTTTGGATCGTGGTCAGGAGAGACTAGTCTCCAGAGAAGGACATCGTGTCTGGTAAAGTCCAGGGAGAGTGAGAAGCAGGAATGCCCCCAGAGAGATGGACGGACACCAAGGCTTCAACAATGGGTTCAAGTCCAAGAACTGCTGTGAAGATCCTGAAGGGTAGGGCAAGGGTTCTTTGTGTTGTGCGTACAGGCTGCTGTGGGTCTGAACTGACCTGATGGCACCTGACAACAACACTGTCTTTTATACACCTGTTTGTATCTATCTATTTATTTATTTAATCATTTTATTAGGGGCTCTTATCACAATCTTATCACAACTCTTATCACAATCCATCCATACATCCATTGTGACAAGCACATTTGTACATATGTTGCCATCATCATTCTCAAAACGCCTGTTTTCTGCTTGAACCCTTGGTATCAGCTCCTCATTTTGCCCCCTCCCTCTCTGCTCCCCCTCCCCTCTGAACCCTTGATAATTTATAAATGATTATTACTTTGTTATATCTTATACCATCCGATGTCTCCCCTCACCTACGTCTCCGCTGTCCGTCCCCAGGGAGGAGGTTATATGTTTTTATATCTCGTAGTTCATGCTTCAGGTAATGCATGATTACCGCACTCTTTCAAACTCATTCTTCACTTTCAGGATTATCAACTATGGTATGATTGTTTTTGTCATGGGCAGCTTAATTAATTATTTTTTTAATTTAAATTTTATTTTATCGGGGGCTCTTACAGCGCTTATCACAACCCACAGCTATATCCGTTTTGTCAAACATATCTGTACATATGTTGTCATCATCTTTTTTTTTATTTAAACATTTTATTAGGGGCTCATACAACTCTTATCACAATCCACACATATACATACATTAATTGTATAAAGCACATCCATACATTCTTTGCCTTAATCATTTTCACAGCATTTGCTCTCCACTTAAGCCCTTTGAATCAGGTCCTCTTTTTTTTCCCTCCCTCCCCTCTCCCCCCTACCTCATGAGCCCTTGATAATTTATAGATTGTTATTTTGTCATATCTTGCCCTATCCAGTGTTGTTATCATCTTCTTCAAAAATTATTCTTTCTACTTGAGCCCCTGGCATCAGCTCCTCATTTTTCTCCCTCCCTCCCCCATCTTACCTCCCCCATTCGCCTTGATAATTTCTAAATTCTTCTTTTTTTTTTTCATGTCTTACACTGACTGCTGTCTCATACCACTGACTTTTCTGCTGTCCATCCTCTGGGGGCATGGATACGTTGATCACTGTGATCGATTTTCCCTTACTCCCCCCTCAAACTTACCCTCCTAGTATCGCTGCTCCTCTTTATTGGTCCTGAGGGGTTTATCTGTTCTGGATTCGCTATGTTGCAAGCTCTTATCTGTACCAGTGTACATGTTCTGGTCTAGCCAGATTTGTAAGACAGAATTGGGGTCATGGTAGTGGGGAGGGGGAGCATTAAAGAACTTGAGAAAAGTTGTGTGTTTCATCAGTGCTATATTCAACATGACTGGCTCTTCTCTTTCTGTGGCCATTCTGAAAGGGGATGTCTAATTGAATACTGATGGTCTGTAGATCTCCTCTCTGCCCTCCTCCTCATTCCTATTGATATGCTTTTTGTTTGTTTGCTTGTTTTGTTTTGGTCTTTGATGCCTGATACCTGATCCCATTGACACCGCATGATCACACAGGGTGGTGTGCTTCTTCCATGTGAATTTTGTTGCTTCTCAGCTACATGACTGCTTGCTTATCTTCAAACTTTAAGACCCCAGATGCTATATTTTTTTATAGCTGGGCACCATCAGCTTTCTTCACCACATTTTCTTGTGCACCTATTTTGTCTTCAGCAATTGTGTCAGGGAAGGTGAACATCACAGAGGGCCATGTTAGTAGAACAAATTGTTCTTGCATTGAGGGAGTACTTGAGTGGAGGCCCAATGTCCATCTACTACCATAATACTTTATAATTAAATATATGTTCATATGTACATAGATCTATTCCCCTGTCATTATGTATAAATATATTTACATATATACATACCTGCATTTAGACCTCTATAAATATCCTTTCTTCTAAATTCTTCCCTCTATTTCCTTTTACTTTCCCACTATCAGGTTCAGCCTTCATTAGGGTTTTCATAGTTTCTTTCGGCTACATTGCCCTTGATCGAGCATTGCCTGCCCACACCCCCAGCATCCTATGACCTCCTCACCATCAATTTTAGATCACATACTCTTTCCTTGTCCCTGGGTTTGCTGGCATGTCCCTCCTTTTCCCCCATCTCTCCCTCTCCCCTGTCCCCCATGAACCATCCATCCCATTGTTCTGGGCTCCAGATTGTTCATCTCGCCTATCTTGTCCAGATAGACATGCATTGAAAATAATACTTGCAAAAATAAAGCAGGGCAAAACATAACCAAAAAATGAAGGCAAAAAGTAAATCAATAACAAAACAAAAAAAGAAATAAAAAAAGAAAAAGCAACAGCAAAAACTGAAAAGTCTTCAAATAGTTCTAGGTCTATTTGTTGACCTTTATGAGAGTTTTCCATTTGAGGTTGCTGGGGCGCCACGCCCTGGCCCCCAAGTCCACCTTTGGCATTCCTCGGGGACCTCATAGCTTTGCTCCCCTTGCTGCTCTGCTGTACACCCTTAGTGTTTCACCATGGTACGGTGGGGTCATATCGGGCACATCTCCCTCACAGTGTCCCCAGTGCTGTCCCCTTTTGCACAATGTGTCAGTGAGGGACATTGTCATGTGTCTCGTGGTGGGGCAGGCCCTGTGATCCTCTGTGTTTTGGCTGCTCTGAGCTGGGATACCGTCCTCAGGGTTTGGGGGGCCTGCCGAGCGTGTTCCACCTTCTCCTTCCCTCATTTGCTCCTGATCACGCCCCCACTTCCTGAGCTGCAGCCTCCATGCTGTCCTCTGAAGTGCATTCCTCTGGGGTGGGCGCTATGGGGCAGTTGGGATTGGAGGCCGGCCCCGCAGACCTCTCTATTGGTTCCCTGCTTCATGCCTGTATGGTGTACTCACGTCTTTGCACACCGGGTTGAAGCCTAGTCCCTCTCTCCCTCTCCTGGTCTCCATCTTGCCCCAGCATCCCCCAATTTTTAAACTATATTTTTAAGTGTATACAATTATGAGGATGATATAGGACCAGGTAATATTTTGCTCTGCTGCAATAAGGTTGCTATGAGTCTTGATGGCATGTAACAAAACAACAGCAACCAAATTGTGTTTTATACCTTTATAATTCTTTTCGATATTTGAAGAAAATATGTAAAACTGGTTGCTTAATTTTTTTTAAAGAAATCTCTTTTCTTTGTCATTATTTTCTCTTTTTCTGGCATCCAAAGTAAAGTGTGAACCAGCGGTTGCCTTTGTAGGAAATAAGGAAGTTGAATAGTGATGGGGAGGGGCATGGGTCAAGTCTTATGTTAATATCTTCATACCTAAATGAAACATGTGGGATAGGAAGGATTTTCCTCTTATAAATGAGGAACTAGATATGTAATGTACATAGTTATTTTAGGATAAATAGTGAGAGCAGAACTTGAAAAGGACATTTTACAAATACCGAAAAACACATAATACACACACACACACGTGTTTCTCATTTGACCCATTAAGTTACTTTCCATGGTGTTTTGTTGAACTACATATATTGCAAATTTGAGAAGAGATTAGTAAATTATAGCTTCCTCACTCGATTGCTGATATTCGGATTCAAATGAGAAACAGGACAAAAAACTGGCAGATGGAGGCCAAAATATTTCCTTGCTTTCTGATAAAGCTGAAATTGATGAATGGGAGCTTGTTAATTCAACCCCAGAACTAGAAAGACTCAATCCATAACCCTGGCTGAACCCCAACTGGAAGCTTTGAGAAATTACATGGGAAGGGGCTGGGAATCACATGCCAAGCTTCTTCTCCTAAAATCTCTAATTAGAGTAAATCACTCTGTTTGTAGAAAAGAATGTGTGGAAAAGTGGAGAGGGGTCAGGAGTCTTATCCTAAATGGGAGGGGAACACGAGTAACACTGAATAAATGACACACACACCTTCCAACAATGTGATGGGTCATTAGTTCATCTACTAAACAACATGTTGGGAGTGATTGCCATGTTTCAGGAAAATCGAGAGCTAGAATGAGCAAGACAGAATGTCCCTTGTCTCCTTCAGCGGTATAGAATGTGGAAAAAGTGAGGTACTTCCTGTACAGCATAACACATTTACTGATGTTTCATAAGCTATATTAGACCATGGTAAAGTGTGAACCACTTTCTGTGACTGGATAAGAAACGTGAGCTGATGAGCTAGATGACCACAGCTACTGCTCTTTACTGAACTATGTAATTAGAAGAGATACTAGATCTGGCTCTACGTGATTCTCTTTCTGCAGGAGTCTGCTATTCAGGGAAAAATGTACCACTCACTTCGAGCCTTTGTAGTCTCCTCCTCCCAAAGTGGAACAGCTGTTTCCCTCACTCTGATCTGAATCTTCTTCTATCTTGTTTGTAGAACAATTATTGATCAGCAATTCGCTATTTCCTTTTGCCAAATAGACACATTTAAACGTTTCCCACCTTAACTAAATAACAGACACAGATATAGACCTACAGAAATTAGGATTCCAATATGACTCTGTACCTGGTCATTAACAAGCCTCTCTTGTGTGCCTCACAGGAACACTGTTTTTAGAAAGAAGAAATCAAATATCATACTCTCTAGCTTTTCCAGTCTTTTTTTATCCCATTACCCAGAAGTCCTCAAACTTGAATCCCAATACAGCTGTGCTTCTTTTCTTTATTAAAACGTCACCATTTCCTCATCACACCATGAGCCTTATTTAGCTTCCCAATGTCCCATGCTGTGTCTTGTCTGCACAAGTACTTTCTGCTCCGTGAGAAAGTCCTTATTTTCTTCTTGGCCTTAGAAAGCCCTAACTTTTAAAACAAGACTCACCGTGTGCTAAGGTTTCTTCCCTTTGTCAGCTCCTATATCCTCTCAGAATGCCTTGGTGTACTTAACTTTTAGTGTTGCTTATGTATCACTCTAGGATGTGAGATCCGTAATTGTGCATAGACTGATCATTCTCATGACAGGTCCATAACAAACACGAAATGTTTTGGGAATAACTGAACGGATAATTGCAAAACTATGCTTTAAGATAATCGTATGTAAAATTTATTATATGAGGGGTTAACCAAAACAACCCGGATTTCTTTTTCACATCTATATATTTAAATTCTTTTTTACAAAACAACCTATCTCCTTCCAGTACTCTCCATTAATTACACTGAATATATTTGTCAAATCTGTGATTCCATTCTTGGAAACATTTTTCAAACTCACCTGTTTGAATGCCTGACAGCACCTGCCTCATTTTTTTCTCTCTTCTACATGATGTAATCGCTGCCCTTTCATGTCCCTCAACCTTTGCAGAAACAAAGAGAAGTCGCACGGAGTGAGGTCAGGTGAGTAAGCTGCATGGAGCAAGCGAGGCATGCTGTTTTTTGACAAAAACTAGTGCACTGAGATGGCTGTGTGAACAGGTGCCTTGTCATGGTGGCAAAAACAGTCCCCTGTCTGCACACCTCGGGCTTTATGTTGCACAATGTTACGCAGTCTTTACAGAACATCTAAATCAGTGGTTCTCAACCTGTGGGTTGTGACCCTTTTGGGGGTCACATGACCTCTTCACAGGGGTCTCCAAAGACCATTGGAAAACACATATTTCTGATGGTCTTAGGAACTGAGACACCACTCCTCTATCTGTCTCCAGGCAGGTCCGCACACATGCAGATACACCCACATACGAGTACCTGGTGTGAGGACTGTTACCCATGCTACACCATGCTTCAAGACAAAATTTCATTTATTTGTCATTAGAAATAAATATTCCATGATATATAATTACTTATTGTTTTGTTATGAATCACTATGCTTTAATTATGTTCAATTTGTAGCAATGAAAATGCATTCTTCATATCAAATATTTACATTATGATTCATAACAATAGCAAAATTACAGTTATCAAGTAGCACTGAAAATAATCTTATGGTTGGGGGTCACCACAACATGAGGAACTTTATAAAGGGTCGTGACATTAGGAAGGTTGAGAACCCCTGCTCTAAATAGAAAGATTGATTAACAGTCTGACCTGGTGGAACAAACTCTAAACGTACTATGAGTCAACATTTTTGCCTGTTTAGGAAGTTGACCTACATTAAGAACAAGGTTTGTGATCAGTCAACATTTCACCTTTCTTAAAAGGAGAAAACCACTCATATATTTGAGTTTTTCCCTTAGCTCTGTCCTTGTGAGCTGTGCTCAGCATCACGATAGGATGCGGTGATGTGGCATTTTTCCTGAGCAGGGAACAAAATTTCAGAGCTGCATGCTGTTCTCTTAAATCAGCCATCACAAAAGATGAGGTATGAGCGAAACTACTTTTATGAGAAAATGTACTATAAACAGAGAGAACTTTCCCAGGTGATGCCCATGGGTGTGTGTTGCTGGATGCTCACCTAGCGGGAAAACTGTGTACTATGAAAGCTCCGCTCTGCCCAGTGCAATTCCATTGGGAGCGGGGTACCCCCTTATATATACTCTACAGAGATGGCTGCATATAAAACATGAAAACCCCAAACCAGATTCGGTGCCACGGAGTTGATTCTGACTCATGGTGACTCTATAGAACAGGATTAAACTCTCCTTGAGAGTGTCCCTGAAAGTGGGCAGCTCTTTGCGGGAGTAGGAAACAGATACTTGACTAAACTCTGAAGGATCTGTTAATGATGGTCAGAATGGTGTTCTTACATTCCAACGAAATAAAGAGGAAGCCAAGGAATCCTTCATTCGGGAGTGGAGATTCTGCTTGACTCCATGTCTACATAGTGTGTTATATGCACTTCTTATGTTGCACCTAAAACATAGTGGCGAGAGAGTGAGAGAAAGAAAATATATTCAAGGCAAGAATACAGCTATTCTTTCCTTGCAACATTAGAGAATGTATGGGAAGATTTTAGGCACAAAAAGGAGTTAAATTCAAGAGACATCTTTTTTTTTTCTTTTCACAGTTCATATATATACATACATCAATTGTATAAAGCACATCTGTACAGTCTTTGCCCTAATCATTTTTTTCTCTTTTCTTCTTTTACATTTTATTAGGGACTCATACAACTCTTACCACAATCCATACATATACATACATCAATTGTATAAAGCACATCCATACATTCCCTGCCCCAATCATTCTCAAGGCATTTGCTCTCCACTTAAGCCCCTTGCATCAGGTTCTCTTTTTTTTCCCCTCCTCCCTCCCCCTTGACCCCTCCCTCATATGCCCTTGGTAATTTATACATCGTTGTTTTGTCATATCTTGCCCTATCCGGAGTCTCCCTTCCCCCCTTCTCTGCTGTCCCTCTCCCAGGGAAGAGGTCACATGTGGATCCTTGTAATCAGTTCCCCCTTTCCAACCCACTCACCCTCCAGTCTCCCAGCATCGTCCCTCACACCCTTGGTCCTGAAGGTATCATCCACCCTGGATTCCCTGTACCTCCAACCCTTGTATGCACCAGTGTACAGCCTCTGTCCTATCCAGCCCTGCAAGGTAGAATAGTCGGGGGAGCGGGAAGGGAGGGAAAAAAAAAAAGAGGACCCGATGCAGAGGGCTTAAGTGGAGAGCAAATGCTTTGAAAATGATTAGGGCAAAGAATGTACAGATGTGCTTTATACAATTGATGTATGTATATGTATGAATTGTGATAAGTGTTGTATGACCCCCTAATAAAATGTAAACATAAAAAAAAAGAAATAAAGTGAAAAAAAAATTCAAGAGACAAAGAGGATTATGGGTCAATGAAAAGAGGACCTTAGGATCTAGTAAAAATAATGAAATGGCTACACCCTTATGATGGCCTAGTGAGCAGATTAAGAAAAATCAAGTTTCTTAAGTACCTTCATCAATTTGATTAATCAAAACATTTTTTTCTTCAAGATAGTTAAGAACTACTTTCTAAACATATTTTAAATACTTCGAGAGCTGTAATGTTACTGGGAAACAAACAAGCGCCTTATATGAGACCAGCATGCCAACCAATCTAGGCTCCGTCATTTACTACGTACTTTGGATAAGTGTATTATACAGGGTTCTCTAGAGAGATAAAACCAGATTGCGGATAATTATATATATAAATTTCAATATATAACACAAGAAATGAACAGTTATATTATAAAGCAGTATAAGTGGCTCAGTGGAACTCACTCCCATGAGAGAGTTGTGAGACACTAGCAGTCCTTTAAGACTTGAGGGCCGTCAGTAGTCCTCTGTAGAGAGAGAGCTAGGCTAGCCCAACACAGGCAGCAAACAGCAAGACAGGTCACCAACAGTCAGCCAGGTCACCAACTGTCAATCCCCAGCTCCAGAGATATGAATTCCAATTGTGTGGTCTTAAAGGGACCTCAACTTACAGCAACACCATGCATAGGCTAGGTTTCCCACCGGTAGTGTACCCTTTAAATTGAGGCACAGAACAAGCAAGGCAGCTGCACACTGGTTCGACGATTAAAGAGTGAGAGACAAGAAAGGCGAGGCTCACCGAGCCATTTATCTCTCTGCCCTTCAATAAATTCCACTTGTGTTTATCGACCAGGCTGGCACAATAAACTATCTCAATCAGCTATTTTTTTTCTTTCTAGGCTTCATTTACTATCAGTTAAGTGGATGTAGCCATAGATATGCTAATTTGTAATCTATCAAATAACAGCAGCTCTAATTGTTATAACATTATGCATCATGTACAATAGTGCTATATAGAGAGTACACATGCACGCAGAGAGTCTCAAGTATGACTTGTTTGTAAATAGTTCCCACTTATTTTTTGTTTTCATCTCAACTCTGGTAAATATTACCTTTGGAATAATGTACAGTAATCAAGACAACAAATGAGTAATCCTGGAAGCACACTCATTTGTTTCCCTTTGCAGATGGAAACACCAAGGGAAATCTGGAGACTTCCATCACTACTCATTGAGCATATACCAGAGTGATACTAAAAACCAGAATGCAAATGAACAGTTAGAATGGAGTGAACCATTAATTAAGGGACAAGTTGTGTGTAGGACGATGAGGGCTTTTGGCCATGACCAAGGTGGGAGTGTCAGGAATTTGCTTGTGGCATGATGAACACTGGCAAGTTTACCAGGGCATCAGCACAGGTATCCCATTAGCTAAAATAATGGTTTTTCACTAAGCCACATTACTATTTAAGTGAATTACTATTTGGAGTGTGCTTTGTTTAACATCACCTTAATAGTAAGTAGTAATTGTCTCCAAAGGAGACACAAAAGGAGCATGCGCTAACTCTCTGCTAACCACTTCCTTATGCAACTAATTTCACTGCTGATTTGTCTCCAATACTGCATTCAGAGCGGTGGTAATGATGGGATGCTTCTCCTGCTTCTGATTTAAAAGGGAATGCTTTTCATATAGGAGTGCCGTGGTCACCCAAAACATTAAACGCTGGGCTGCTCACCAAAGATTGCAGTTGAAACTCAGGGGAGCCTTAGAAGAAAGATGTGGTGACCTGCTTCCAGAAGGTCTCAGCCCTATGGAAGGAACCCAGTTCTGCTCTATACACAAGGGGCCATGTGTCAGTCTGCGCACATTAGAGAAACAAATCCACAGAAACTCATATAGAAGAGAGAGTTCAATGTCAAGGTTAAGTGCACATCAAGAAAACACCCCAACCCAGTGCTGCCTAAGCCCACAAGTCCAACATTAACCCATATGTCCGACACCACTCCACAAAGTCCTCCTCCATCTCACAAAACACACACAATGATGCCCACTGCAGGAGGAAAGCCGTATTAGTGAATGTAAACATCTCAGCACTGACTGGGATCTCCACACGGCTGCTCCCGCACCCAGGGCTGCATCGGGGTAGATACATGTGGCTTCTCCTCAGGGATGTATCGCAGGAAGTGAGCCTACCCAGCTGAGGAAGGGAACTGGCTAAGGCAGCTGCACCCTGGTCCAACCATCAGAAAGCAAGACACCTGAGAACTAGAAAGGCGAGGCTCACTGAGCCATTTATCCTCCTACCTTCAATTAACCCCACATGTGTTTATTGGCTAGGTTGGCACAAGAAACTACCTCAGGTCGGATTGATTAGACAAAAAGTGGAAGCCCCCGTGGTGTAATGGTCACTTGGTGGGCTGTGATCCGCAAGGTCACAGTTCAAATCACAAGCCACTCCATGGGAGGAAGATGGAGGTTTCTACTACTGTAAAGAGTCACATTCTCAGAAACTCACTGGGATTGCACACTGTCCTGTGAGGGTCACTATGAGCCTGTAGCGACTAGATGGCAGCGGGACGAACGTTGGTGTTATGGATTTCAATGTTACTGTAGTCACCGCAGTGACGTGTGTGTGGATAACCTGGATCATATTCACTTTTTTTTTTTAACTATTTACTTTTCAAAAATTCACCTCCTTACACTGGAACAAAGTAGCCTGAAAAACACTTGTTTTCACTAATGCACTCTTTTTTCAATACACAAAACCAAACAGATATTTTGTGTTATTGAATCACTATGTAATCATTGCCTAAGAGACAAGGATGAAATGAATTCATAATTCATCTACAGCATATAAACCAGAAAGAATAATGGCATTGGTTTAAAAATGGTGAAGATTTTGTATGAGAAAAGTCAGGAGCCTCTGAAGTGAAGTCTTTTGAAATTCTAATTAGAGCCTTATCATTGTAAATCATTCAGTTATAATTTTTATATTTGCATATATATTTCAGACTTTAAATGTATTCAGGATAATCCCTCAAGGAATTTTACTTTCTTCCTTCTAAGTAAGATTCTCATATGAGCAAAATGATCCCAAATTAACTAAATCTAAGATTATGTATAATAGTATTTAGCCATTCTTGAGAAAAGTTACATTTTTATTTCTTTAAGTTAAATTCCATTTTATATTGTCAATTTCAGTCTGAAATATCGTCCCATTTTCATAATAGCTTAAGGTGCTAAATATATTTTTGTGTTGTAAATCATGGTTGAGGTTTGATATTAGTAACAGTAAATTAAACTTCTATATTAAGCAATTAAGAAATGTTCATATGAAGTAGTAGATCAGAATAAAGATTTTTCAAATATGATTCCCAGCTCGAGTACTTTTCTGACTTTGAATAAGTGAATTAACATTTTTGCACATCAGAAATTTTTTTGTAAAACAAGGCCATTAATCATGTTTTCTCATTTTGAGAAACTGATGTATTAATAAAATAAAGATCTTGGAACATTGCCTGATGTATAACTATCATGATCAACATCATCTCATGAAAGAACTGATAAAGATTTTTTTTCAGTACCTGAGACGATGTATGCCATGCTAAAATTTTACTAAAATGTCAAATCTAGTTGCTATAGAAATTATTATCCGGGTTGGTTTCCTCTAGGGAATAGCATTTCAAGTATAACAGTTCCTTATTATCATGTGGAGGCTAAAAATAAAACCATCACGGAAGGGGGCTTGCAGGCTTTAAGTAAGAAGATGCGAATGGTACATGTTGTCTGCACCAGCTAGTGTCGCCAGCCCAGCCAGTGCAAACAAGTTCCTACTCCAACGTACGTCTTAATCAGTGACCCTGTTATTCGCCCTGCGTCGGTCTTGTTTTGGGAAAGATGCTTGAGCTCCCATTGCCATAACAACAGGCTGCTCTCCTTAAAAGGAGATGTGCTCTGAGTCAAAGTAGCATTGTTGCCATGGTAACTGCCGCATAGTTAAGTGCCGCAGGCTGGTTTTTAATCAGTCAAATTGTCCTTTGTCCAAAAGCAGTCACATATTTTCCTATGGTAATTTTGAAAATTTTGGAGTGGCACGATAAAAGAATAATGTAAAATAAATATGAAAAGTGAAATGATGTGACCATTTTGCACAGCGTGTTCGTTTTCTTTTTTTTTAATTTATTTTTATTTTTTTTTACATTTTATTAGGGGCTCATAAAACTCTTATCACAATCCATACAGATACATATACATACATCAATTGTATAAAGCACATCCGTACATTCTTTGCCCTAATCATTTTCTTTCTTTTTTTTTTTTTTTAATGAATAAATCTTTTTATTGGGACTCATACAACTCTTATCACAATCCATACATACATCAATTGAGCAAAGCACCCTTATACATTCGTTGACCTCGTCCTTCTCAAAATTCGCCTTCCACTTGGGTTCCTGGAATCAGCTCGGTTTCCTTTTTTTTCCTCCTGCTCCCTCTCTGCTCCCCCCTTCCCTCTGTACCCTTAATAGTTTATAAATCATTATTTTATCTTATCTTTTTTTTTCTTCTTTTACATTTTATTAGGGACTCCAACAACTCTTACCACAATCCATACATATACATACATCAATTGTACAAAGCACACCCATACACTCCCTGTCCCAATCACTCTCAAGGCATTTGCTCTTCACCTAAGCCCCTTGCATCAGGTCCTCCTTTTTTTCCCCCCCTCCCTCCCTTTTCCCCCCTAGAAAGCGTGTTCGTTTTCTAGGGCTTTTGTAAGAAAGTGTCACGACATGCGCGGCTTCAAACACGGGAAGTTTATTTCTTCAAAGTTCTGGAGGTTGAAATTCAAGAATTAAACTGTTGGCAGGGTCTTATTCTCACTACAGGCCTAGGGAGATCGTTCCTTTGGTATCTTTCCATTTCTAGAAGTCCCAGCTATTCCTTGGCTCCTGGCAGCGCATAATTCCAAAATTCGCCTTCGTTTTTACATGCCTATATTCCCTCTGTAGTTGGACATATATTCAGCAGAGAAAGAAAGACATCATGCTTGGTAACAAAGTAAGCCAGTAGGGAAAGGGGGAGGGCCTTCCATGAAATGGATTGGCACACTGGCTGGGAAATTAGCTCAAACATGGGAACAGTGGTGAGGATGGGGCAGGCCTGGGCTTTGTATCTGTTGTACGCAGTACTGACTTGGCGAGACCTAACAACAACTAACTTCCTCCCTCTGTCTCCCTCTGTGTGTTTCTCCCCTCCCCCCCCCCCTAGTATCGACATAGGGCCTACTCTACTCTAGTATGGGCTCATCTTAATTTAACTAATTTTATCTTCAAATAAACTATTTCAAAATAAGGTCGACTTCAAAGACACTAGAGGTTACTCATTCAACATATGTTTGGGGATGGAGGCACAGTTCAATTCACAACAATTTAGCCTTTAGCTCCCCGAAATTCATGTTCTTTTCACATTCAAAATACATTCATCCCTATTACAATATCGCCAAGTGCGTTCATCCCTATTACAATATCACCGAGTGTTAATTCTCACAGCATCCATGGCCAATTAGAGGGGGGGAGGGAGTAAAAGGGAGACAATATCAAGGAATCCAGGAAGGAAAAGAGTGTTTGGAAACTGATTGTGGTAGCAATTGTACAATTCTGCTTGACGTCATTGGATTATGGAATGGTATATGTATTACCTCTCAATTAACAATACTTATTTAAAAGAAAATCTTAGAGATAGAGGTATCTATATAAGGTCTCTATATCTATTTATCCAGCTAAATATGATTCAAAAAGTTCTAAATGTCATCTTCCAAGGAAGTAGCTAAAAGTATAAATATAAGACTCTGGTTAAGGACCATCTTGGGGCAAACTTGCTCGACACCTGAAAACCAGCAATTCCTACTCATGTAGTTGGGCGATTGTATGTCAACTTGCATTCATGAAGGAGTGGAATACAACAGGTCAGTCAGGTTGCTGCCTGATGTTGCCTCCTGGGAAGTTTGGCCTTTTTTGTAGGTAAGAAGCTGGGCACCTCTCTCTCTCTCTCTCCACCCCACCCCCAACCCCCTTGGTTTCCTGCTTGTTGGGATTCTGTGTCTGCCTCCAGGGAGATCTCCATGGAGCCTCCCAACCTGAGAACTATCTGTCCCCTGCTCTGTGTCCACTGACGTTGCATGCATGCTCCTTTGTACTCACGGGCCTGTAGTCTTCTTACTTCACCTTTCTGGTTATCCGCCGACAGCTACATGAGTCTGAAGAGGCCCCTAGTTTGCATCAGACTGATGGACTTGAGTTGAACTGGTCTGGGACGCCTTCTTGACATAAGATTGCTCCTTGATATAAAGCTCTTTCTTATACATAGGAGTGTCACTACGTTTGTATCTCTAGACACCCCTGCCTAGCTCACCTACAAAACAAGCTGTGTGCTTAAAACAGATACAGGTGGAATAGGAATACAATAGATCTTTTTATTCCCAAAGGGAATAATAACCGGAAAGGTGAAAATGGGGCTCCAACAAGTGTGAAATTCAGTAGAAAAAAATTATATTAGAGTCTAAAGTTTGGGAGTATTCCTTTGGGGTGTCATAGCTTCCGAGCCACCCTGGGCCAAGCAGCTCCACCTCTCTGTCATAGTCCCCATTCTCTGTAACTAAGAAGGCAGTGATTCTGTCCTACATCAGGCTTCTCCAGAGACAGCATCAAAAGAAGGTCTAGATACTCATAGGTGGATCGAGAAATAGACTCTCCTCCAATCTCCCTGCTGCTATTGAAAAGACCAATTACAACTGTGCCTGTGAGTGTAACAGCACTGTCACGCTGAAGGATGCAGAAAGCCTCATCTCTCTCCTGGTGAGTTTTGAACTGCTGACCTTGAAGTTAGCAGTCAACACTTAACCTGCTAAGGCAAACGGACTAGCACATTCCTGTGTACAGATGGATATATCTATACACATAGAAGTTCATCCATGTACTTATCTGTCTTTGGGTATAGGGACTGATTTATTCCAAGAACTGGCTCACAATTATAGGAGCTGACAAAGTCAACGTATGTGGGCCAGACTGCCAGACTGGAAACTCAAGAGGACTGATAGGTTATCGTGAGACAGAATTTCCTTTTTCTCCTGGAATCTGTAGTTTTTATTCTCAAGGCTCTCAACTGGTTGGATGAGGCCTGCCCATGGTAATAAAGGTAATTTCTTTTAGTTGATATCATCTGAATGTAAATCTTAGTTGTATTGACCAAATATTTTCATGGCCACCTATGGACAAATGTTTGACAACACTAGACAAAATGACACATAAAATTAACTGTCACCAATACTTATAATCTGTTGCTCATATTTCTCCTATGTGTATGGGTGTCAATCCATATGTGTTCATATGGAAATGAAATGTTTCTATTTTGTACATATGTGACCATATTTCAATGTAACATTGATCATTGAAAATAAAAATGCCTATGACCCAAATCTGTTTCATTCTTTAATTCCCATTCATTAAAATATAAAAATGCAAATGTGTCTTAAACTTTATTTAAAGTTACTTTATCCTCTTTGGGACAGAAAATATCTTAGTGAAGTAAATTAAATATACCAGCCCCTCCCCCCGCCCCCAGCCATTAAATTAAAACAAGTCACAGCTGATCTATCTAGTCATCCCCGTCATTCAATTTCCTTCTTTCGGGAGGAAGTTAGATAAACCCTCTGCCAATGACTGCCATGTCTATATCAGGGCAGCAAAACATAAAGAACAATTTGGTTTCAGTGTCTCTCTAGTGAGTTTTAATTCCTTGTTTACCATTGTTGTATATGACAGACTCTTTGTATTCTGATAGAATTGAATTCTGTGATCATCTAGCCTATGACTCGAGACTTGAATTTTCTCATTTGTAAAAGGAAGTTATCATATGACTGAAAGATTTAGATCAGACAAAACATATGCAAAGCTTAACATCTGCACTATCTCACCTAACAATGACTGCTAGATAGAATGCATTCAATTCTTAATAACAACTCTAATTACTCTAATTATTAGAAATCTAGTATTAAGAAGATGATAAGAAAAAGTTACTTACATCAGTGTATACAGTTCTCCAACAAACGCCTTTGATTCTTCTTTTTCAATTGATTGTATAACATAACATACATCACAATCATAATGCACAGGGGTTTGTGAGGCTGCCTCGTCTTTCCTCCCCCCCACAGAGAAGCTGGAGGGTTTTAACCTATTTTATCCATTTTACCCCCAGGGTTTCTTATATAATAATATCACATGAACGTTTTTCAATACTCTCAAAGATCAGCATTCGATGTCTGCCATTACTTAAGGTTGTTTTAATCACCCATTTGTTTTGTGGTATGAAAAGTCATGAAGCCCAGGGTTCCTCTGCTCTCATAAGTCCTACGTTCCCCAGAAAACTCGAGTTTGATATGTATCTCAGGTTTTCTAGGGCGCTCCTAAATTTAAATATCCCTTTTCATTGCTCCCATATGGATAGCCGTACCTGTCAGACACCGTGTCCTGGTTTTGGTTTAAAAAATAGTGTCTCTGTAAATGTGAGACTTGGTTTGCCCTCAGCATTGGCCCTGGCAGGTAAGTCATGCCTGCTTTGCGTTCTCAGGGTGCAGATGGCACCTCAACAGGGTCACCGTGCTGCCCTAAACCAGGCTGGAGAAGGCCCATGGCGCCAGACTTGCTGAGGAATTGCTTCAGAAGACAGCGGAGCCTCTGGTCCATTGTTAGTTGTTGTTGCTTCCTTTGTTTATTTCCATGAAAGGGCAGGTTGTCCGCAGCATAAATAATTGCCAAACAAATCCCTACTCTATTTTGCAGTTTTACACCCACAATTAGCTCTACCTTTTTAACCCATACATTGGCCTTCTCCCTGCTACCTTACGGAAAAACTAAAGAATCAGAACAACTTATTATGTGACCGTTGGCTCAGATATCTTATCTGTGTGCTTGGCAGGAGACAGATCTAAGAAGTATGACGACCACACTCCTCAGTCTCCAGGAATAATGAATCTCCAAATTTCAAGAATTCTAAGACTGTGTATTGCTCTCCCAATTCTCCTGATTATGGAATGTTATTTGAAACTGCATGGAGAAAGTTATTTCTCTATGGTTCAATGTTTCCCAGTGACTTGAGAGCAGATGAGGCAGAGAGAAGACAGGAATGAAAGGGACTGAGAACACAGTGATGGAAATAAATGTTCTGAATTCAGGCTAAAACCAAGAGCCTCTGAAATGTAAGGGAAACGATGGCTCTTGAATAAGGGAAACAGATAGCAAGATACCGTGCAACCCACGAAAGCCAGAAGTTGATGGGACTCCCTTGTTTGTTTTTTAAGTTATCTTGAAATGTCCACTCTGGGCAGCTTGCAGTGTTATCAGTTTTCCATTACACACTCTTAGTGGCAAGTGTTTTTATTTTCCTTATCTGACAGGTTTCTACCTTACGTGGGTTCAGGTTTGACAGATTTTACTGTAGATTACAGAAACACATTTGGAGTAAGTCTCTCAGGGAGTAAACCCAGCTACCAAGCTTTCTTTTCTTCCACACTCCAATTTACTGCTAATACGTCAACGATTGGAAAGAGCAGCGGATATCTGCAGGGACAGGTCAGAAGCCAGAACGTGGGATTGGAGCCCAGAGTTATTTGGAAAGAGAAGGAAGCCATGATGATGTACAACACACTTTGGTTGTTCGATTGTGAAATAGCTGACAGCCATGGGAGACAGACAGTTATACAAAATCTTGGAAGTCCTAGGATAGGGTATAGCAAGAGTGGTAAGCAACTGAATGGCAAGGGGCTTTAACTTTTCTTCATGAGACACAGCATGAGTGATAACAGCACATTTCTAGGAGATAGAGCCCTGATTATGGGCACAGTAGTTTTTTAATTAATGGGGAAACTAAGAATAAAAGGTATTTCACTTAATTACCGAATCCAACAAGACCACATTATTTCACATTATCCAGGTCAGCATTCCACACAGTAGCTCTTTCCCTCTAAAGGTGGCCCAACCTCAGAGGTATCTGTGTTCGGGAAGCAGAACCTTACATGTCTTCAGTAACTGACTAACGCACCTGAAAAGAGTAATGATGAGTTTCACCCACATCCCAAGACTAAAAAGATGAGTCTCTTCTCTTGCCATATGAAATTTTCTTTTTGGAAATGTCCTCTCACTTACAAACAAAAATTACATCTATAAATTATTCCTGAAAATTGATTTTGAGTCATAAATTATGATAAAAACAAAATAATAATTTATAAATTATCAAGGGTTCATGAGGGAGGGGGGAGTAGGGAGGAAGGGGGAAAATGAGGAGCTGATGCCAGGGGCTTAGGTAGAGAGCAAATGTTTTGAGAATGATGAGGGCAATGAATGTACAAATGTGCTTTCCACAATTGATGTATGTATGGATTGTGATAAGAGTTGTATGAGCCCCTAATATAACAATTTAAAAATATGATAAAAACGTTCAGGTTATATTAACCAAATAGGTCAATGATTTGCAAGAATATGGCTTACCTATATGCTGTATATGCAAATTCACTTAATCCCCTTTACATGTTTTCATATGAGCAGATATCTACAACTGAGGGTCTGCACAAAGCCTTAGAATTGACTGCATTAAAATGCAACTTCTTCATATCTTCTTTGTATCCGATTATTCATACTGAATTCTAAAAGTCAAAAATCTGTTCTGCAAGGAACTGCTTGGATATTATCACACTTCGGAGTGGGAGGCTGGAGCAGTACATGTAAGTAAAACTGGTAAACAGTGTTTAAAATTAGTGTGTAACAACTGCACTTTTTTTGGTCTCGTGGCTTCCCTTGGGCATTAATTAAATACAGACTTTTCAAGCATGTTCTCAGGAAGAATCATTTCCTCCTTTGTATTAAAATATTCAGACTGAATGCAACAGACATCAGTATTAAATTCTAATGACTGTCTGTAATAGAGAAGAGCAACATTGAACTATTTTTCTATTAACATGCAGAGGAGTCAAGTTCAAAGATTATCTTGGTTGCTGTGGAGTTTCTTTTCTGTTTTTCTAAATGGGAAGCTAGAATTAGGGCATGCTGCTGTTACCCAATGTATAATTTTCTTTCTTTTCCTCTTCCTTCTTGCCTTGCTTTCTACCCTTCTCACCCTTTCTACCTGCTTACCTCTCCCCAGTCTCACCTGTTCTTGGATATAAATAGTTGGATTATGAAACCAGCCTATGTGGTAACGTGTCTCACAAGGAAAACAACAGCAAAGGAAACAGGCTTGCCTTGGTTTTCTAACGACGAAGAAAATGTTCTTGCATAGCACCCTATCACTATTACTACTAACATCCATCCTTAGATGCATTGACTGTAAACCGACCAGAAACACGCTATCTAGTTTATGTCTATTTCACACACAAATTCTATTAAAACACATTTTATATGCCTGTTAGTCATTGACCTATAATGCGTTTGTTCTCTCAAAATTAATACGTGGAATCCATGTTTAAAAGCACAAAGATGATTCATTAGATAAGTGCACCTATCTGAAGATGCAAACACATAAAAAGCTACAGAAGAGGGAAAAACAGACTTTGGGTTTTCTAAAGTCAAGCTATTCACTGCAAGTATTAAAAAAGAGTAAGTTTTATAAAGTAATCCGTGAGAAAAATTATAGGTTCACAGCAATGCTTTAAGAAGTCCTACATCTGAATGGTCTAAACATAGGGGAAGGAAGGTAAGTAACCCTTTTAATAATGGCTGGCTCTGCGTGTTTTGTAGGAACGCTGGTGGTGGATCGGTTACACAGTGGGCTGCTAAGCACAAGGTCACCGGTTCGAAAGCACCAGCAGCCCTCCACTCTCCACTAGAGGGCAGCGGGTCTAGGTTTGGGATGTGTGTTTGAAGGTGCGCTGGCGATTCTGAGCTAAGCATTGAGTCACTCATCACAAAGCCCATCCGTTGTTTTTTTGAGGGGAAAGGGAACCTGTCTGATATTGTACAGATTCACAGTATCAGAAACCACAAACAGGATCACTCACACAAGGTTGCTGTGACTCAGAGCCTACCTGAAAACAATGGGTTTGCGTTGGAAGTGTGTCCTAGTGAGTGTTTCCTGCAAGTTCTGCACTGTGCTGGGAAGTGGAAACAAGTGTCAGGTTACTGAAATATGTTCTTTCACCCTGATTCTAGATGTATCCTTTGTAAATCACTGAAGTGAGGTGAAAGTAAAATAATTTTTATTCTGAAAAATAGTTGAGTCTGCCAATTAGAGAAAGATCTATTCAGAGAAAAATAAATGTATCTTTCTCTCTCTTTTTTACATTTTTCTTAATTTTTTAGGCGTGGCTGTTCTAATTAATATCCAATTCCTCAAGCAAACTAAGGGACATTTAACAAGTTTCTTAATCTTATATTCGGCTATTAATAAAAAAAGTAAAGAAGTCATGTTTAGATTCCTTTTTCATACTGCAACTTTGATGCTTGGTCCAAACTAGCTTTATATATATGGAGATAGCGATAGAGATATATATCATTTTATTGGGGGCTTGTACAGCTCTTATCACAGTCCATATGTACATCCATTGTGTCAAGCACATTTGTACATTTATTGCCATCCTCATTCTCAAAAGTTTTGCCTTCTGCTTGAGACATCAGTAGCAGCTTCTCATCTCCCCCTCCCTTCCCCACCCTCCCTCCCTCATGAACCCTTGATAATTTATAAATTAGCATTGTTTTTTTCATGTCTTACACTGACTGATGTCTTCCTTCACCATTCTGAATAGTCTCCCCCCACCATCCCCTTACCCCCCAATTTGTCTAATCTCAATATGGTCCTGAGGGGTTTATCTGTCCTGGATTCTCTGTGTTTCCAGCTCTTATCTGTACCCATGTACATCCTCTGGTCTAGCCAGATTTGTAACGTAGAATTGGGCTCACGATAGTGGGAGGGAGGAAGCATTAAATAACTAGAGGAAAGTTTTATGTTTTATCGGTGCTATACTACACCCTGACTGGCTCGTCTCCTCCCCTGACCATTCTGTAAGGGGATGTCCAGTTGCCTTCAGATGTGCTTTGCGTCCGTACTCCACACTCCCCCTCATTCACACGATATATATTTTTTTGTTGTTCTGGGTCTTTGATACCTGATCCTATCGACACCTCTTGATCACACAGACTGCTGTGCTTCTTCCATGTGGGCTTTGTTGCTTCTCCGCTAGCTGACCACTTTTTTATTTTGAAGGCTTTAAGACCGAAGAAGCTATAACCTCTGATAGCCGGACACCATCAGCTTTCTTCACCACATTTGCTTATGCACCCATTTGTCTTCAGCAATTGTGTCAGGAAGGTGAGAATCATGGAATAAATTTATCTCTTAAGAATCATTTAATCCACATAAAAAGGAGCACATTTTATTAGATAACATGCATGTATCTGAAGTTCTAGTAGAAAGTAATGTCTAATATAGAAATTGTTGAGAAAGTAAAGAAATTTCTTTGGTTGCATCAGGATCCACATTGGAATCATTTTAATATCTCTACATGGGTTTTTAAAAACCAAATCAAACCAAACTCATGGTCATAGAGTTAATTCTTGGTGACAAAAATATGACAAAATATATTTGTCACTGAATTCCTGAGCCTGCAACACTTTATGGGAGCAGAAAGCCTATCTTTCTCCTGGGTCAATAGAAGCACACACGAAAAAATTCTTACAACTGGAAATGTAGCATCATGATAAATGGAGAAAGATTGAAGTTGTTGAGAATTTTGTCTTGCTTGGCTTCACAATCAATGCTCATGGAAACAGGAATCAAGAAATCAAACTAAACACTGCATTTGGGTGAATCTCTGGTAAACAAATCTCTAAAGTTTTGAAATGCAAGTGCGCTACTCTGAGAACTAAGGTATGCCTGACCCAGACTATCATAGTATTCTCAATTGCTTCCTATGTATGTGAAAGGTAGACATTGAATAAGGAGGATTAAGAAAATATAGATGTACTTGAATTATGGCACTGGAAAAGAATATTGAAAGGAGCCCTGGTGATACAGTGATTGATTATACATTCAGCTGAGGATCTTCAAATTTAGCCATTTACCAGAAGCTCCATGGGAGAAAGATGGGGCTTTCTACTGCTGTTAACAATTACAGTCTCAGAAACTCACAGAGAGCAGTTCTACCCTGTCCTACAGGATCACTACGAGTTGGCATTCACTCAACATCCTTGAAAACCTTATAGGGCTATTCTACTCTGTCATGTTGGGTCACTATGATTAGAGAACAATTAGATAGCATCTAATAACCACATGATAAATAAAACAATAACCCATCGCTGAAAGGATCTCAGTGGTAAAAGTGAGAGTTAACCTCAGATTCTTCTGCTTACTTAAAAATAGAAGTTCCCTATTTTTTAGTTATATCCCAATAACTAAATCAACTGGCATTAGGTAACTTTCCCTAAGCCATTCTACAGGTAAGAGAAAAAAGAGGCAAGATGTGAAGTTCCTATTCCATTGCCTAAGCCTCCGAACCATTGCATTTCCCAGCCGCTTAACTATACAACTGGCAAAAAAAAATCTATGAATTTTCTAATAAAAGGCTCACATTTGTAATGCTCAGCATTCATAATTAATGAACTTACTTTTGCCAGTATATCTTGACTTACTTCATTGTAATCAGACCAATGTAGATAGTTAAGCCTTGATTTTATTAAGTAGTGTGTTAATCTCGGTACATTAGAGAAACAAATCCACAGAAACTAATATGTATAAGACAGAGTTTTATATAAAGGGTAAGTGCACATCAAGAAAACATCCCAACCCAGTGCTGACCCAGCCCACAAGTCCAACATTAGCACATATGTCTGACAATAATCCACAATGTCCTCCTCCATCTCACAAAACACACACAATGATGCCAACTGCAGGAGGAAACCCGAGTAAGTGAATGTTTAAAGCTTCTCAGCGCTGGCAGGGAACTCCACGTGGCTGCTCCAGCACCGGGGTTGCACTGGGGTAGATCCATGCACCTTCTCCTCAGGGATGTCTTGCAGGAAGTTAGTTTTGCCAGCTGAAGGAGGAGACTAAGGCAGGTGCAACCTGGTGCGAACATCAGAAAACAAGAGACCCCAGAACTAGAAAGGTGAGGCACACCAAGCCATTTATCCCTCCTCCCTTCAATGAACCCCACCTGTGTATATCGGCCAGTTTGGCACAATATACTTTAACTATCTCAATCTACTTCTTGCCAACCTTGCATCTGAACATAATTCTTTAGCCTCACAATTGCAATGAAATAACACCTACACCTTAATCCTATAATTCTCTGAATATATTCCCCACCTATGAAAGTGTGTAAGCCACTCACTTCATGCCTTTATCTCCCAGTTTGGGGTATCCAATTTATATACTGCCCACTTATAGCAACCCAGTGCTCTGAGGAGACAATCATATTTTTCCATATGAAGAATCTTCATTCCAGTTGGAGCATTGTAAAGTCTGCATCCATAAGCAAAGTCAAATCTGGACAAGTCATCCATAAAGTCAGCAACAATATGCACCAGTTCACAGGCTCAATAACCTCCAGGTAGTCGGGTTCTGGTGGGCTCAATGTGGGCTGCCTCACTCAGCCTCCACAGAGTGCCCATTGGTCGCCTTGCCTTTAGACCATGGGCTGTCACCAATACTCAACAAGCCTAGCCCCCTAGTGATAGGTCATAAACTTTAGACCAGTCAACCTGCTCTCATTTTCTCCTATTTTTCCTGTAAACCAAGTCCACAGGTGTCAGTGGACTGCCAAACTCAACCTGTCTCTTTATTGCTGCAGTTCTCCCTCTTCCACTCAACAAGTAGATCCAGGTGGTCACCTATTAAGCATTTCAGCCTGCTCTCAGGTTCCCTTTAACATTCAGTCCCAGAGAGGAGTTTTCTTCATGACTCCAGATATTTTCCAGCTTCTAACAAACACCATCTGTTCCTGAGTACTCCAAAGCACTGGGTGGGGTATACCTTTTCAAAGCTTTCTTTGCAGACATGGCCTAAACCCAACTAAACACATTTTAATGGCTGAAAGCAAGTGGGCTTACAAACTTTCTATTTTCCTACTTCCCATATTTTCTCCAGAAAACTTCCGAATAAACAGTGTGGCTTTATCTGACCCCTGGCTAGACAAAGAGGAAAAACTACCACGAGGGAGAGATCAAGCAAACATCTACTCTCCATCATATGATTTGTTTCTCCAGGACCCCACTCCCAAGGTACCATATGGTGTTAGTCTGGGTACTTTAGAGAAAAAAAAATCCACAGAAACTCATATGTATAAGAGAGAGTTTTATAAAAAGGTTAAGTGTACATCAAGAAAACATCCCAACCCAGTGCCGTGCAATCCCACGAGTCCAACATTAACCTATATGTCCGACACCAACCCACAAAGTCCTCCTACATCTCACAAAACACATGTAATGATGCCGACGGCAGGAGGAAAGCTGAGTCAGTGAGCATGTAAGCATCTCAGTGCTGGTAGGAGCCTCCACATGGCTGCTCCAGCACCCAGGGCTGCATTGGGGTTCTCCTCAGGATGTCTTGCAGGAAATGAGTCTTCCCAGCTGAAGCAGGGACCTGGCTATGCAGCTGTACCCTAGTCCAACCATCAGAAAGCAAGAGACCCGAGAAGTAGAAATGTGAGACTCACCGAACCATTTATTCCTCTGCCCTTCAATTAATCCCACATGTGTTTATCGGCCAGGCTGGCACAATAAACTTTAACTATCTCAAGTAGAATGCATTGGTTATTTCAAAGTTAATGTTAAAAAATGATCAGTATTTGAGTTTCCCATTTTCCACATGCATAGTTGTAGCTTTTAAAACTAAGCTTCTTGACAACGTATATCATTGGGAACCTTCTTCTTAATGAACATGGGGAAGCAGATTATGTGTCTAATAAGAAATAGTTATGTTGATGTACTTGGATGCTATTCAGTAACATAGATTGTTTAGACAGTTTTACTGTATATGTTCTACTTGAATATTATAAGTAACTTTAATCTATGTGATTGAAATCAATGCAATAAAAGGCACTATATGCCTTTTCTTCTTATCATACAATAAATTGGTTAGAATTGAGTAGATTTGGGTACATATACTTCTAATTAAAGAGACATGCCTATTTAACTCTTTTTTTGTACAAGGCAACATGATTTCATATTTGGACACAGTATTAATTCCAAGCATAGAACTATCACGTATTATGTTCTACAAGAAGAGAAAATCTATGTACTTTACTAAAAATATATTTGATCCATCCATTTTCCAATATAGCATTAGATTTTTCAGATATATCTAGACGATATTTAATCCATGTGATTCTACTCTCAGTGAATTAACAAAATGATCTATAAAAAAGTAATTATTAAATTCAATGATTCAACAAAATGCAAAGGTTAATTCACATTAAAGAATAAGCATTTGACTTTTTAATGGAGATATATCTGGATATCTTGATTTTTGTTTTTCTTGGACTCCTCGACTATTCTACTTGTATGCTTTTCTACTATATGAAGCATGATGTCCTTACCCAGGCACTGATGTCTCCTAACACTATGTCCAAAGCCTGAAACATGAAGTTTTGCCATACCTTCTGTATTCCTAGCTAGAACCACAATTCAAATGCATCCATTCTTCCTTGGTCTTCCTTATTCAAAGTCCACCTTCCATATCCTTATGAGGCGATGGAAAATAGAATGGCTTGGGTCAGGCCTACCTTAGTTCTCAAAGGATCATCCTGGCTTTTCACCACTGGAAGGAGGCCTCGTGCAGCAGATTTCCCGGATGCAGCACATCTTTGATCACTTCACTGCTGCTTCCATGAGCCTCGATTGTGGATCCAAACTTGGTAACTTCCAATTTTTCTCCATTTATCATGATGGTACTTTTGGCCTCATTGGACGGATTTGGGTCTTCCTTACATTGAGTTGGAAAGCATACAGAAGACTGCAATCCTTGATCTTCACCCACAAGTTCTCAATTTCAACAAGCAAGGTTGTATCCTCTGCATATTGCAGGTTGTTAATAAGCCTTTATCCAATCTGGATGCCACATTATTCTTCATATAAATTAGCTTCTCTGATAATTTACTCAGTATATAGATTGAACAAGTTTGATGAAAGGCTATGAACAAGTTTGATGAAAGGCTATAACCTTGTCATACACCTTTCCTGGCTTTACACCATAGCAATCAATATTCTCTCATACTGTTCACACAACTGCCTCTCGGTCCATGTACAAGTTCTGAATGAGCACAATTAAGTGTTCTAAAATAATGATTCTTCTCCAGGTTATCCATAGATTATTACACAACAGAATGCTTTGGCATAGTCAGGCACAGTAAATATCTTTCTGATATTCTGTGCTTTCTCCCGAGATCAGTCTGGCATCGGCAATGATATCCCTTGTTCCATGTTCATTTCTGACTGTGACCTGGACCACTGGAAGTTCTTGGCAATGTAGTGCTGCAATAATTATTGAGTGATCTGCAGGAATATTTGTATTGGATGTGATACTGCTGGATCTGGATCATTTGCAAATTCTATTGGATCACCTTCCTTTGGAGTGGGTACAAGTGTGGATCCCTTCCAGTCAGTTGGTCAAGTAGCTGTCTTCCAAATTTCCTAGCATAGATTAGTGAGTTCTTCCAATGCTTTATCAGCTGGATGAAGCATTTCAATTGGTATTCCATCAATTCTGGAGCCTTCTTTTTGACTGATGCATCCAATGCAGCTTGAACTTCTTCCATCAGCAGCTTCGTTCTTGCTCATTTGTTGCCTTCTGAAATGGTGCAGTGCTGCCTGAAGGTCTAAAGCTGATGCAGTATCAAAATTCCTAAATCAAGACCCATTTTTAAATTTTATCATGAATTTTAAAAGTGTACTTCTTTTAACACCTATAAATTCTCTATATCTATAGTGCATGGAAAGAGAGGCCAACAAATTTCCAGCAAGTGTTTATGAATTGTTGAATGAGAGTTGGCTCAATGGAGGTTGCCTGATTGTATGTATTATCTATCTATCTATCTATCTATCTATCTATCTATCTATCTATCTATCTCCACAAATTATAATAAATAGTAGGCATTTTTCATTTTAAACCCACAGTCTCATTATTATTATATAAAATTTTATTTTTTACTTTTTAGTGCGATTCAAGTGAAGGTTTACAAAGAAAATTGGTTTTATTTTTTAAAAACAGTTTTTTTCAATCATTCTATTGGGGGCTCATACAGCTCGAATCACAATATATACATACAAACATTGTGTCAGTATTTGCATCTCAAAGGGCATTTTATGTGAGTAGAGGCTACATTCTCTCTTCTCCATTACTCTTTTACTCACACCCCTATTTTTGTTCTTTTTTAAAAAATTACTTTTATTGGGGGCTCTTAAATCTCATCATAATCCATATATTCACCTAGTGTATCAAACACATTTTCACATATGCTGCATCATCATTTTCAAAGCATTCTCTTCCCACTTGTTCCCCTGATCTCAGCTCCCCATTTTGACCCCCTCCCTCCCCTGCCTGTCCTCCCTCATGAAACCTTGATAAGTTATAGATTATTATTTCTATATCTTACATCAACCTCCATAGTCCCTCATCCACTTTTCCAATGTTTTTCCATCTGAGAGGGGGTTATAAGGTGACCCTTTTGATCAATTCCCACTTTCTCCCCCCACCTTCCCCTAATCCTCCTGGTATATCTGCTTTCATTGTTGACACTGTAGGGTTTATCTATCCTGCACTCCCTGTATTGCAAGCTCTTATCTGCAGCAGTGTGCATGCTCTGGTCTAATCTGATTTGTAAGGTAGAATTGAGGTATGATAGTGGGGGGAAGGAAGCACCAAAGGACTAGAGGAAAGTTGTGTGTTTCATCAGTGCTATACTTCACCATGACTGGCTCATTTCTTCCCTGTGACCCCTCTGAAGGGGGCTTTCCAATTGTCTACAGATGGGCATTGAGTCTCCACTCCATTTCATATACCCCCTCCCAATTCACCTTGGGCATGGTTTTGTTCTGGGTCTTAGATGCCTGATACCTGATCCCTTAGACACCTTATTATCACACAGGCTGGTGTGCTTCTTCTGTGTGGGCTTTTGTGCTTCTCGATGCTGCTTGTTTATCTTCAAGCCTTTGAGACCCCAGATGCTATATCTTTCGATAGCTGGGCACCACCAACTTTCTTCACCACATTTGCTCATGGACCCATTTTGCCTTCAGCGATTGTGTAGGGAAGGTGAAGCATCACAGAATGCCAGATTGTTAGAACAAAGTGTTCTTGTGTTGAAGGAGTACTTGAGTTGAAACCCAATATGCATCTGCAACCTTAATTCTTAACATACAGATTTGAGTACCGAGTTCTATTCCCCTCTCATTATGTATATATATATATATATATATATATTTACATATGTACATGCTTGTATTTAGACCTCTATAAATGTTCTTCCCTCCTGGTTCCTTCCTCTATTTCCTTTTTCTTTCCTCTTGTCCCACTACCATGTTCGGCCTTCATTTGTGTTTAGTAATTCCTTGCTGCTACATTGCCCTTGATTAAGCCCCACGAGGTATCCTATGCCCTTCTCTCCAGCGATTTTAGTTCCCTTGTCCTTGGGTTGGTTCCCCCCATCTGTTCCTTTCTCCCACCTCCTCTTCTCCCATATTCCTCCAGAACCATTGGTCCCATTCTTTTCATTTCCGAATTATTTATCCTGCCTATCTTATCTAGATAGACATGTAGATACATTAATAAGCATAAAAACCAGGCAAAGCTAAATAAAACAACAAAGGAAATCAAGACCAACAACACAATACAGCAACAACAAAAACAACAATAAAAGAAAGCCATTGACAAAAGTGGAAAAGCCTATAAATAGTTCAAGGTCTGTTTGTTGGCCTTTATGAGCGTTTTCCAGTTGAGTCTGATGGGGTGCCACACTCTGTCTCCGAAGTCTATTTTTGGTATTCCCTGGGGATTTCATAACTTTGCTCCCCTTGCTGCTCTGTTGCATGCCCTTAATGTTTTGCCCCAGTGTGATGGGGTCAGATTGTTCACAATTCCTGCATTGTGTCTCCAGTGTTGTCTCCTGCAGTGCTATGGTTTAGTGATGGATGCCATGTCTCATGGTGGGGCCTGACCTATGGTCCTGTCTGTGTGTTGTCTGCTCTGAGCAGGAATATTGCCCTCGGGGCTTGGTGGGCCAGGATGTCCTTCCCTCCCTCTCCATCCCTTTTGGGTTCCCCTGTGTGGTCTAGTTTGATGTGCCCCTCTCCCCAAGCTGTAGTTCCAGTGTTGTCCTCTGAAATGCATTCTTCTGAGGGGGCAGGTGACCACATAGTTGGGATTGGGGCCAGCCCCATAGATCTCTCTATTGGTTCCCTGGTACATGTCAGTATGTTGTATTCACGTCTTGGCTCATTGGGTTGAAGCCTGGTCTCTCTCTCCCTCTCTTGTGGAGGTATAAACAATACCCTCCCCTTGGGTGGATTAGTGCCCTGCTGCCCCACTACCCATCTCTCTCTCTCTCTCTCTTTCTCTCTCTCTCTCTCTTTCTCCCTCTTATTTAGTTGGCTGCCATATGTATCCCTGGATTGAGTTTGGCCCCTGCCATAGTTGCTGGACTTCACCCTAGGGATGTATGTATATAGTAGCTTTTCACCTATGCCCTGTGTTTTGTTTTGTTTTTTTAAGCTTACTTCAGTGGACTCATTTGCACTTGTCCATTGTGCTTGGCTTACTTCACTTAGCATGATTTCCTCCAGTTCTTCCCATGTGGCAATGTTTTTCATGTGTTCATCGCTGCTTTTTAGGGATGCATAATACTCCATTGTGTGTATGTACCACTGTTTTCCAATCCACTCATCTGTTGATGGAAATCTGTGTTGTTTCCACCTCTTTGCAATTGTGAACTGTGGGTGTGGCCTATTCTTAGCATAAATTGACAGCGTGTGGAAGCTAGCATACTGCTGGCTTCGAATCCTGTATCTGATTCCTTGACCCCTTGTTATTTTGCCTGCTGATCCTGGGAGCCACGGGCCTTAGATTCATTGTGTTGACCTTGTATTCATCCAGCTAAGCATCTACCTACCTCTGGTCTTCCAGCTTACTCTCCCAGCCTCCTGCTCCTCAGACACAACAGTTACAGGAATCAAGAGAAGGCTTCAGCTAATATTGGACACATGGTCTTGACCAGAACTGGACTCACCCATTCCTGGTGTAAGCCATCCCTGAATTGAAATCATGCACATGCAAGTCACTGCTTTTTCTTCTCTAGAGAACTCAGCTTAACACAGAGCAATGTAAATATTTGGAATAATATAAGAAGTAAGATAAAGTTCATATGTATGCCATTTTAGATTTAGGTCAATATACTTTCACATTAAATTATATGTGTGATAATGTCTGTATCATATATATTTTAAGTAAAATAGTAAAAAAAATACTAAACAAAAGTAAACTCACAAAAACCCAACTCATTGCCATCCAGTAGCTTACAACTCATGCTCAGCTTGCTGGAGAGGCAGAACTGCCACTCGTGGTTTCCAAGCTTATGACTCTTTATGAGCGTAAAAGCTTTGTCTTTCTCTCATGGAGTGACTGGTGGTTTCTAATTGCGGACCTTGCGGTTAGCAGCCCAACATGCAACGCTCTACACCAACTATGTAGGTCTCATGACCAATTTGTCAAGCTAACACAAATGCACATGCACATGCATTTGTTTTATGTCAGCAAAAAAAGAGGCATACATCAGAATAGTCTAAGCATTTATCTTTATGCCAGGTAAGAGGGTGCACACAAACCTCAATATGAAGCCGCTCATTCATTAAATCCCAATTCAAAAATAAGAGTCATTATAAATAAATAAATCCTTTCTATTTGCTCACCAGGTGCTTATTGAGAATCTTCTATTTGCTAGACCATGTGATTGATATGAGGCCTATAACAGTAAAAAAGATATGATGTTTGTACTGAAACGGTTCTAGACAAAAGGACAAACATTAGAGAAACATAGAACCCCTCGTATAGGAGTCTATGAGAGCATCCAACAACCAAAAAATGATCTTTTGTGGTTTGGGTGTTAAGAAAGGACCAGTGTATAAGAAATTGTTTTGCTCTAGACTTCAGCAATTACTAAGCAGTGGCTTTCTGAAATGTGGGAAAATATGTCTAGAAAGAAGAAACAGCAAGATGGAGTAGGTGGTGTGTATTGGAAGAGTTACAAGTACAGTTATGATTAATGATTGATTATGAAAAAAAATAAACACATAAAACAAGGATAGACTAAAGTGGAAGGCTGAGATGCCTCACAGCAGAGGAAATTCAGTTAAAGAAAGTGTCATTATTTGGAAGCTTCCCATTAATATTTTATATAGCATATTATGAATATGTAACAAATGAAACATTAATATACATATTGCCTATAAGACTCAATTTTTAAAATTAAATGTTTAAGTAAAGGGCTATTAATCACCTGTTTTATTCTATTATATACCAGAAACCTAGCCCCCTTCTAACGAAAAACAATCATGTAATTAAATTTCTTTCAACAATAATTTTATTATCCTTCAAGATGTTCGCATGCAGAATTTCTTTTAAAGTTTTGGAAAGCCTAGCTTAAAACTTTAACAAGTCAAAAATATAAATCATAATGTGGTAAGCAGGGAAGAAATAAATCAAAACCACTTTCACCCCTACTGTCACCCACTGTAAAATGAATTATAGGTAAAAAAGCAACAAAGTATGTGTTGCACCAGTGGGAGATAAAAAAGAAATATGAAGGCAACAGGAGAACTGGCTTTAGGTCTATTTGATAGCAGCTAGTTTTTCTCTACCAATTTTCCCTTTCTTCTCTCTGTCAATCCTGCTGTGCAGCTCCTTTATAATCACAAATAAACACAGAACTAAAAGCAGTCTAACTCAAATGGTAGGAGAAAATAAGGAGTAATGCAATGCATGTGAAGTATTTCTGAATACTATTATTCTCCCCATTATCTCAGTGGCAATGGTTCTCTTATGGGATAATTATAAGTTAGCAGTTCTTCTTTGTGCTCACTGTTTGCTGCTACACACCAACCGCATAGCGTTAAGCAGAGTGCAGTCTCTGCGGAGCAAGAGTGTCAAAAACGGGCACCTGGGGTATGTAATGGGCCCGGGGAGGTAGAACCAGACACATCTCCAGCTCTCCGTTAAGGAAGTGCTGGCGTTTCAACTTAGCACAATAATCACGGGGGAGCCTCGGCACTGTTGGTGCTTATACCCTGGCAAGTCTACAGTGCTCTGCAGTGATACTCAGAACTAACGAGAATAGCATGTATTCCATGTGGCTTTTTTCATGAACCATACTTGCCCAAAGAAGACTCAAGTAGACCCTGTAAATATTTTTCTTGGATTTTTAGTCTGTTACTTGCAAATGTGTGGATGGCCGTGAGTAGACAGACAGCAAATGAAAGCAGAATTATCTTTCAGTAAATTGGACCGACAGGTCTAAGATCAACTATTACATGTGAGGCCAAGGAAAGGTTTTATTTTTAAGTGCATCAGAAAAGTCCGGTGGTGACGAACTCCAGGTAATGGGATTATGCTCACCGCTCCACTGCAGGGCACCTTGAAGACGGTCTAAGATATATGATGCCACTCTTGGGGTTTTGAACAACTGACAGGGATGAGATCCTTGAGCAGGAAAATATAAGGTGAGTTCTAGGGACATCTTAGCTTCTTTGTCTGGCATCGTTTTCAAACCTTGATACACAGAAGTAGAGTCCCAGTAGATGAACATTCTGACTCTTTGGGAAGAGGAAACTAGATCAGTTGTCCCAGTTACTGAGGTATGGGTGACTGATGGGGCAGGCTAACAAACATAAGTGTGGTCGGATGACAGGCCTCTAAAGATAAGCTTCAGAAGTGTTTCCTTGGGTCTTTGGAAAGGTCTTTTTATACCTTCCTGGATGATGGTTCATGAGGGTTAGCACACAAAACAAAAAATGGAAACATTAGCAAGAACTCATTCAGATTGGGCTTTTGCTAAATCCTAGCTCCAATTTGAGAGCACTTATTTCTTACATCCTGGTCTGCTTGATATTTGCCCTCAGGAATGGAGTAGAGAAGATATGGGTGCTATAGCAAAGTGCGGTGAAGAAATTAGATGGTGCCTGGCTGTCAGATAAAATAATGTCTGGGATCTTAAAAGCATGTCTTCAAAAAAGCAGCCATCTAAGTGAGATGTCACCTAAGTCCACATGCAAGAAGTCCACCAACATCAGTTACCGAAGGATTGTAAATCATATAATCTGAACTCTAAGGAGCAAATAGCATCAAAGTCGCTATTACGAGAACGCGGTTTGCAGAAGACTCTGGTTGATGGTAAGAGTCCAAGATACATTTGTGGGAACTACATAGGAACTAAGCCTCCTGTGATTTCCCTCTATCCCATAATAGATGGATGGGTGGAAATCGATTACCAAATAAGAGTGCATTGGGGAGATGACTATAAAACATCAAAATGATGAACCTGACTTGAATAGTTAAAACCTGTCTGTTGATCCGTCTTTGATGCGTATTAGTCCTGATCTGGGTTTCAACATTTTCTGTATTTTTCGTTCGTTTGTTTGGTCACAGTGGGGTTTATTTCAGATGTGTTATGTTGCTAGGGCTCACCCTCTTGAATTTTTGTAATATGTTTTTTCTGATTTTCAGCATATAAAACCCAGGATTGATGAATTTATAGGAACAGCAAGCACAATAAGGGTTTCTAAGGGTACAGAGGGGGTATGGGGGTAAAGGAAACTGATGACAACAAGTTCAGGTAAGAAAATGTTTTGAAACTGACTGTGGTAGCAATTGCATGATACTACTTGATGTGAGTGAATAATGGAATGATATATTTGTGTTAACTACCAATAAAATGATTTTGAAAATAAATGAATCCTTCAGAGGGCTCTGAGCCAAATTGATATCTTAGAAGTTAAACATACTACAAAAAATTGAATTATTAATCAGTGAGGGTATAGAAATCCTGCAGACCTCAAAAATTCAAATGAGACTAAAATATGATCGCACCTTGGAAAAGGGCTATTTTTACTGAGCCCAAAACATAATTTTTTACTGTTTTTTTCTCCATTTTATGTATATAATAGGATTATTTATTTATCTTTCACTGGAGCGCATTGCCTACTAGTTAAATGACAAATTATACAGTTAATTAACATATATGCTTTTATGTATTTTATTAAAAAATAAAATACTTTATTTTCAGTTGATGAAAAAACTTATATATGAACATTAAAGTAATAATTGGAATCAACGACCAAATACTTTCTTAATCCCTTCAACAAAATAATCCTTCAATCCTAATTTTTTAAAATATGATTGAATAGCACACCTTTAAGAGCCCCATGGCAGAATTTAAGCATTTGTTTGCCAAGCAAATCGTTAATTGTTTGAAACCATGAGCCACTTTGAGGATTAAAAAAAAAATTTTTTTAAAGACTATAAACCATGGAAGTCACAAGAGATAACTCTTGTCCTTCCTATCGGGTACATATGGATCCAAATTGATTTGTGGTAATAGGTTTGAGATAAACATCAGTTAAAAAATTTGGCCAATCTATTAATTATAAGAAAAATATCTACATTATACAATAGAAGGCACAAACTATTAACAAAGTAGCACTCCCAATTCCAACATCCAACAAAAAATTAATATGCATGCAAAGAAGCAAGCATTCTGACTCCTAATAAAGAAGAAATGAAGTTGGCAAAAACAAAACCAAAGTGGAATGGCCGCGGCCACCGGTAGCGCGCATCGAATGCGTCCAGCTGCTCCTGCAGGTGCAGCCCGCGGAAAGCAGATCACCGCCAAGAAGCAGTTCAAGGGCATCATTCAAGGCATGGTCGAATCCCCAAGGAGCAGGGAGTCCTGTACTGGCGGGGTGACCTTGCCATGTCATCCGATACTTCACCACCCAGTTGCTCAGCTTTGCTTTCAAAAATAAATACAAGCGGATATTCCTGGGCGGTGTGGACACGAGCACCCAGTTCTGGCGCTGCTTTGCAGGGAAGCTGGCATCGGGCGGTGCCGTGGGGGCCACATCTTTGGGCTTTGTGTGCCCTCTTGACATTGCCCGTACCGGTCTAGCAGCTGATGTGGGCAAAGCCGGCACCCAAGGTGACTGCCTGGTTCAGATCTCCAAGTCTGATGGGCTCGGGACCTGGCCCAGGACTTCAACATGTCCGTGCAGGGGATGAACATCTACTTCAGAATTCATAGCATTGCAGAGGGATGCTTCTGGATCCCAAGAACACCATATCTTCGTCAGCTGGATGATCGCACTGTCCATCCCCGCCGTGGCTGGATGACTTCCTACCCATTTGACATCGTTCCTAGTCCACTGAGGATGCAGTTGGGGCGCAAAAGAACCCCTGTGGTGCACACCGGCGGCTGAACTGCTGTAACAAGGTCTCTCAGATGAGGGAGCAAAGCATTGGTCAAGGTTGGTGCCTTTGTGCTGGTTTGGGACTATGAAATTAAGAAGCACACACATGTTATTTCCTAGTGGGTTGCCCCTGTGAATGGGCATGTCGTATTATATAACATCTCAAGCATTCTTGGCAGACGGTTGGATGTCTAGATCAATGGCAACTACCTACGGGTTGAGAATGGAATCTGTAGTATTCATCTGACCAGTTTTCTCTTAAAGCCATTTCCATGATGATCACGATGATGATGATGCGATTCAATTCTGTTTTTTATTTCAGTCACTCCTAATAGATAAACAAATTAGAAGAAATAAAAAATACCTGAAACACAGAAAAAAAACCAAAATTGACTAAAATGTTAACATAGATAATATAAAAATTTCCATTATTTTACTATACATACACGTATATATATATATATATATATATATAAATGATGAGTGAAGATAAAGGGAATTTTTAGTAGTAAAATTTGAAAAAAATTAAAAACACAAAATTCTAAAACTATAAAGCAATAATATACTTATGTAATTAAAAAAACACTGCATGGATTTAATAGAATTGTAAAAGACATTGTAAAACAACTGGGAGCAGTACCAATAGAAACTATCCAAAGCAAAGTGCTGAGAAAAGTAAAGAAACATCTCAGGGAATTTTGTCAAGTATTCTCCCAAATTTGTGATCGGAGTCCCAGAAACAGATACAAGGAAGAGATTGAGACAGAACATTACTTGAAGGTTTGATTAACAACTCCCACCACCAAATTAAAAAAATGTATACTCAACATCCAAAGCAGAATTACAAAAATAAAGAACAGTTATATTACAGGAAAATTTCTGAAAATTAAAATTAAAGAGAAAATCTTGAGGCACTTTCAGAAAAAAAATGCATTAGAAGAACAATGATAAATTATTTTTCATCAAAAGCTATATCCAGAAGACAATGAAGCATTAATTGTAAAATACTAGAACTAAAAAAAACAATTTAGAGTGTTAAATAAACCTTTAAACATGTACAGAAATCAGATGATGCTTGGCTATTTGAAAAAATGACATTTGGGGTCTTAAAGGCTTGTCTCAAAACAAGCCGACTTCTAATTGAAGAGTCAGCTAAATCTACAGGAAAGGAGCACATGAGCCTGTGTGATCCAAGGAGGAAATTGTATCGCAGCCTAAATTCTAAATGCCTGGTTTATGCAACATTATGTTAATGATAGTGGCAGCTGAAAATCAATTTATAATATCCTTAAGTGGATTGAGTATCCAGTGAACCCCATTGACCATTGTCCAGGATTTTGAATATCCTTAATCCCTGACATGGAGCATGGAAAAATGGATTTTAGCAACTTTAATCAGGCTGGAATGTACCACTTTGCATTAGATCTCCCTTTTGACACATTTTCAATATATTCTATTTGAAAAAAATATTTTCTGCTGTCTTTTGGGTTGAGGTTTTCTTCTGTTTTATTAAATCACTGATACTAGGCCCTTCCTTGTTTTTGTCTGTGTTTTGTGTGTCTTTCTGTACAGTGAAGTCAGGATGGGTGGATCTGTAAAGACAGCAATGATGAACTGGAGGCAAAAGAGAATCAACAGCCATGAGAACAAGAAGGAAGAAAATGTTCCAAAGTTGAATATAGTGATGATTGCCAACCCTTCTTAAAATAGTTGAACTATTTAATTGCGTGTTAATAATTATTGTTAATTATACTCAATAAATTATTTTTAAAACTATACCTGGAACATAGAGTGTTAGAATGTCTCACTAGCACAACTGCGTTAAGCAAAATAAAGAAATATCTCATACTTGATAAAGTAGATGGTCAGCAGATAAGAAGGCTGATAAAGACTGTGCAATGTTTCCGTCTGGTACGGATTATGTAGCTATGAGTAGGATCCAACTTAATGGTAAATAATAGCAACACCAACTGCATTTCATTATACAGATAACTACATATTTAATTTCTATGGAGGAAGAAGAGATAAAAATTAAACCACTAAGTTAAAAATTGTAAAAGCAGCATGTGGTTAACATTACCCTAACACTAAAATGATGTATTCTTCTGGTAGTGTATGAGATATTCAGTATTTTTCGCCAACATCATAAGTCGAATGCACCAGTTCTTCTCCTACCTTCCTTATTCATTGTCAACTTTTCAGATGCATATGAGACAATTAAAGACACCAGGCTTAAGTTAGTCATAATTTCATCCTTAACACTCTGTTCTTTAATACTTTGAAGAGCGGGGAAAACGATGTCTGTGAGTTATGGTGTTGGTGAAGAATATTGAAAGTGCCATGAACTTAAAGAACAGACAAATCTGTCTTGGAAAAAGTACTTCCAGAAAGTTCTTTAGAAGCCAGGACGGCAAGATTTGTCACATGTACTTTGAACATGTCATCAGAAAGTGTCAGTCCTTGGGGGAAAAATACCATGCATGGTGAAATCGTGTCAGCAAAATGGATATTAAAATGGAAGGTCCTCCATCACAGTAACTGGCACAGGGGATCTAAGAACAGGTTCTACCACTGGGACAATGGTGAGGATGAGAGAGGCCTAGGTGATGCTTCTTCCTGTTGTTCACAAGGTCGCTGTGAGCCACCACTGACTGGAAAGAACCTAATAGTAAAAACGAGGAGAGGGTCTAATGTATCCTTTCTGGGGTTGAAAGGGTGAAGGTATCAAGTTTTGCTTTAGTAAAATTTAACCTTTATTTAATTCAGAATTAATTACTTAGCAAGATGGTCCATAAATGTACATAATTTTCATTGTATAGAAGTTACTATGATTATGAAAATATTTTATTTTTGGACTGTTAAAAATAGTAATCACTAGCCAATAGTCATGAAAATGAGGAAATATAATTCTACCTTACAAATCTGGCTAGACCAAAGGATGTACACTGGTACAGATAGGAACTGGAAACAGGGAATCCAGGATGGATGATCCCTTCAGAACCAGTAAGGAGAGTGGCGATACTAGGAGGGAGGAGGGAAGGTGGGGTAGAAAGGGGGAACCGATTATAAGGATCTACATATAGCCTCCTCCCTGGGAGACAGACAACAGAAAAGTGGGTGAAGGGAGACGTCTGACAGTGTAAGACATGACAAAATAATACTTTATAAATTATCAAGGGTTCATGAGAGAGAGGGGAGTGGGGACGGAAGAGGAAAAGATTAGGAGCTCATACCAAGGGCTTATGTGGAAAGCATATATTTTGAGAATGATGAGGGCAATGAATGTACAAATGTGCTTGACACAATGGATGGATGTATGGATTGCGATGAGTTGTATGAGCCCCCAATAAAGTGATTGGAAAGAAAGAAAGAAAGAAAGAAAGAAAGAAAGAAAGAAAGAAAGAAAGAAAGCAAGCTAGTAGGAGGAAAGCACTGGCAGGTTTCAGGTAAAAAAGAAAAAATTTAGTTTTATAAATGCATCAAATAAAATAAATGTTTAAATGAAAAATTGAAAATGAGGATATATAATCTTCATACCATTTTAATTTAATTATACTTTGTCTGATGGACACAGTGTTGTAGCTCTAGTAAAATATAAATACAAAATTTGAATATTAACAAATTTTTATCATTAAAAATAGAATATATATACATATATATAAAGTCTGACTATTGATTTGAGATCTTGTGGTAAGATATCACAGGGAAGGTGAGATATTATTTTAATTATAGAGAAGCACAAGAGAATTTAGGGTTTTAAAATATATGTTCATCAAAGTCTTTATGACAGTAAATGTAAAAGCAAATTTACATTTGAAAAATACACTAAAACAGCGAATGAGGACTAGATTGAAGCTAGAAAACTGAAGATTAATATGTCTGATATATTAGGAGGGTCAGAACCGTGAAAGAGAGAAGAACATAATATATTCAATAGGTATATGGACTTGGAATAGCTTCAGACTCGGGAATAGATTGAATGTAAATTATCAGGGAGAGTATATTATAAAGAACGACCGTCACCACCACCCCCCCCCTGCCAAATTTGGGTCAGAGGAAGAGGAGTTCAGTTTTAGAATATTGAATTTGAAATTAATCTGAATTTCAAAAGAGAGATCTGGATGGCTTGACCTGCCCCAAACACTGGAAATGATGTGTCTGCCTTCCCGGGACTCTTCTCTCTGACTCTTCAATTCATGATGACACAGGTGTGGATCTGATGACTGTTAATTGTACCCTCCAGCCCTGATAGCTCCACTATCTCTAACTTACAGGTTGTTCTCTACTTAATATCATAATTGGCCTAATATGTACACCATCTTTAACACAAAACACAATTCTTTTAAACTTAATCATTTATTGGGCTCATACAACTCATCACAATCCATATATGCATCCATTGTGTCAAGCACGTTTGTACATTCATTGCCATCATCATTCTCAAAACACATGCTTTCTACTTGAGTCCTTGGTATCAGCTCCTCATTTCTTCCCTCCCTTCCTGCCCCTTCCTCCCTCATGAACCCTTGATAATTTATAAATTATTATTATTTTGTCATATCTTACACTGTCTGATGCCTCCCATTCACCCACTTTTCTATTTTCCATCTCCCAGGGAGGAGGCTATTTGTAGATCCTTGTAATTGGTTCCCTGTTTCAACCCCACCCTCCCTCCAACGTCCCGGTACGGGCACTCACACCACTGGTCCTGAAAGGATCATCTTCCCTGGATTCCCTGCATTTTCAGTTCCTATCTGTATCAGTGTACATCCTCTGGTCTAGCTAGATTTATAAGGTAGAATTGGGATCGTGATAGTGTGTGTGTGGCGGGGGGGGGGGGGGCGGGAGAGGGAGAAAGCATTTAGGAGCTAGAGGAATATTGTATATTTCATTGTTGCTATACTTCACCCTGACTGGCTTTTCTCCTCCACATGACCCTTCTGTAAGGGGATGTCCTGTTGCCTACAGATGGCCCTTGGGTCCCCAATCTGCACTCCCCCTCATTCACAATGACATGATTTTTGTTCTCTGATGCCTGATACCTGATCCTTTCAATGCCTCGTGATCACACAGACTTGTGTGCTTTTTCCATGTGGGCTTTATTGCTTCTGAGCTAGATGGCCACTTATTAACCTTCAAGTCTTTAAGAACCCAGACACTATATATTTTGATAACCGGGCACCATCAGTTTTCTTCACAACATTTGCTTATGGACCTATTTGTCTTCAGCGATCATATCGGGAAGGTGAGCACACAATGATATGATATTTTGTTCTTTGATGCCTGATAACTGATCCCTTCGAAACCTCATGATCACACAGTCTGGTGTGCCTCTTCCATGTGGGCTTTGTTGCTTCTAAACTAGATGGCCGCTTGTTTACCTGCAAGTATTTAAGACACTAAATACTATATCTTTTGATAGCCAGGCACCATAAGTTTTCTTCATCACATTTGCTTATGCACCTGCTTTGCCTTCAGTGATTGTGTTGGGAAGGTGAACTTCATAGAAGGCTAGATTAATAGAAAAAAAGTATTCTTGCATTGAGGGAGTACTTGAGTGGAGGCCCAATGTTCATCTGCTACCTTAATACTAAGCCTATAAATATATGCACATAGATCTATTCCCCAATCTCTAAATCCCTTTCATATTAACAGTTGTCAATTTGTCATCAGGACAATTTTTTTAAAAGTTAACTAGACTTAATACTGAAAGTAACTTGAGAAAGAAATATTCTGCTCTTTCAGAACTCAAGATATAGAGACAACATGAAAATAACATTTGTCTGACCTATCAATGGGGGCACATTTTATAACATTACATTAGAGAAACAATAGATATAAGTATAAGCAACTATATAATACTTTATTAAATGTATGGTATTCACTTGTCTTCTAATATTTCAGACACATTTACCATTTAAACTCTAAAGTAATAACACACACAACAGATGGCTACCAAAAGAAGCAAACACCGTCTACCTGGTTGTCTGGAGCTAAGGTTACCAGCCTGTAGCGGAGGCCAAGAAACGGTCAGAAACCACAGCTCCTGAAGCATACTCAAGCAGGCCTGTCTCCAGGCTTCTTGTTATTAGAGAAAAATATACAGTGCTTTCTCTTTAATCTGTTAGTAGAAGTTCAGAGACTTGCAGCTAGACACAAGCTTAACTAACACCCAGCTTGAAATAATTTAGCAAGATATAATAGAATTTCTTAACTATCAGCATAAGAGCTGACAGTAGAGGTATGGGGCCTAATGGGAAACCCAATCATGAAATCATCTTTGCACTAGGTAAGTCTGCCAGCAGATAAAGAGTTCTGAATTGATCAGAGGAGCATTCACATCGTCCATGGTGAGGAGAAAGCAGGAGTCAAAGAGGGGCAACCTGGGAAGGCTCTGCTTCTCTCAGCACTGCGAGAAAATGTATTCATTTATCTGACCTGAGACAAAGTAGACTCGGGGAAGGACAAGAACTGTCACACCGTGGACTCAGGGTTGGAGAGCAGAAACGCACTAAATCTTTCATGGCCCCGGAGAGTGCGTGGATGGAATGCAAGCCAGGCACATTCGGGAGTCTGGGGGGCATCTATAGAGGAGAGGACCATCAGATATGTAAAATTAAATGCTATTCGTGTGAGGTGCACATGAGTATAAAAATGATAATATTGGCCTGGGCTCTGTTTAGGTCATCTAACTTTAAGTCATCCATGATAAAGAGACCATCTTGTCAGTTTGAGTAGTGATCAATAGTCTAATGAAGAAGCTTCTTGCTTTGGATTTTTGTTTCTGTGCTTGGTATGCAGTGTTATGGAGGAGTGGAAATTGCCACGTAAATAATTTGACACAGTTTTCAGTAATTGAGAAACTACACATCCTTGCCTGCCTTGAAGCTTCCTCATAATACACGTTCCCTTCTACTTTCCATGATTCACTTAGTGCTCACCATCTAGCACAGAGAGATTTCTGTTTATTCTATCTCGAAATCATTTTAAATGGGCCCTGAGGGTGTGGTAGGAAATGTGGCTATGATTGTGAACAGCGTCCATACTATCTCAGCCCTCACAGAGCGTCCTCTTACCTTTATATTTGGTTAACAAATGTTTTTATCTTGTCTGCAGAAAACAATAACAAAAAACTGGATGACTCCCTAACTGTTCAATCCAGTGGTTCTGAAGATGGAACGATACCAGGCAATGTTTTGTTCTCTTGTTCCATAAGTCAGCGTTGATTCAATGGAAACTAACAGCATAACTATAGTCGGTCCAGCTTAGCAGGAAAGCACATAAAAAATCAGAGCTCTTATCTCTCTCTTTTCAATATTGGTTTCACAAAAACTAAAATTAGGATGTAATACATGAAAAGTAACTTACACTCCATTGTCTTTCACAGAAAATAAAAGAAGTGGTGACACTATGGCATAGCGAGTGTTACCGGGGCATAGCGTGGACCATCCTGGAGTTTATGAATAAAGAACCTAGCCTAAGGCTTGGGCTCAAAAGAGATGCATGGAGAAAATACCATGTAAGTGGAGACAAGGAGCATGCATGGAAATCAGTGACACAACAGGAGGTTGAAAGCAATTTTCCCAGTGCAGGAATCTGCACATTGAAAGGCTTGTTGGTCAGAGAAAACATGGCACATTCAGAAAGCATGACGATGCAGAGAACGGGGATTATGCTAAGCTTGCCTCAGTTTAAAAACAAAACAAAACTGTATCCGAATAGAAAGGAAAGAATAAAAACTATTCTCCAATGTCACAGGGCGTTGTGACCAAACATAATATGACTTGCAATGACACAGAGAAGCCCCACAGAAAGCTGCATTCATACAAGAAACATTCTGTGGTGGCTGACCTGTTCCCAAATCTTTCTGGCTCTTAGAGCTGCAGTGATTGGCAAGCAGAGCTTGCTCTACTTCCATGGCGCTCCCCTCCCAGTAGCAAGCTGTGGAAAACTGAAGGAAGAGCAACCCAAGTACAAGCATGCAAAGTCCATATGGAAGAAATTCTCTTGGCATCTATGTGCGGTATGAAGTAGACCGAGAGATCAAGTGGCCTAATCTCTACACTCATGACCACAGGCCTTGGCAGACCCACGCTAATGTTACAGGAAATCCTCTACACTCTAGAGGATCGAGATAAAGCTGATGCTACACATGCTCCAGAAAGAGTTTTCTCCACAACTTCCCTCCATCCACATGCTCACCCAAAGCTGGCCCCTTGATACTCCGCTAAAAGATGCCTATCTTTAAGAGCAGTCAGGTTCCCTTTGTCCCCATTCCACTAGAAGTCAACCACTCCTTTGTCTCTCAGATGCCCAATACTTATCCTGAGGTGTTCTCCCAAGAAATTCAGGATATCTCAGCGTCACTCTTTGCCCAGTCTGCTGTGGGTGTGTCTGATGGAGGATTGCCTTTCCCCTTACTAGATAAGCTCCCTGTTAAATAAGCTCACTCCCTGATCCTGATGTCGAAGAGGATGCGCTGTTTCCATCTTTTCCATATTTTGTGTTTCTCTTCATCACACGTACCACTCCTAAGGACCCGTTCAACTGTAGGGCTGGATCCCACAGCAAGCAATCAAAAACAAACATTAAAGTTTTATTCCCAGATATACAAACCCAAGTGAGCAACCAAACACCCTGAAAGAATCACCAGTGCTAAGCCAGGGACTCCAGTAATTGATACTTCTATCAAGAAATGGATAGTTGCTAGGACTCGATGTGAGTGAAGCACTCTCTGAATTGCTCATATTTAAGTTGAAAACTAAATGACAAGAAGGTTTCAGCCGTGCTAATATCAGAAGGAAGAGCAACCCCAATAAAAGGGGCAAGGATGCAAAGCCCAAATAGAAGAAATGCTCTTGGCATCGTGATGGTGGGGGAGGAGGAAGTGTAATTCTTGATGGCAACCACTTCTACATGTTCCAAACTGTAGACCACATCTTTTATCAGAAAACTAAAAGTCTGTGAGCCATGTTTGATTCCTTCCCTTTCTGAACTTCCTGCACTCAATCTGTTAATAAGCCATTTGGGTATTGTGCAACAATGGATTCAGTATCAATTTCCATTTCTCTATCCTCACGGATATTCTTACTTCCAAATCAGTTATTCATTGAATTAATGGAGTAGCCTCCTAACTGGAACTCCAGCTTTAGCTTGTCCCTATATTTATATAGAGAAGGCCAGCATCATGCTGTCAAACAAATGGAATCATGGCTCCTATTTACCAAAGTTTGCTAGAGTTTCTCATTACATAGTCAGAATAAATTTCAATGACCATATATGTCATTGCCTGCCACCCTCCCGCACCATTTATTTGTCAATTTTGCATTGGCTATGGCCGTGATATTGCGAGCTATATCACCAGTATTTTAAGGACCATCAAGATCACACAAGGTAAATGGATTTCACGGTGGCTTCCAGACTAAGACCTTCCTTCTCTAGAGTATTGAAAATTAGCATGTTATTTTGAGGACTAAGGCAGATCTGATGCAAGTCATGGTATTTTCAATTGCCTCATGTGCATGGGAAAGTTGGAAATTCAAAAAAGAAAACCGATTAAGAATCAACAGAAAAGGGGTGAAAGGAGACATTGGACAGTGTAAGATATGACAAAATAATAATTTATAAATTACCCAGGGTTCTTGAGCGAAGGGGGAGTGAGGAGGGAGGGGATAAAATGGGGAGCTGAAACGAAGGGTTCAAGTAGAAAGCAAATGTTTTGAGAACGATGATGGCAACAAATGTACCAATGTGCTCGACATAATGGATGTATGTATGGATTGTGACAAGAGCTGTATGAGTCCCCAATAAAATGTTTTTTTAAAGGAATCAATGTATTTGAATTGCGGCGCTGGGGAATAATCTTTAAACTTCTCTGGACTGCTAAAAGGACAAACCAATCTCTTGGAAGAAGTATGACCAGGTTACTACTTAGAGGCAAGCATGGAGACACATACTGTGGACAAGTTGTCAGGAGAGATCAGTCCCTAGAGAAGGACATCGTGTTTGGTGGAGGAACAGTGAAAAAGAGAAAGACCTTTAAGGAGATGGATTGCCAGTGTGGCCTCGACCTTGGGCTCAAGAATTGGGACAATTGTGAGAATGGGGCAGGATTGGGTACTATTCCATTCCATTTTGCATTAGGTTGCTATGGGTTTGAACCTGCTTGATTGTATCTAGCAAAAATAACATCTCAAGGTGAAGCAGTTGAAGAAAAATGTCAAGCTCAGATTTGCAGCATGGTAGAATTATATGGACAAAATATTTAATTATTCAAGGAACATCAAAAAAAGATGGGAAAAATTACAAAGTCACTGTGCCAAAATGAACTGGTATGGATTCAATCATTTCATAACTGCATATGAAAAAGCAAGAACCAGTGATACTGAAGGAATAAGTTCAAGCTATACTGCAGAAGTTATCAAATAACAAAGCTCTAGGAAGATATAGACTACCAACTGAAATGTTTTAACAAGTTTATGAGCACTGAACGCACTCACTTGTCTATTTGCCAAGAAATTTAGAAGACAGCTGTCTGGCCAACCAATTTGGAAGAGATACATATTTGTGCCTGTTCCAAAGAAAGCTGGCCCAATGGATGTGAAAATAATTTAACAATATCATTCATATCATATGTAAGTAATTTTTTTCCTGAAAGTACTTCAACAATGGGTGCTATAGTGCATTGACAGGGGACTGCCAGAAATTCAGTCTGGAATGAGAAGAGAATGTGGCAAGAGGAATATCATTGTTGATACCATATGGATCCTGACTGAATGCAGAGAATAACACAAGGATGTTTACTTGTGTTTTATTGATTAAACAAAGACATTCAACTGTATGCATCATGGCAATGGATACCATTGAGAAGAACAGGCATTCCAGAGCATGTAGTTGCGCTCATGTGAAATCTGCACATGGGCCAAAAATCAATTGTATGAACAAAACAAAGAAATGCCATCGTATTTAAAATCTGTAAAGGTGTTGGTCAGGGTTGTGTCATTACCCCATGCTTACTCAATCTGTGTAACTGAGCACATAATCAGAGATGCTGACTATAAAGAAGTGCACAGTATGAAGCTTGAAAGAAGGCTTCTTAACACCTGGGATATGAACTTGACACACTCTAGCTTGCTGAAAGCAAAAAAGAGTTGAAGCACTTGCTGTGGAAGATCAAGAACTGCATCCTTCAGTGTGGATTGCAATATGTAGGAAAGCACAATCCTTACAACCTAGACCAACAGACAACTTCACGGTAAATAGAGAAAAAGCTGGCTTCCTCAAGGCTTTCATTCATTTGCTTGAATCGACAATCAAAGCGCAGTGAAGCAGCAGTCAAAAGAAATCAAATGACATCGCATTGGTCAAATCTGCTGCACAAGACCTCTTGAACACATTGTAAATAGAAGATACGACTGTAAAGGCTAAGGTTCATCTGACCCCTGGTATTTTCAATCACCTAGTAATCATGTGAAGGTCAGGAAGTGAATAAAAAAGACCCAAGAAATTTGATATGTTTGAATTATAGTATTTTCTAAAAATATTGAAATTGCTATGCACTGTCAGAGAAACAAATCTCTCGTGAAAAAAGTATGGGCAGAATGCTCTTTAGAAGCCAGGATGAAGAAATTCTGGCTCTTGTGCTTTGCACAAGTTGTCAGGAGAGACCAACTCCAAGAAAATGATATTAGGCTAGGTAAATTAGAAGGCCAGCAAAAAATAAAAATTAAAAAAGTAGACAGTCAAGAATGAAGATTGACACAATCTCTACAACAAGAGATTTAAAGATCATACTGTGAGGGTGGCACAGGACCAGACAGTGTTTTGTTTTGTTTCATTCTACTGTGTGCAAAGGATGGCTATGATTGTGACTGACTCAATGCCACCTAAACATGACCCTTCCCCCTTTCAGGCACAGGTTTCCGCATCTTTATCTCTGATCCTCAAAGGTCATTCTTGCCTTTAGGCCTCTATACCTGTTGAGTCCTTCACCTGAAATATTCCCCCCCCCCATTTGTATCCTGACCAGGAACTAATTATTTTGAAGCCTTATCATTGACTATCCGTTCCTCAGCATCTTCTTTTCTGAGAGCGTGACTAGTCTACCCTAGTCACTGAAAAGCAACAGTGCTTTGGGTTTTCTTGTTTTGTTTTTATTTACTTCAAAAAACTCATAATATGAACGCATCTACTAGTTTGCTCAATAATTACGCTTTTTTAATACCAGCATGTAATAGCTGTAAGAGAAAGCACTTGCCCCTCTTGTTTATCATTATTTTCAGAAGGCAGATTAGTCACAATATCTAATGAACATGTAATGAATATTCATTGAATGAAACAATGAGCTCACTATAAAAAATGAAAAGGGAAGATTAATGGGCAGTAACAGGAATGTGTTTCAATATTTAATTATAGGCTAGAATAAAGTGGAAAGACAATCAAAAGAAGGTAAAATAAATATATTCTATCTTTATACCTGGGTTTTACATAGAGAATGAGATAAAGGAAAGCATTTAATAAAATAATTATTATTGATGCTAGCTGTTGTCCAGTTAGTTCCAATCCTGTGTGTGACAGGATGAAACACTGACTGATCCTTTGTCAATCTCATTTGTTCCTATGGTTGATCCTAGTGTTCCAGCCACTGTTGATCCATGAGACTATTCATTTTTTTTTTGGCTGACCTACTTTACAAAGAAGGATAAAGATTTCCAAAAACTAATCCCTTCTGATAACATGTCCAAAGTTGTATGTGTGTGTGTGTGCTTAAATATTTCAATTTTTATTCCAACAATTCCTGGATCATTGCTTTCTTTTGATACTTACTTATTACTATACTTGGCTGTACTTATACACCAAGAATCTGCCTCTTTTCACCAGGAACAAACTTGTCAGTTACGCTTATCAGAACTACGCTTCTCTATATCTCTCAGCTTCTATTTTCCACATTTCTCTTCTGATATCAGTTAATTACGTAGTGGTAAATAATCAAATGCTTATTTTCTTGCCACAATATGAATTAATAGAATTAATTTAGCTTCTCGAGGGCAGTAATATTTTTCTTGTTTTCCTTGAGAGATATTCTAGTAATCTCCTCTATAAACTGTAAACACTGCTATAGAGCAGGATTGAGGAACCAAGGAGAAGAGATTCATATAAAGGAAGAAGTAGCAACATGCATTTGGAAACGTCTAGAAGGAGGTTGGGTAGTAATCAGTAGATGAGGGCTAATTTTTAATCACATCATCCCTTGACACAAGTGGTTCCATTTGCGTTTACCACTAAGCTGGTTAGTTGGTGGATGGAAGGCTCCCAGTGGTGCTGTGAGAGAGAGAATTGGTGGTCAGCTTCTGTACAGGTCACAGCCAAGAAAGCCATTTAAGCAGTTCTACCCCGACACAAGGTGGGGTCGCATGAATTGAAATTGACTTGAAGAAATATCAGCAGCTACTCTGTCAGAAGTTTAAATGTTAACAGCATATCTTTACCAAATTCTATTATGTATGTGTTAATTTTCCTGTTGCTTAATGAGAAACCTGATGCTCAGAATCCTTAGATTAATTGTTCTTGCTTAATCAACTAATAAATAGGAATTAGATTCAGATATGCCTTATACTTTCTTGTTTCTGACCTTACTATTTGGAGTGAGGAGAATAAGAGGAATTGATGCTTATTTAAGAAAAGTAAAAGTTTTCTTCCAGAGACTCAAGGGAAAGAATGGAAAAATGTTTTATGAGCAGGACTACAAGTGGGTTCAGAAGGCTTATGGATAAATGAAATTCCAAGATATTATATTTCTCTGTGGATTGTGGTGGGTCTAGTGACATGGAAAATAGGAAAGTTTTACAATACTTCCTGAAGGCAAATGGGTAAATAATCTGAATGAATATAAATGAAGGGATTGTTGGTCAACATTGTAGAGCATTTTCCCTTAAAAAGTTCAATTGTCGCATACATTTTTAAGTGCTTCTGGGATATATGTGGGTGATTATTCTGTTATTCCATCTTATTTGGTTGTCTCTGTACTTGAACAGTCAGTCCAAAGAGAGTTATCTAATGTTATAAAGTTCAAGTCTTACCTAAAAATTGTGTAAATTAAATTAAAAATATATGTACTTTAGATTCATCTGGTAAGAAAATTATGTAGATTTCCCTAGATAATTACACAAATTTATACAATTTTATAATACAAATATAGAATCAAAATATTAAAGTATTTTCTAAATTTGAATTTTGTAATGCAAATATATAATCAAAATATTAAAGTATTTTCTAAATTTGAATTTTATAACTAGTGTATACATTTTTTTTACATTTTATTAGGGGCTCATACAACTCTTATCACAATCCATACATATACATATACATACATCAATTGTATAAAGCACATCCGTACATTCTTTGCCCTAATCATTTTCTTTTTTTTTTTTTAAATCTTTTTATTGGGACTCATAAGACTCTTATCACAATCTGTGCATACATCAAATGAGCAAAGCACCCTTATACATTCGTTGCACTCGTCACTCTCATAATTCACCTTCCACTTGGGTTCCTGGAATCAGCTCGGTTTCCCTTTTTTTTCCCCCATCCCCCTCCCTCCCCGATCCCACCCCTGGTCCCTTGATAGTTTATAAATAATTATTATATCTTATCTTACACTCCCCGGCGTCTCCCCTCACCCGCCTCCCCCTTGACAATCTCCCAGAGAGGAGGTTACACATAGATCTCCGAGATCGGTTCTCCCTTTCTACATGCCCTTCCCTCCTGGTGTCGCCTCTCCCACTGCTGGTGTTGAAGGGTTCGTCTGTCCTAGATTCCCTGTGCCTCCAGATCCCCACTGCACCGCTGTACATCCTCTGGTACAACCAGGTCCGCAAGGCAAGGTAGGATTGGGGTCATGATGATTGGGAGGAAGCGTTCAGGAACTAGAGGAAGGTTTTGAGTTTCATTGTTGTTACACTGAACCCTGTGTGGCCTATCTCCTCACTACCCCTCTGGAAGGGGTGTTCAGCTCTCTACAGGTGGGCATTGGGTCCCCATCATGCACTCCCCCTCTTTCACGGTGATGTGATTCTCACCACCACCCCACCTTTGATGTTGGAGACCTGGTCTCCTCTGTCCTTCATGGTCACCTATGTTGGTGTGCTGCTTCCGTGTGGGCTCGGTTGCTTCTGGGCTAGATGGCCGCTTGTTTGCTTTCAAGCCTTTAAGTCCCCAGACGCTATAACTCTCAGTAGCCGGGCACCATCCGCCTTCTTCACCACACTTGCTTATGCACACTTTCGTCTTCAGCCATTATGTGAGGAAGGTGATCACACAATGATTGTTTTTGTTCCTTTGTATCTGCTACATGGTCCATTCAACACCTTGTGTTCGCTTAGGCCGTGTGCTTCTTCTCTGTGGGCTTTGTTGCTTCTGAGCTAGATGGCCGCTTATTTGCCTTCAAGCCTTTAAGACCCCAGACGCTATATCTTTTTTTGATAGCCGGGCACCATCAGCTTTCTTCACCACATTTGCTTACACACACGGGAAGATGGGTATCCTGCAATGGCTGCTTAGCAGGGCGAGGTGCTATTGTATTGGGGGATTATGCATGAGGAGGTCCAATGTCCATCTGCTACCCTACTACTGAACCTACAAATATATGCATATAAATCTATTGCCCCCATAAACATAAATATATTTACATATGTACATGTCTGTATTTAGGCTTCTCTGTATGCACTTTGCCTCCTACTCCTTTCCTCTATTTCCTTTCGCTTTCCTCCCGACCCATTACCATGTTTGGCCTTCATTCTGGATTCAGTAGTTCCTCTCAGTTACCTTGCTCTTGGTCACTCCCTTCCAGTCCTCCCCTCCCCTACCTCCTCTGGTTTAGAACCATTCGCTGTTCCCTTGTTTCTGTGTTGGGCGACACCTCCTCCCTTCCCCTACCTCCCACGCTCTCATGTCTCTCCAGGACCGTTGGTCCTGTTGTTTTCTTCTCTCATTATTTGTCCAGCCTATCTTGTCTAGGTGGACTTGCTGACATAGTAATATGTGCATACAAATGGATATGACTTTGACTGCACCCAAGTGCCTGTGCCTGTTATAGAAAATAACAGTCAAAGTAAGCTTTCAAGCTGTGAGATATTCTACATGTAGTTATATATTTTATTATATTTCTAAGAGGCAAACCCCCCTCACACTACATACATATTAATATATGTATATATATTTTATCTCCCATACCATTTCTTATAACTTTTAATAGGCAGATTGGAGCTTATTATCTATTTTAGAAATTATTTAAATGCTATATATTGTTTTATTACATGTGCTAGATATTATTTGCATTACCTATATAAAACAGTAGTAATCTGCTCCATTTGAAAATTAATTATTACTGCTTCAAAATTGCCTTGGAGAAGGGAATAAACAATTGGATTCAGCCTTATTTGCTTCAAGCAGTCATCAACAGAAAGGGCCCGGAGAATGCGCTTCACTCACTCCTCTCTCATGTCTGCAGGACACAGAATCTTGGAGCCCACTACACTGCCACGCTAGGGATAAAAATCAACCAAAAAAAGCAACTCCCTGTTCAGTTATTATTTAAAAGGAAACATATTTCTGATGATCCACATGTTTTCATGGGAAAACATTATGAATTTTTTTGTTTTGTTTTTAAGTTGAAAGCAGACTTTCTAAAGATTTTCATAAGTTTTATTACTAGATCATATCATCTCCAACGCCTGTCATTAGAGTAATATTTAATACAATAGAACATTTATTCCTGATGAGCTTATTTTTGTTTTTGTGCAACATGATAGCCTACTGATATAATTTTTTCATCTTAATTGCTTTTCCTACCTGGATCACATCTTGAACTTCTTCATCCTCTACACTGGAACAGCCAAGCTCTGTACTGACACCAGGTGTCAGTAATCAATTGCAACTATGGTTGGTGAGACAATGATTTCCTGTCTCATGGAACAATCATACAGTTACACAACCTAATAACAACAATCTGTTCTTGGTGTCTTATCTTTTAGGCCTGTCCTTAGGCTTTTGGGGTCATTGATTCAGAAAATTGCATTGGTTAGAACAATAGTACTAGTTCCTTTGATAAGCGATTAAGTTAAATTAATTTATTAACTTTTCATCTTGGCTCTAATATTAGAATAACCCAGACTCACAAATTACAGACTCAGACAAAAATAGCGAGAAACATTTGGGAAACAATTAGTTATTAAAGCACTTCCAAGGGACGATGTCTATAGACCCAGGGGGTCTAGTGGAATCTGCTAATAAGACCAGTGTTCAAACATGTAAGGTTTAAAGGTGTGAAAACCCAAAGGAGCAGTTCTTCTCTGTCCTATAGGGTCGCTAGGAGGTAGAATTGAATAGATGGCAGTGGGTTTTCCTTTCTGGTCTTCGAGTCTGTGTAATATATTGAGAGACTACAAGTGGGATAGTGCCGAGCCAGCACCTAGCTTGAAAAGAGGTTTGGGAGCAATTTATAGTCAAAAATATAAGATTCAACAACTATTTTAGAGATCTAAATTTTTCTTCTTCAAATTTTGCAGTCAACATTTCAGAACACATTTAAATATATAGAAGTCGACAGATAACTCACATTAAGGTTGACTCGAAGCTTCTTTATAAAAATATTTCTAACTTTTAATAGTCTCTATGCACAAGTGGAGAAGTTGTGTCCTCTTATAACAAGACTGGGACCTTTTAATGTTAATAAATTAACATTAAATTTCAAAATTATCAGTTTGAAATCTGACAGATATTTTGGTTTCAGAATATTGGAATGTCTGTTTATTGTGACAAACTCACTACCAGTAAGTTGATTTTGACTCATAGTAAGCCTGCAAGACAGAGTGAATCTTTTCCTGTGACTTCAAGGGGGCTGTACATATTTCTAGGAGTAGAAATGTTATTATTTGGCTTGTGTTCATGAGTTGAGCACATAATCCACTAGGCCATCAGAGCTCGTATTGTATAGTACTCTTATTTCTGGTTCTGTTTTAAGATAACAATTTGCACCTGCCTGGTATTCAATTCATAATAAAGGTGAAGTGATACACGGGGAAAACCCAAGTTCAAGTAATTTGTACAATTGATATCCTTGTATCAGTGTACAGCTATAACCTGACCTAAATATTTAGTTCAAGACAAACTCCTTTACATGAAACCAGCGTGTCCTTCTTCTATTTCAGGCCAGCTAATACTACAGTAAAACATCCTGACTTTTTATGGGCAAGCAGAGTGATGAGTGGTGTCTGGCATATGTTCTGTGTCTCGAACATTACAGCTGTTGGGGGAAACTGGCACGAGTTTTGGAATGAGCAGGTTAGGTAAGCCCAGAAACAAAATGTGTGTTGGCCGTGTTCTTCACCCCTTTAACCACCTACATGTCTTAGGAGATTTTGATATACGTCTATAGCATTGTTGTGCCAAACAATGTCCTAGGATTGGCAAGAAACCACAACTTTGGTCTGAAGAAACAGAGCCCTGGATAAGAGAGGGTAGGAACCAGATTTCAGATTCAAGTACATATGACTGGACTCAACAATCAAACTGAAGCAATCGTGTTTATTCTGAAATCAGGTCACTATGGTAGAAGGAGATAACCCACAGAATTTGTGACCAGGTGACCTTAAGTAGCATATAGGACATTCTAGGTATAATTAAGTTAGTAGACTATGAAAAACAGAGGACAATCTCTGATAGAAGGAATACACTCAGAAAGAAGTTCATAAGAAGGGTATGTTGAAGAGGTGCCAATCACAAGAAGGATTTGTAATGCTGTTATTGGCTCTGCAATGTATGGACCCACTTTCAAGGAATAGGGAGAGGCTTCTAGAAGCCAGGAGAAGTATCTAGCTGACAGACAACAAGGAAATAAACAGTACAAACATAAAGACTTGGATTCTGGCAACAACCTGAATGCTCCTGAAAGCAAATTCTTCCCTTGAATTTCCTGACAGGAATCCAGCAAGTCAACACTTTGGTTTCAGTTATGTGAAGCCCAGAGCTGACTAACCAGCCCAAAGAACTAACATTTCTGAATTACAGAGCACTACAAGAATAAATTCTTGTTATGAACCACGACGCTTGTAGCTAAGAATTCCTGATGGTGCAATGGGTAAATCTTGAGCACTAATCAAAGGTTTGCAAGTTTGAATTCACCCAGTGTCTACTTTGGTGACCTAATGAATGTTTAACTTTTCCTTGATTCATATGTAGTATATTCCACATTTAAGTGACTAATGCTTGCCTGCAGACTTTTTCTTCTCATTTTGAGTTAAGCCACGTCAGCCAATGGAGTTTCTGCAAGCTTTCACGCCGCTGCCACAATAAAGTTGATCCCACTTTAAAGAAACAGCCCTTCTCAGTCACATTTCCTGTACTTTGCCCCCTGAGTGGGTTCACTTTCCAGCATCACTTTAGATAGTGTTACATTGAATGCATAAGCTTTTATTTTATTTTTCATTTTTCAGAAGTAGATCCTAAGGTCCTTCATTCAAGTCCATCTAAGTCATGAAGTTCTGTTGAAACCTGTGCACTATGGATGAATGTACAGGTGTTTTAAACACCCAGGGCATGGTTTTCAGCATCACAGCCACATGCATACCACCAACGTATCACAATGTGACCGAGACGTGGTGGCTGCAGCAGCACATTGACAAAGAACTGTCAGAAACGCAAGATGAATTCAGTGAATTAGAGAACACTGAAGCAGAGATAGTATTGCTGATGCTAGGTGGCTCTTGAATTAAAACATAAAAAACCCAGCAATCTTTTTACTTGTTCTCTATGTGTATAAAAAGCATCCAACTTTGTTAATCATAACAGACTGTGGATAACATTGTGATAGATAGGAATTCCAAGAAACGTAATCATTCTCATTTGGAATTTACATACACAGTTGTTCAAACAGACCAGGGAGATACTAAAATCAGGAAAGGTGTACTTTAGAGTTGCATTAGATGAAAGGCTTGGTTATATGAAGAACCCAGAGAGGTATCAGGATTAGAAGGAAAATCACTGACAGCCTGAGCTTTGCAGATGACAATCACATTCTAAAGCTTTGCAGATGACAATCACACTCTAAAAGAGAAAAGGACTTGAGTCACTTCCAGAAGATGATCAAAGACTATAGCATTCAGCAGTGATGACAGCTAAACACACAGGTAACAAGATTTCTCAGAATTGCAAGCAAGACCAGGATAAACAAAGAAAATATTGATGTTGTCAATTATTTCTTATTACATGGATCTGCTTGCAATGTCCATGGCAACAGCAGTCAGTAAATTAAATGATGCATTGCATTGTGCAAATGTGTTTGTGGGACCCCTTCAACAACCTACAAAGCAAAAATGTCTTACCTTGAAGACCAAGGTAAGTCTGATCAAGCTATCATATTTTCAATCGTCTCATATACTGGCGAGGTAGTTAGTGTATTGTGCCAACCTGGCCAATAAACACATGTGGGATTAATTGAAGGGCGGAGAGATAAATGGCTCAGCGAGCCTCACCTTTCTTGTCTCTTGCTGTTTGATCATCAGACCAGTGTGCGGCTGCCTTGCTTGTTCTGTGCCTCAGTTTGCAAGCTACACTACCTGTGGGACACCTAACCTGTGAACTATGTCGCTGTAATTTGAGGTTCCTTCAAGACCTACTTCATCACACAAATGGAATTGAAATCTTTTGCGCTGGGGACTGTCAGACCCTGTCATCTGGCTGACTGTTGGTGACCTGCCTTGCTGTTGCTGCCTGTTCCCGGATAGCCTGAACTGCTCTACAGAAGACTACCTGGCGGCCCTCAAGACTTGAAGGACTGCCAGTGTCTCACAACTGTCTTACGGGAGTGAGTTGCACTGAGCCATTTGTACTACTTCATAATTTAACTGTTTATGTCTGTGTTATATCTATCTATCTATCTTTATGTATGTATGTATACATATATATATATATATATTATTGACAATTGGGTTTTGTCTCTCTAGAGAACCCTGTCTAACACAACTGGGGATCAGTCACTAGAAAAGGACAATGTTATTCCTGTAGAGAATCCAGGGACGAAGAAAACAAAGAAAACCTTTAATGAGATGGATTAATGGTGACTGCAACAGCAACCTGGAAGGTAGCAAAGATTGTGAGGATGGTCCAGACTGGGCACTGTTTCACTGTTTCCTTCTGTTGCCCGAGCGATTAAAGCAGAAACTAACCAACCACACCTAACAACAAAGACATGAGTCAGAATTGACTAGACAGTGCACAGCGTTTTTGGTAATTCGCACAGCAGAAAAAAAAACACTAATGTAATTTTTATGTAACTGTAATTTTATGTTTCATGTAAACAAAAGTGACTTTAATGATTTCCTAGAGTAAAATTTCGACTTAATCTCATCCACATTTGCTGATCACATCACTTTCGTGTTATATGCTTTGTCTTAACACTAATTCTCACCTATGACCAACATTAAATATGGGCAGCAGTTCTCTGTCTTTGGCTTACAGGATGTGCTTTCACTTAGCAGCTAAGATTTTTGTCATAGAAATCAAAACTATTCATTTAATACGTTCTTCAAATACTGAATCAAGTGGTCTGGGGCTTAGATTAACTCATCTAGCTCTTCTGCTGTGAGTTGCACTGTGTATGAGGCAGGAAACTCATAAAACCAATACACAGGTCTTTGCCAGGCTCATAGATGCTGCGATTTTTGACATAGGCACAGTGAGGGATGGAGGGAAGTCGACAATGGGAGATGGGAAAGGACTGGTCATTCCTATCTCAGCTTTCTCCCAGAGTTGTGGTAAGAATGAAAATTAAAAGCAAAATGAAACATTAGAAGAGAGTAATCTCACCCTTTTATGGCATTTTTTATATGGTGTAAATGTTGATGCATTTGGACTAGACAGGTATACATTTACCATCCCATTGTCTTTACTGGACAACGAATTCTTCCATATGTTGTTAATTTAACCCTTATGATTAGAAAACTATTTAACTTTTCTTTAAAAACCAAAGAAAATTCAAGTTTTGACATTTTGTTTCCTTCTCAGTCATCCAATAATGCTACTTTATCACAAATCAGCGAAAGTATATGATTTACTTATTTAGTCTTTGCCTTAGAAAACACATTTTAGTGAAATTTTACATAATTATTTGGTTTATTGTGGCATTGGCCTGGTTAAGCAAGCATTCAATTATTTTTTAATTAAATATCTTTTTAATGTTGATTTTTAAAATATGCTCATTTGTACATTGCCATCAAATACATGTAACCACAAAGAGGGCTTGTATATTATGTTATGAAAAATGATGGGAATGATAAACAAACCATTCACCATATAAAAACAAAACTTCATTATTTCAAATGCCATTAAAATTCACATTTTGGAGAAATTCTTACAGAATTTTATTTAATTAGTTAACGTATTTGTTAATACACACCCACTATTCATTTACTGACATGGTTAGGTTCCAAAGGGTATATTATTATGAAAAAATTGATGCTACGTAAAAGTGGATGCACATCATATTGCAAAATGGAGGATTATTACACCATTGCCTGCCTGGTAAATTGCATCCTTACATAACTTCCAAGCCTTTGAAAATCATGTCCCAGTCAAGTTGAGACAAAATATTTCCCATCACAATCGTTGTTGCTCTGACCTCACACCTTAGCGTGTGTTAGTTTTTGATGTATATTGTTAATGCACAAACTAATTGGATAGTACATTTTTAAACCATTCTTGTGTGAAATGACAAATAACTAGACAGTTTATATGTGAGGGGTAGTGCACTAAATTATCCAAAGCAGGTGAAATAAAATTTTTGGACCCATTTAATGATGCATACACTTAAAGATGAGAGATAATATTGCTTGTAATATGTATATTTGCATAAATATAGACTTAGAGGGTATATATATTTCCCCTACACCTAACTTATTGCTATTGAGGTAGTCTATTGTGTCAACCTGGCTGATAAACACATGTGGGATTAATTGAAAGGTGGACAATAAATGGCTCAGCGAGCCTCACCTTTCTTTTCTCTTGCTCTTTGTTCATCGGACCAGTGTGTGGCTGCCTTGCTTGTTTTGTGCCTCAATTTGCAAGCTACACTGCTTGTGGGACACGTAACCTGTGGACTGTGTTTTTGTAATTTTTGAAATTCCTTCAAGACCTGCTTCCCTACACCATTAGAATTTACATCTCTTGAGCTGGGGACTGTCAGACCCTGTCATCTGGCTGACTGTTGGTGACCTGCCTTGCTGTTTGCTGCCTGTGCCTGGATAGCCTGAACTTCTCTACAGAGGACTACCTGGTGGCCCTCAAGACTTGAAGGACTGCCAGTGTCTCACAACTGTCTCATGGGAGTGAGTTGCACTGAGCCATTTGTACTGCTTTATAGATTAACTGTTTATTTCTTGTGTTATCTATCTATCTATCTGTATAAATATATATATAATTATTAGCAATCTGGTTTTGTCTCTCTAGAGTACCCTGTCTAACACAGCTACCAATACTGATAACATTGTTTTCTTTGGAATACTATTATTTGAGTGGGCTTGTTTTTTGTGCATGTACGTATGGTCTCTATCAAGTTATGTTCAATCGTAAGTGCATTCTGCTGCATCTTGATCTCCGTTGTGCTGGGGAGTGGTTGGAAGCATCTTCTACGTGTGTCAGGAGGAGCAGCCTAGAGAACACCAGATTGTCCTGAGTGTCCCCTGGGCTCACATACCACGTCCTTGTTTATTCTTAGCCACCGATCTCAGCTTTGACTTGGCAGAAAACCTTCTCTACTTCTTTCTATCAAATCCTATCTAAATTTCAAATATTAATACAACAAACCATAGCAGATCCCTTGCCTTTCACTTGGAATCCATCCTCTCCATTTTCCCACACACCGCTCACAGCCAAGGATCTATTTGTTTCCCCCGAGTCTTCTTTTTATACGTAGCATTTGGACTCCTTTCAGGACATTCAAACATGTTCAAGTATTTCTTGTAAGATACTTTCATTCCAGCTTCAATACATTTTTTTAACCTAAACCCCAAATTCCCCAGGTTTGCTAGTATGTGCAATTTCTATTTTCCTAATTTCTACTGCCTCCTCAGTCTACTTCACTGAGACTGCTAATGCTGTTGTTGTTTGTAGTGAATGAATCCCTACACTAGTCATCCTATAAGGCAGCGTAGAACTTCCCCATAGTGTGTCCTGAGCTGCACATCTCTGCAGGAGCAGATCACTAGTTTTACTCATATGAAGTCACTGATGGGTCCAAATTGCCAATCTTTTGACCAATTAGATTAGCATTTAAGAGCTAAACCATTAGGGCTTCTTCTTAATGCTAATAAACCCAATAGCATCAAATCTATTTCAACTCACAGTAGCCCTATGCATGGTTTCCATGGCCGTAAGTCTTTACAGGAGTAGAGAGCACCATCTTTCCCCTATGGAACAGTGAGTGGATTTGAACAGGGGACATTTTGGCATTCAGTCTAATGCTTAACTGTCAGCAGAACCAATGGCAGCCGTGAATTAGTCCAAATACTTTGCATGTTTCCCAGAATTCGTTTTATTTGACCCGTGAATGCCATGATACTGTTGAGCACACATGCCTTCAGGAAAATCCCTTACACTGAAATCCAATAACATGCATAAAAGATGTTCACAAGTCAGTCCAAACCTAACTTAGTACAAAGTTTTTACAAAGATAGTTAAACTTAAGGGTCACAGGTGACAGAATGGTTAAGAACCTAGCTGTTAACTAAAAGGTAGGTTGTGAGACTTAACTAGTGACTCTACAAAGACTTGAAGATCTACGCCTATAAGAGTTACACAATATATAACCCTATGGGGCAGTTTTTCGCTGTCTCATGTGCCACAATTCGTCAAATAGACCCAATGACACCTAATAATAGTGACAGTTAACATCTCCCAAGATAATTTTTCAATAACCATAATGAAAATAATAATATATTCAAGGCTTCTTTCTAATAAACCTGGCTCAACGTGAAATGAGGCTCTATAATCCAGAATAATACTATACAAAAGTTAATCTGGCCCTTGTTCCTCATGTGCATTTGACATGCTATAAGTATTCTCAACAGATACGTGGAACATTTAGATCCAGTTTTATCTGGTGCAATTCCACAGGCAAAAGCGAGAGATTGTTTACATTTTAAATGTAACCAAAACTCTGAAGGAACATGCAAAATGGGAGTGAAGATAGAGAAAAGCAACTCTAAAAATATTAAACCGACTTAAATTTTAAATTAAACATCAAATTTTAAATATTAAAATTCTTCTATTAAGAATAACTAAATAATAAAACCGGCCTAGTAGAAAGGAAGCATTTCCTAACACAGTGCACAGAGTTACGTTATAACTAAACAGAACCACAAAGCCATTAAAAATATTTATGAACATAATGAAATATAATTAAAATTCATCCAGAAAAGAGTATGTAAATTGAATCTTGAAAATTAATGATGGTTCATAATATAAAGAATAAAACAGTGGATATGGAAAATTCAGGAAATTTGAGAAATTAAAAATTTAAATGTGTTATTTTGTAATTGGAAATGTGTATTTCTGAATTGCATTCATCTATTCAGTTGTCACAATAAAACAAAAATTTGAATGACACAGAAGAATCAACATACCTAGTTAATAGAAAATGGCATGAAAATTGATAGAGGAAATTATAGAAGAATTGTTTCTCCAAGGACCAAAAACCCTTTTCCAGGCAATATGTTCCTGAGGGATGGAGATTGTCTTAAGCTAGTCGCTAGTGAAAAATAAACATATAATTGCTGATGCTTACCAAAAAACAGCTGGACCACTAGGTAACATCATAAATGGAGAAAAAATTATAGTTGTCAGGATTCCATTGTGCTTGGATATACAATCAATACTTATAGAAGCAACAGTGAAAAGATCAAATAATGTATTGCATTGGGTACTCTTCTGCACAAGGCCTCTTTAAAGTGTTGAAAAGCAAGGAGGTTACTATGAGGACTAGGAGACACTAGACATGCATTTTCAGTTGCTCATATGCTTGTGAAAGTTGGACATTAAATAAGGAAGATTGAAGAATAATTGGTGAGTTTACGTAATGGTACGTGTTAAGACGATTGAAAGTGCCACGGACTGCCAAAAGGACAAGCAGGCATGTCTGGGAAGATGTACAGGCAGAATGCTAATCAGAGGCAAGGATGACCAGACTGAGTCTCCTACACTTGGGCATGTTTTCAAGAAAGGCCATTCGACTGTGAACCACAATCTTGGCAGATTGATCTGTCAGTCTCTTTGGGGGAGAAAGACGAGGTTGTCAGTTCCTGGAAAGATTTAAAATGTCAGAAACCAAACTGGGCAGTTTTATTCTGTCCTGCAGGGTATCTCTGAATCTGAGTCAAGTCAATGGCAGCCGGCTACTGGTTATACCTGCAATAATAGTCTAACTTGAGAATGGGCTTTCTTTGTAATCTTAATGTAATAATATTCATGTAGATAATCTCTTAAATTAGTCTCCTTTGAGAGATGAAAGACCAGATTAAGTAAGCAAGCACAGATGGGGAAGATAGATATCACACCAAATGATATTTAGAAGGAACCAAGAAACAGAAAATGAAAAGAGACAAGGAAATTCCTTCAGGGTCTATTGAGAAACATCGTTCTCGTCGAAATAGAACACAGAAGTTAGACTTCTAACCTCCTAAACTTGAGGTAATACATTTCTGTTTGTTAAGACCACCCACTTGTAGTATTTCTATGACACCCACAAAACTAAGATACTTGGGATTTAAGAAATTACTGTACAGTTTCAGATTCAGTGTAATTTTGTCAGGATAGTTTCACTGTTGTTTGTATTGGTCAAGATTGTATTGATAGGATATAATCCATGATTGCTAGTTCAAAAATGGAATTTATTCAAAAGTAGCAAATGTTTAAAAAATCCCACAGGACTACTGGCATTAGGACTAAGCTGCATTATCAAAAACAATTTACAAGGGAAAAATTGACTGCCAAGAAGACTGCTACTTGTGGCAGCTACAGAATGAATTAGAACCTTGGCTACCAGAGGGTCTAGAAAATTCAATTTTTGCTTTCAAGTATGTTCAGAAACGAATGCACTATTGAAAGCAAGCAATCATCTTTGGGAAGGAATTTAGAAGACAGCTACTTAATCAGTAATATCCGTGCCCATCCCAAAGAAAGTGCATCCAACAGAAAGTGAAAATTATCGAACAATATTATTAACATGACATGCAAGCAAATGTTTGATAAAGATCATTGAAAACAGTTGCATCAGAAAAACAAAAAGAAATAAATAATTAAGGCACACACACAAACACACAAAGGAAATAGGGAACCGTCAGAAGTACAAGGTGAATTCAGTAGAGGAGTTGGAATGATGTATGTGATTGCCGGTGTCACCGTAAATGAAAGCAGGGCATACAAGAAAGATCTGGGGGTTTAATTAATTAGTTAATTTTTAATCATTTTATTAGTGGCTCTTACAATTCTTATCACAATCCATCCATTGTGTCAAGCAAATCTTTACATTTGCTGCCATCCTCATTCTCAAAACATTTGCCTTCCACTTGAGCCCTTAATATTGGTTGCTCATTTTCCCCTTCCCTCCCCACTCCCCTCTACCTCATGAACCCTTCATCATTCATACATTATTATTATTTTGTCACATGTTACACTGTCTGACATCAACGCCCACCCTCTTCCCTGCTGTCCATCCCCCAGGGAGGAGGCTATACGTAGATTATTGTAATTGGTTCCCCCTTTCTACCCCACATTCCCTCCACCCTCCAGGCATCACCACTCTCCACTGGTCCTGAAGGAGTCATCTGTCCTGGATTCCCTGTGTTTCCAGTTGCTATCTGTACCAATGTACATCCTTTGGTGTAGCCAGATTTGTAAGATAGAATTGGGATCATGATAGTGGGGGTGGGGGAAAGCATCTAAGAGCTAGAGGAAAGTTATATGTTTCATCGTTGCTACCCTGCACCTTGACTGGCTCATCTCCTCCCCACAACCCTTCAGTAAGGGATGTCCAGTTGCCTACTGATGATCGGATTTTAGTCTCCACTCTGCACCCACCCACATTTACAATGATATGATTTTTTTGTTCTTTGATGCTTCATGCCTAATCCCTTCAACAGCTCTAGGTCACACAGACTGGTGGGCTTCTTCCATGTGGGCTTTGTTGCTTCTGAGATAGATGGCTGCTTGTTTATCTTCAAGCCTTTAAGACCCCAGAAGCTATATCTTTTGATAGCCAGGCACCATCAGCTTTCTTCACCACATTTACGTATGCACACGTTTGCTTTCATTGATCATATAAGGGAGGTGGGTACCCACTGATATGATTTTTAGTTTTTTGATATCTGATAAAGGTCCCTTCTACACCTCGTGGTTAGACAGGCTGGTGTGCCTCTTCCATGTGGGTTTTGATGCTTCTCAGCTAGATGGCCGCTTGTTTATTTTTGAGGCTTTAGGACCCCAGACACTATATCTTTTGATAGCCGGGCACCATCAGCTTTCTTCATCACATTTGCTTATGCACACATTTTTCTTCAGCAATCATGTCAGGAAGGTGTGCATCCTGGAATGCCAATTTAACAGAACAACGTGTTCTTGCATTGAGTAAGTGCTTGAGTGGAGGCCCAATGTCCATCTGCTGCCTTAATACTTAACCTATAAATATATGCATGTAGATCTGTTTCCCCACACTCTTATATAAATATATTTACATATGTACATTCCACTCTTTAGACCTCTATAAATACCCTTTGTCATCTAGTTCTTGCCTGTATTTCCTTTTACTTACCTCTTGTCCCACTATCATGCTCAGCCTTCATTTGGGTTTCAGTAATTTCTCTTGGTTAAATTGCCCTTGCTGAATCCCTGCCAGGCCTCTCACACCCTCCTTGCCACTGATTTTGGATCACTTGTTGCTCCCCTGTCCCTGGGTTGGTCAGCACCACCTCCTTACCCCCGTCTCCCCTTCTCCCATTTCCCCCGGAACCATTGGTCCCGTTGTGTTCACCTCCAGACACTTCCTCCTGTCTATATTATTTAGATAGATCTGTATTGATAATAATATGCACCAAAAATCAAGCCATAGTAAGATAGGCGATGAATGAGAACACAGTGATGACAACAAAAAAGAAAACCAATTACCCATAGAAGAATACATTAATTAAAAGAAAAAAAATTTAAAGAAAGAAAACCCTGTAAATAGATCAAGGTCTGATTTTTTATCTCTAGGTGTGTCCTTCAGTCAGATTAAATGGGGCACCATGCTTTGGCCCGAGAGTCTGTCCTTTGTGCTCCCTCAGGGGGTCACTTGGTTGCTCTGCCGCACACCTTTAGTGGTTTGCCTCGGTGTCACAGGGTCAGTCCGGGCCAGTCCCGACACTGAGTCTCCACTGTTGTCCCCCTTAGGGCCCTGGTCCAGCAAGGGACGGTGTATCTCGTAGTGGGATCAGCCATATTGACCTCTCGGTGCATTGGCTGTTCAGAGCAGGGATATCGTCCTCCAGGCCTGGTGGGTCAGTAAGTGCTCCACTCTCTCTTCCTCCCCCTTCTTTGCTCCCATTTTCTCTGATCAGACATGTCCCTTCCCGCTAGCTGCAACTTCAGTGCCGTCCTCTCAAGTGAATTCTTTTGGGGTGAGGGGCAGTTGTCCACGTAGCTAGTATGGGGGCCGAGCCCTCAGGCCCCTCCACTGGCTCCCCACTCCTTGTTGGCATGCTGCATTCATCTGACACTGGCTTTATATCTGGTCCCTCTTTCCCTGTGGCGACACATAAAATAACCTCCCCTTGGGTGGGTCAGTGTCCTATTCCCCCATCACACATCTTATTTTTACCCCTTTCCTCCCTTCCCCCCCTTTTTAGTTGGCTACCACATGTACCCCTGGATTTGGTCTGGCCCCTGCCATACTACCTGACCTCACCCCTGGAGTGTTTATATACAGTAGCTTTTTCCCTGTGCCCCTTTTGCATTTGAAAGGTCTGTTTTTTAATGGGATCTACCTTTGTAGATCACACGAAATTATAGATACTATTGTAACAAATGGGAATTCCAGAATATATAGCTGAGGTCACTCAGTACACATACCAAGATGTGGCTTCCGAATTTAAAAAGGATGCATCAGTGTTGTGTTCTTTCACCACACTTATTCAATCTCTATGCCTGAATAAATAATCCAAGAACCTGGACCATACACAGAAGAATACAGCAGGATGGTTGCAGGAAATTCAACAATAAACAGCAATATGTAGCTGACACACGCTTGAGTGCTGAAAGTGAAGAGGACTTGAAACACTTCCCATGAAAATTCAAGACAGCATCCTTCAATATGATTCTGCCTTAAGATACACCCACTTCTGCATCAATTCTGACTCATAAGAACCCCACATAGTGTTTACTAACCTGTAAATCATTACAGAAGCAGCCAGCCAAATATTTCTCTCATTGAGCAGAGAGTGGGGCTTGATGAACCATCCTTGTTATAAGTCCAATAGTTTACTGACAGCCACCTGGACTACTAAGCAGCTATATGATAAATGGGGAAATGTACTTCATTGTATTAGGGTCCACAATCAACAAGAATGCAAGTATCAGTAAGACATCAGACCAAAAATTCAGTGGGCAAAATTCTTTCAAAAGAACCCATCAAAGAGTTAACAAAGATGTCACCGTAAGCACCATGGTGTCCGTACACCAAGCCATACTATTTTCTTTCACTTCTGATGCAAGCAAAACCAGGACAATCATGAAGAAACACTGAAGAATTGAGGCCTTTGAATTATGATGTTGTGGAAGAAAACTGACCATACTGTAGTCTGTCAGAAGTATGAACAAATGTGTCTTGGAAAAAGCACAGCCAGAAGGCTCCTTGGCCAGGCCGTGAGGATGATGTTCCTGATTAGAACAACCAGTCCACAGAGAGGACAACATGGCTGGCCCCACTATGAGACATAACCCCTCAGTGACCAATGGCACTACAGGGGACAGTACCGGAGACACAGTGTGAGAATCACACCTGACCTGATCCCACCACACCGAGGCAAAGCACTGGGGGAGTGCAGTGGAACAGCAAGGGAGTTGAGCGGCAAAGTCCCCAGGGAATGCTGAAAGTGGACTTTGGGGCCAGGGTGTGGTGCCCCAACAGACTGGACTGGAAAACACTCTTAAAGGCCAACAAATGATCCTTGAACTAAAAAAAAATTAAAAGTAAGGATAGGAGACTTAGTCTCATGTACTTCGTACATGCTTCACAATGGTGAGTCCCTGATGAAGGATATCATGCTTTGTAAATTACAGACAAGGTTGGGGTAAAATAGGAAGATTGTCCATGAGATGGCTGGACGCAGTAAAAGCAACAGTGGGCTCATATGATAATGGTTGTAAACATTTCACAGAACCAGTATTGTTTTCTATGAAGCAGAATCAACTATAAAAAAACCTACCAAAGACAACTAACAGTCTGAGAAAAAAAAAAGAGTTTTGCTTGCAAGTTTAAGGGGGTTGGGATATGTTTTTAAAAACAAAACATTCAGCAGCAACTCCATGTGTGCCAGAGTAGAATTGTTTTCCAAAAGGTTTATAGCGCTGGTAACTTTCATAAGCTGATTGCCAAACCTATTTTCTTAAGTGCCCTTATGTGGGTTTTAATTGTCAACTTTCTTGCTAATGGTTGAGCATTTAAATGTGTACACCTCACACAATTAAAAATGAAAGCAACAATATGGAGAAAACATTGTATTTATTTATAACTAATCATATCATTTTCACTTTCATTCCTTTATAACATAATTTTGAATGTTGAACGCCATTTAAAAAATTAGAAAAAATGTGTAACACAAAAACCAATATGGGTCAATTAAACTCAAGCACATGAAGCAATTTCATTAAAATACTCTCATTAACCACCGCAATAAAAACAGACATTGTAATGGTTGGAGGTGCATTGGAGTAGGATTGACTTAAAAGCGGCTTGCAGGAACTTTTCGAAGGGATAAAAAGCTGACCAAATGCACTGCCATCAACTCAGTGCAACTCATCAGGATCGTATAGGAAAGGGTTGAACTGTCTCCGTGAGCTTGTGAAACTTTAATATTTTATGGGAGTAGGAAGCCTTGTCCTCCTTTTGAGCAGCTGGTGGTTTTGAACTGCTGACCCTGTAGTTAGCAGTGCAATTAGTAACCATTATGCCACCACATCACAGAAAGGCTTTTTACCAATGGTGTTATGAGGTATGAATCACTGTCAAATTTTCTTGAAATGAACACTTCAAATCCGTGAATTTTAAATTTTATGTTAAAGTGTGCCAAAGAAATAATCACAGAATCGTATACATTTTGTGAAGTATAAATGAGACAGTTGATATGGCTCAGGAGAGGGTCACACCTTTACTTGAATAATATGAGACGAATTTCTAAATTAACACTTTTGGAGGGGGGCATCACAACACATTTTTGTTGTAGCTTTATCGTACTTCTCATTAAAATAAGTTTCCCAAATATTTTCAAGGGGCTGGTGCTGAAGTCATGAGAGGTATGAAGGAGGTTTAAGTTAGCACCATGAAAGACAAGTTAGCTTACTACAGCAGCAGGTGTAATTGATGATAGCGTCCGAAAATAAAAAGGAAAACACAATCTTAAGAGAAATATTCATTATAAACATAGCATTGTTTTTCAAACATAAACTAGTTTTGTAGCATTTAAACCAATCACAGTGAAGGCATATTTATATTTTAAATATAGAATAAATAAGCTACTCATTTTTTTGTGGGAGAATTTGTCTTCTTAAGCATGTCACCAAATATTATTTCTTGGTTGATTTATTACGTCTGGGCGATTAGAGATTTGCAAAGAAAATGCTGACAGCATCTTAGTTCAGGCAGCAGTAAGATTGCTTGCATTATAATTAGATAAGAATTTAATTATCTTAACTTAAGCTGAGCAGAAAAGTATCACAGATAAATAAAACAAATAAGATTCATGAAGTTTCGTTTCCAATAAAAAAACTACAACATTATTTAGCAATACATTCAGTCCTTCAAAGTCAGTATGATCAACATCGAATATTATCCAACGGGGGCAGGCATGTTAAAATGACAACTTTAAATTGTAGGAATTGCCATTGCTTTGCAACAAGATGTAAAATGAGTTCCTCTTTGTGCTTGTCTTTGCATAAGTCACACTGGGACTGTTTTGAGGCACATGAAGCTTGTTCCATGAAAGACCAGTGAGTCACTTTCCAGTGGACTAAAAATAGAATGAAACTGAGAAACATTATCTGCAAGAAAATCAGCTCAGCAGTAGGCAGCATGATTTTCAATATATATATATTGCAAATATGAAGAAAATAATAGGATTAAAATTTGCTAGCTTCACATACATGATGAGAATGAACATCAAATAAAATAGTAATTATTCCAGGTTAAAAATTTTAATCAAAATAAATATCCTTTAGATCATGAATCAACTCTAAAATGTAGGAAATTCTTATCACTAATTAGAAGGTAATTTCTTCTTTAAAAATGTATGTAGGCGTCTCAGAATGACACAGACAAGAATTATTATGCCATACAGTCTAAGGATAAGCCCTGGTGAATAGTAGCTAAAATGTGGGCTGCTAGCTTCAATTCTGTAGTTGGAGAGCTGGAGCCAGAGGAGGACAATGAGGCTTCCTACCCAGGACTAGATTTATAGTCTTGGCAAGCTACAGGGGCAGTTCTACCCTTTCCTGTAGGGTTGCTGTGAGTCAGAATCAAATTGATGGCAGACAGTTTGTTTTTCTGGAATTTTATGTTTTAAGGGGGAAATTTATATATATATAAATATATATGTATATATTGTGTGAAGAAAATAGAAAGTACTTAAGTTAATTACAAATGGTTGTTTTTCTTTGCCTGTAGTCCTTTTTACAGTTATCATAGCAGTAGTACTTTATTCACCTTGATGGAAGAAGGGATGTACTTAATTTGCAATTAAGATTTTTTTCATCAATTTTACTTTCAAAACTGAAGATGTATGAAAGTAGCTTAATTGTGTTTATTGTACAGAAGGAAGTTATTTTTTGTGAGAACTGTTTAAGCACATTGATTGTTATTCTCTAATTTATTTGTGAGGTCACAGAAAGAGAAAGAGGTATCTCAAACTTAGATGCCTTCACTTTTATGTTTATTCTTCTATGATGCAAGATAATACTACTATGTTCAACTTTATCTAATTTGTGATGATTTACACATAATATATATAGTACAGCAATATCAAATCTATATAATAGTAAATATTGCTAATAAAAATGATAAATATTTTGCAATGATATCTAATTTTGTTGAATCATAAAAATTATAGTCATAACATGTTAGAATTGTGACTATATTGCTCTTCATAGAGTAGAAGTTCAACAATAACAACAAAATAAAACAACAATAATTCTTGAAGATTTTTCTATTTCTTGTTGACCCTCTAATTTACCAAATGTAACGAGTCCTTTTCCAGGGACTCATCTCTCTGGATAATATCTTTTAAATATGTGAGATGAACCTTCATCATCCTTGATTCTAAGGAGCATTCTGGCTGTACTTTCCCCAAGATGTATTTGTTTGTTTATTTGAAAGTACAGGGTACATTCAATGTTCTTTGCCAACACCATCATTCAATTGCATCAGTTTGAAGTACTGAACACTAATGACTAAAGATTAGATTAGCTGTGGGATAATGTCAATGACATCATATATGTGTTAGATGGGGTTCTATAGAGAAACAAAACCAGGACACATGATTTTGTGTGTGTATATATATATATATATATTATATATATATTGTGTGTATAGATAGATAGATAGAGATATACAGACTAGCAACTAGTTAGTCTACACAGCAGTACAGAGGGTTCTGTTCAAATCACTTCTATGTAATAGTTAAAATACTGGAATTCCTTCAACTCACAAGGACTGCTGGGTCCAAGGTCAAGGAAGCAGACAGTTGAGTCTTCCCTTGGGCAATTCAGGCACTCTGGCCACAGGCAGCAAACAGCAGAGCGGGTCACCAAGAATCAGCAGCTCAGGAACTTAGCAAAACAGACCAAATGGGATATCGAACTCAAACAATGCAAGATGACAGGATCCACCACCAGCCTCAAGCTCAAGCAATGTATACATCAGCAGCCTAGCAAAGCAGGTCTCAAAGGAATCTTAAGTGACACCATCCATGGGTTGACTGTCCCACAGTAGTGTAGTTCACAAGTTGAGGCAGAGAAGGTGACCAGACATCCTACTTTGGGTGGGACAGTCCCAAATTTTAACAATTTTTCCCATGTCCAGCGGCATTTTTAAAATGTTCCTATTTTTGGAAAAAATACATGACAAGCTAGGGAATACGGCTTTTGACTGCCAGGTGGCTATTTCACCAGGATATGAGTTTTATCAATGGTGTCTCGCTTTACCAAAATTAAAATCTGGTCACCCTACACTAGCTAAAGCAGCTGCATAAT